>NW_020954580.1:20290288-20476212 GCF_900497805.2 Vombatus ursinus | reverse complement strand
GATTGTAGTTTGCTGAGCCCTGGTCTAATGGATAAAATATCAACTCCTTAGGTTGGCATTTAAAGCTTCACAACCCAGTAAAATGTAATCTCTTTGCTATAGACATTGATTCATTGTTTGTCTTGATGTCCTTAGGACCTTCCACAATGTCTTGGCATATACTATGTTTAATAAATGTTCACTGAATCAAGCAGAACCGTATTCTACCTATCTTTATTTCCTTTTCCACATTTCATGTTCCAGACAAACTAGATGAGTAGCCATTATAACATTCCATCCTTTCTTTATTTCCTTTCTTCCTATTACTAATAGAATCTGGTTTTATTCTTCAAATATGTTCCTCCCCTCATTTCCACTTGTTGAAATCTTTCTCATCCTTCAAAGATTAGATCCTCCATGAAGCTGCCCTCATTCTTCTAGTTGAAAGTGATCCCTCCCTTGGCAAGTTTCTTCTAGACTTTGGGGCCCTTCATTACCCTTATCATTTACCTACCTCATGTCTTTTTGTGTCTTTAGATTGAGCTTCATGACAATGTCATTTTTCATTTTCTGGATCCTTGGGTAGTAGGTGATTAATAAGTGCTGAATTGAATGCTTCAGCAATCATCATTTGCTTCAGTTGGGAAAAAAATTCTTGAATGTATTATGTAAATCAAGAACTTCAAATTTATCTCATCACTACCTTGTTTTAAAACGTTTTCTCTAATGCCACAATATAAAAGGACCTGACCATATTTTATGTAACATCAGCAGTTGCTAATTAATCAAACTAAGTTAAGACTAAACTGCAGACAGACTGTCATTTGGGATCTTCACTAAACTGGTGAACACAACCATCATTCAAGCGGTGACTTGGAAATGTTTTAGAGTCAACTGTAAGCACTCCTTAATACAGTGCCAAAAAAAAAAAAATAATGTGAAATGCTAATCATTGGGGATTTGGTAATAATGTAAATGAAACACTGTGGATCACAGTGTATTGTGACAAATATGCATTAGTAAAAGTAAATAAGCATGAAGACAGACCCATTAAACCCTGCTCATATAATTGGTTCTTGAAAACACTTCATCCCAATATATTAGCCAAGAAATTATCATTAACTTTAAAAGCAAGTTGGCTGCATTTTAGTACCCAAGAAAAGAACCACTGGAGTTTTGAGGTACAATTCAAAGTTGATCTTGTGGCCAAAGCTGATATTGATTCAGGTTCCTATCCAATAAACACTGTGTATTCTTTAATGTTGCAGATACCTGGGAACATAAGTTAGAAAGAATTAAATTTAGAACAAAGCTTATATCTGCTTTGAAGCAAAGGTGGGAGGGTTGTTGGGGACCATGCTGTACTGTGATTTCCATAATTCTTCTCTGTCAGTTATTTGCAAACCAAAAAATGTAGCCATGCGCTATTTTCTGACTGCTATTTGTGAACTATTATCTATTAGTAAAAATACTGGGGGAAGATGTATAGGTTTGAGATGAGTAGAGAGGACAAGTCTAGGATGCATCTTGGGATGTACAGCATATTCTGAAAGGCTTCTAAAAGATAACTATTAAGAAAAAGGGTCAAGGCTTATATAATCAGCAGCTATTTATTAATGATGATTATGTAGGACACTGTTAGCAATTCTCTTTATCAGAGTACAGATTTCATGGAAGAGGAAATTGTTTTTATGTGAAAATTCACCTATTGATAATGCTCTCGGACAAACGGGAATCAATTGGCTCTGCCTGAAGCTAGACACACTTTGGGGGCCATTCAAAACCATTAGTATTGTTGGCTCTAACTTCAGATAAGCAGGTCAAACAAATCTTTGTCCAAATAGGAACTAGGTCTCTTTTGCTGTCTGCTTGGCTTCATTAAGGCCAAGTCCTGGAGGTCTGAATGTCTCACAAGAACCTATTAATGGATTTCATTGTTTGGATTATTTTACTTATCACTTAATTGCACTTATACTTCTGCAAGTAACTTCCTTTCCATTTGCATAACTAACTGAAACACTTACCAAGGTTGGAAGCTTGTTGTCTTTTTAGTCAGAACTGAGAGGTGGTCTAGTTAGGAGGTGATAAAGATATGTGTGTATGTATACGTGTGTGTGTGTGTGTGTGTGTGTGTGTGTGTAATACTTGATATTATTTCACTGAACAATGTAGGTTCTGATGGACTGGATTCATCTTAAACAAATTCACAGGAGGCTGGTAAATGAGTCAGAATATAAATCAATTAATTTACACTGAGAAATAAACCTACCAGATTAATTGGATTGTGTTGCTTGCTGGATACATCCTTTTGTGTGGCACTGGAATGTCATAAAAAAAGAGTCCCTTTGTGACTTTGAACAACTCATTTAGTCCCTCTATCCTGAAGTGAGACTCCTTCCAACTGAACATATAATGTTCTACAATATAACTTGGAAATGCTTATTTTGTTTGGTGATTGTTAATTTGTGACCTGGTGCAAGTCCCTTTACTAAGTTTGCCTCAGTTTCCAGTAAAATAAGCTGGAGAAGGAAATGACAAAGCACTCTAGTATGTTTACCAAGAAAATCCCAAATGGGGTTATGAAGAGTCAAACATGAGGGGCAGCTAAGGTGGCACAGTGGATAGAGCACCGGCCTTGGAGTCAGGAGGACCTGAGTTCAAATGTGGCCTCAGACACATAACATTTACCAGCTGTGTGACTCTGGGCAAGTCACTTAACCCCAATTGCCTTGCCAAAAATAAAAAAAGAGTTGAACGTGAGTGAAGCAACTCAACAACAACAAATTGAGAGAGCAAAGGTAAATGACCTTAAGGATGACTTAAGTGGATATTGCCATCAAACTATTCTAGTTTCATACTCTCTTTTGTTGAAGGGAAGCCTACCAAGTTGCCCTTAATTTGTTTTAGTCATTTTTCAATTGTTTTCAAACAATTTTCAATTGTTTTCATGACCCCTTTGTAGATTTTCGTGGCAGAGATACTGGAGTGGTTTGCCATTTCCTTCTCCAGCTCATTTTACAGATGAGGAAAGTGAGACAAACAGCGTTAAGGGGCTTGTCCAGGGTCACACTGCTAGTAAGTGTCTGAGGCTGCATTTGAACTCAAGAAGATGAGTCTTCCTGACTCTAGGTCCAGAGCTCTATCCACCGCACCACCTAACTGCCCCTTTCTAAGATTTGGGACACACAGTTTCCTTGATGCAGATAATCAAATGAAATGCTACATGTAAAGCTCTTTCCAAACATTTAGTGATGCAAATGTTAACTATTATTCTGTAAATTTAGGAGAAATCCTAGATCATTGGTGAGTCTAAGAGAAACACCAGTAGAGTGAAAGGAATGCTGGATTTGGAGCAAAGAGACCTGGATTGGAAACCTATCTCTGCCAGTTGATATCAGTATGATCCTGGATGAATCACTTCCCCTCCTTGGGCCTCTATTTCCTTGTTTGTAAAATGAACTTTTTAGTATAGAAGACCAATAATCTTCTAAGATGTATTATCACACCACATGACTAATTTCATTCATTTTATCTGATTCTTACTGACTTTTGTTTCAGAGGTTGGTATTTTCTGACCTTGTCCCCAAATTCTGGCAAAGAACCTTGTCTAGAGCCCACAGCCACTTCTGTAACTACATGTGGGCTATGACACTTTTCCACTTTTGGGCTGGACTGATTGGCCCATTCCTAGATAAATAAAAATATCTGAAAATGGGCCAATTTACCTCCATATCATTTCTACATATAACTGTACATGTCTTCATTTCAATTATGGTATCATTTTTTATTTTTGTGTTCTTGGAACCTAATACAATGACAACCACATATTAGGCGCTTATTAGGTTATGTTTATTAAACTGAACACCTTAACAATCTAACTATATTTTAGAGACCATATGCCAAAATAACTGCCTATTTCCGGAGGGGCTTATTTATGAGGAAGTCATTTTAATTTCTGTTTCAGCTCCTTCATCCTTAAAAAGGGGCTAATAATATACTACTTTACCTTTGGGGTGTTTGTGAGAGACAACACTTTGGAAGCTTTAATGTATGATAGAAATGTGTGTTATTAGGATTTCTACTCATTTCAATGATCAATCTTTGTGTTTTCCTAACCTTTTTCCTGTTCAACAAGTTTGAACATCCTAAATAGTGTATAGAGTCTCCAACATTCAAGGACTTAATTATTCTTTAAAAATATAGCATAGCATTATTTTTGGTCTCTAGACCATCAAAGAGCCCCTTTTCTATAGTGCTGGTGCAATAGGGAAGAAATGGTTTTAGATAGATACAGCTTATCATTTTAAGGAATGTTCCCTTTATTCCTATGCTCTCTATTGTTTTTAATAGGAATGGGTGCCATATTTTCTTAAAAGCTTTTTCACCATCTATTGAGATAATCATATGATTTCTATTGATTTTGTTACTGATATGGTCAATTATGTTGATACTTTTCCTACTATTGAACCAACCCTGCATTGATGGTATAGATACCACCTGGTTATAATGTATAATCCCTGTGATAGATTACTGAAATCACCTTCTAGTATTTTGTTCAAAATTTTTGCATTGATATTCATTAGGGAAATTGGTCTATAATTTTCTTTCTCTGTTTTAGCTCTTTCTGGTTTATGTATTGGCACCATATCTGTGTCATAAAAGGAGTTTGGTAGGACTGTTTCTTTGCCTATTTTTTCCAGATAGTTTATATAGTATTGGAATTAATTGTTCTTTAAATGTTTGATAGAATTAGCCAGAATTCCATCTGACCCTGGGGAGATTTTTTAGGGAATTCATTATTGGCTTGTTCAATTTCTTTTTCTAACAAAGGGTTATTTAGGCATTCTCTTTCCTGATATGTTAATCTGGGTAATTTATATTTTCATAAATATTCATCGATTTCATTGGAATTGTCAGATTTATTGGCATATAATTGGGCAAAATATTCCTAATGATTGCTTTAATTTCTTCTTCATTGATGGTGATTTTACCCTTTTCATTTTTAATATTGGATATTTGGTTTTCTTTCCTTTTTTAATCAAATTAACCAGTGGCTTATCTATTGCATTTTTTTTCATAAAATCGGTTCCTAGATTTATTTTTTAGCTCAATAGTTTTTTACTTTCAATCTTATTAACATCACCTTTGATTTTTAGGACTTCCAATTTGGTGCTCAATTGCAGATCTTTAATTTGTCCTTTTTCTACTTTTTTTTTAGTTGCATACCCAATTCATTAATCTGTTCTTTTTCTATTTTGTTGATGTAAGAATTTAGAAAGATAAAATTTCCCCTAAGTGCTGCTTTGGCTGCATCTCATAACTTCTGGTATGTTATCTCATTGTTTTCATTCTCTTCAATGAAATTATTGATTGTTTCTATGATTTGCTCTTAGACCCACTTATTCTTTAGAATTAGACTATGTAGTTTCTAATTAACTTTTGATCTATCTTTCCACTGCCCTTTGTTGAATGTAATTTTTATTGCATTATGATTCAAAAGAATACATTTAATATTTCAGCCCGTTTACATTTGATTTTCAGGTTTTTATCCCCTAAAACATAGTCAGTTTTTGTGTTGGTGCCATGTGCTGCTTAGAAAAGTATATTCCTTTCTTTTCCCATTCAGTTTTCTCCAAAAGGCTATTATCAACTCTACCTTTTTTAAAATATTCTATTTACCTCCTTAGTTTCTTTCTTGTTTATTTTTTTTTGACTGGATGTATTAAGCTCTGAGAGGGGACAGTTGAGATCCTCCACTGTTATAGTTTTGCTGTCTATTTCTTCCTATAACTCACTTAACTACTTTAAAAATTTAGATGCTATCTGTATCACTTGGTGCATATGTTTAGTATTGATATTGCTTTATTGTCTATGGTACCTTTTAACAAGATGTAGTTTCCTTCCTTATCTCTTTTAATTAGGTCTATTTTTGCATTTACTTTGTCTGAGATCAGGATTACTACCCCTGCTTTTTTTATTTCAATTAAAGCGTAACAGACTCTGCTCCAGCCCCTTATCTTTACTCTGCTTTAAGAGTGTTTCTTGTAAACAACATATTGTAGGATTCTGGTTTTTTATCTATTCTGCTATCTACTTCCTTTTTATGGGAGAGTTCATCCCATTCACATTCACAATTATGATTACTAACTGTGTATTTCCCTCTATGCTATTTTTTCTTCTGTTTGTCCTCTCTCTTCTTTCACCCTTTCTCTCCTCACCAGTGTTTTGCTTAGTCTACCACCTCCCCTGATCTGCCCTCCCTTCTCTCAGTTTCCTCCCCTTTATTTACTCTCCTCCCCTCCAACTTCCCTGTCAGATAAGATAGATTTTATATTCAACTCAATTATTTAGTTTCTAATTAACTTTTGATCTATCTTTCCACTGCCCTTTGTTGAATGTAATTTTTATTGCATTATGATTCAAAAAGAATACATTTAATATTTCAGCCCTTTTACATTTGTACATCTTACAAATATAAGAACAAATCATAGAAACAATCAATAATTTCATTAAAGAGAATGACAACAATATTCAATTATATTTTATATCATTGTGTATATTATTCCCTCTTTGAGCCAATAATGATGAGAGTAAAGTTCAAGCAATGCCCATCACCCACCCTCCCATCTTCCCCTCCTCTGTAATAGGTCTTTTGTGCCTCTTCATGTGAAATAATTCACCCCTTTCTCTCCCTTCCTTCTGTACCCAGTGTACTCTTCTTTCTCATCCCTTAATTGTTTTTTATGTCATTCCCTCAAATTCACCTCATATCTATACCCTCTGTCTATGTCATTTCTTCTAGATGAACTATTAGTGATACAATTTTTAAAATTACAAGTATCATCTTCCCACAAAGGGATGTAAACAATTTAGCTCTATCAATTCCCTTATGTTTTCTTTCCCCTTTTTCCCTTTTTATGCTTCTCTTGGGTTTTGATAGTAGAGATCAAATTTTTGGTTTAATTCTGGTCTTCTCCTTATGAAAGTTTGAAATCCCTGTTTCATTGAATAACCATTTTTTGCCTTATTATATTATGCTTAATTTTGCCAGGTAAGTGATTCTTGGTTGTGATCCTAGCTCCTTTGCCTTCCAGAATATCATGTTCCATGACCTCTGATCCTTTAATGTTATAGCTGCTAAGTCCTGTGTAGTCCTAATTATGGCTCCCCAGTATTTAAATTGTTTCTTTCTGACTGCTTGCAGCAATTTTTCCTTGACCTGATAGTTCTGAAATTTGGCTATAATGTTCCTTAGAGTTTTTATTTGGGGAGCTCTTTCCTGAGGTGTTTGATGGATTCTTTCCATGCCTATTTTGCCCTCTGGTTCCAGGATATCAGGGCAGTTTTCCTTGATAATTTCTTGAAAGATGCTGTCCAGTTCCTCCTTTTGATTATGGCTTTCAGGTAGTCCAATGATTCTGACATTGTCTTTCCTGGATCTATTTTTCCAGGTCGATTGTTTTTCTCATGAGGTATTTCATATTTTCTTCTTTTTTTCATTCTTTTGAATTTATTTGATTGATTCTTGATGTCTCATAGAGTCATTAGCTTCCCCTTGCCCAATTCTAACTTTTAAGGAGTTGTTTACCTCAATTGGCTTTTGTATTTTCTTTTCTATTTGGCCAATTGTACTTTTTAAGGAGTTGCTTTTTTCAGTGGATTTTTGTATCTCCTTTTCCATTTGGTCTATTTTACTTTTTAAGCAGTTGTTTTCTTTTTCCAAGCTTTGGCTCTTTTTCATAATTCTCTTGCATCACTTTCATTTCTTTTACCAATTTTTCTTCTACCTCTCTTATATGATTTTTTAGCTCCTTTTTGAGTTCTTCCATGAGTTCTTTCTGGACATGAGAGCACTTTGCATTTTTCTTTGGGGTTTTGCCCATAGGTGTTTTGACATTGTTGTCCTTTTCTGAGTTTATGTCTTGATTTTTGCTGATCTTTTTTGGCCTTTTTACTTTCTTATAAATTTGAGCTCTGCTCCCAGGGTGGCTGGGGCACTGTCTTCTCAGGCTTCTTGTGCCAAGGGCCCTGGCTGTTTACCTGGTGCTACACTGATGTTTTCCTGAGGCCCATAGGGGACCCTTGTCCCTGGTGCTACTCTGGGAGAGTGGTGTAGGGGGTGGCTGGCACTGCTGGAAACCGTAGGGGTCTAGCAGCTTTATCTGGTGCTGAGTCAGGGTCTTAGTGGGGGTGTCTGGTGTGTGCTGAGGCCAGTGGAGTGTTTCTGAATCTTCCAGGGAATACACTGAAGCACATGGGGTCTGGCCTGCTGTCTGTTTGCCCAGGGCTACCCTTAGGCACCTATAGGATTGGTGGCTATGTGTTTGGTGGCTATGTGTTTGCCCAGGGCTACACTGAAGCATGTAGCAGTTCTCTGAGCTGCTGTCTGCCTATTCCTCTGGCTATGCTGAGGCACATGGGGGTTCCTGGTGTTGATGTTTGCCTCCCCCACCACACTGGGCTGAGATAGGGCTTGCTGCTGGCTTGCTGGGATGCTTTCTCTCATAGAGTGCACTCCCCTTTTATCCAAGTGAGACAGACCTTTCTTGGCAATCCTCCAAGTTTCTTGGGCTCAAACATTGTTTCACCCCATCTTTTTTGCTAGTTCTGCTATTCCAGGATTTGTTTTGGGTGCTGCATTTTATGGTTTTTTGGAGGTGAATATGGGAGAGTTTGGTGATTTACTATTTACTCCATCATCTTGGCTCTTGGAAGTTGAAAATCTCTTCTAACACTTTCATGATGTAGATGTGGAAAAGTATCCACAAAATGGTTCATGGATTTCTAAATAGCAGCCTCAGCTAAGGTATAAATAACACATGCAACAAACTTAGAGAGGATACATCTTTTTAGACTGGTTCTATCCATCTTCTTTTTGAAGGAGCAGAGGTATTGCTAGGTTTTTCTGTGTATCCCTAGCACATAGTAGGCATTGCATAAATACTTGTTTAATTAATCAGTATTTTTTTTTATAATTTCAAAATAGTAACAAAGCCATAGTGGGATTTAAAAAAAAAAAAACAAATGACCAAATATTTTTCTTTTACTTGTGAGGGAAAATTTAGTTCAACATCAAGCATTTATCAAGCTCTTACACTGGTGATACAAAGACATAAATGAAATAGTCCCTTGCCCCTAAGGAACTTACTTTCTGGTCTGGGAAAACAGCTTGGGAATAGGTAAGTATATATGACTTCTATAAAAGATAAATAGAAACTAATTTGAAAGGAAGAAAAGGTGCCTGCATGGTGCTTTGGAAAAAACTGGTGATTCTAAAAGGCAGTGATAAGGAAGGAAAGCACGTAAGATGTGAGGGATAACCTGGGCAGAGGCATGAAGCTAGGAGCTCAAATTTCCTGAAGTAACAGTATCAGGATAGCAGGTAGGCTGAATGAGGAGATAACATGAAATAACTCAACAGCTACTTTGTATGAAGAAGAGACAGTTTCTAGAACTGCACAGCTCTTAATATTCATATGTAAATAGTGAACTGCATTACAAAGCCAGAAGACACAAGATATATGTGAACATGCATTTAAAAACGTAAGTAGTATTTAAATTCAAGATAGCAATATTATTCCGGCTTATATTATTGTAAATTATGTTTGGAGTATTCACTGGTTTGCATTATTAGCCCAGATAATCTAGATTTGGCAGGATACAATTAATAAACTTGTTGGTTGATTTTCCCTAGATATCTGAATCTTAACTCAGTTATTATGGCCTGGAGCTATAGTAGCTATTATCTCTCCAGTGAGGTTAGCACCTCCCTTCTCCATTTCCCTTTGTTTCTCATTATTCAACAAAGTTTCAGCATTTCCTGTACAGGGCCTTCCTAACTTTGCAGAAGCTGTTGATTGATTTTTGTTGAGTGCTAGAGGGGAAGAGAAGGGAAGGCCTGGTTCATGCCCCTTCAGGAGCTTAGCCTGTAATCAGAGTTCACACCAACAGGGTAGAGGACCTGTGACCATCTTTCCTCTCTCCCTGATGACAGGACTGGCCACAATAACACCTGCTCTTCTTTCTGTACCTCTTGGGGATCCAATCTGTGTGATTTATCTGCTTCCCTTGGCTGAGTTTCTTCTTTTCCATATTTGGCCTTTCCATTAGTATTTCCTTTATGCCACTTAATTGCCCTGAATGATTATTTGGAAAAAAAAATTAATGTTTTATAAATTGACTTTCTTTTTTAAATGTTTCTATATGCTAACATTTATTTGAGCTTTTCATTATTTTTCTGTTCTTAATGTGATGTTTTTCTCTGGCCACCAATTAAGTATTAACCATAGAATATGTTAAGCCAACTTTTAAGTCTTCTTCACAGACCATTACAATGCCTTTTATGTCTTCAGTATTTATGTTTATTGTGTGACTTAGGGCCAGTGGTTATTCACCAAGTTGTCTGTAACATAGACCTTTCAATGTGCATTCCTGACCACCCCCAATGTGCCAAATATAAGCTCATTGCGAGCAAGAACTATTATATTCCTGGAACCTAGCCCAGTGCCAGGTATGTGGTAAGCTTTTAACAAATGCTTATTCAATTCATTAATTTTTCTTTAAAAATTTGAAAGCAGCCATAATGGATTTTTTTTTAATCAGTTGACCAAACCTTGCCCTTACACTTAATCAGCGGCATTATTGCCCCTCATTTTCTTCATTTTATTGCACTTCCTTATCTGGTTGATGTTTGCAATTGGAGGCCAAGAAGAGCTTTTCATTTTCTAGATGGCTCTCTCTTCTAGCTTCCTATCTGCTTGTGTATCTTCTGAATCTGTGTTTAAACATGAGAAGAGGAAAAAAAGTATTTCAGCAAGCCTGCTAACTGGGGTGATTGCTGAATGCTGGAGGAGGAAGTGAATATAAAGAGGTCACAGCTCCTCATAAATCCATCCTGATGCCTGATGTCAGCTGCAGCCAGCCCCCTATCAGAAAGGGGAAATCTCTTGAGTGTCATGGATTAGCAAAAACTTCTTCTCATTTACCTTACACTGAAAATACAATTAATAGTGTGTATGGGGAGAAGAAAGATAATGAAAACACAAGTCCCTGAAAAGCATATTCTATCCAGGTCATGAAATACAAGCTCATGCATTCAAGCTTAGAATATTTATAGAAAAGATGTGGCTGTAAAAACCAGGAGTGGCCTCCCTTCGAAATGATCAGAAAGATGTGATTGTTGTCTCAAAGCCAGGTAGAAATAATGCTTTCTGGCTGCTGGCTTAGGTCAAGGGAACTGCAGAATTATAAACAAAAGGCACCAGGAAAGGCCCTTGTGTCCAGGAAAAAGAAGTTTAGCAGGGAGTTTTGATGTCATTACTGCTGTTCACAATGCTAATGTAGATTGCTCTCAGTGGTTGAGGGGGTAGTATTGTCATTAATGGGAGCTGAAGCCACAAACTCAGGTATGGTAGTGATACCATCATTCATTAGTCTAAGAAATATATTTAAAGAGTCATCAACCCAGATACCTAAAGTGTCAGAGTGTGCCTCCCTCCCCTCCAACTTTGACACCTCACTAATGATGGAATACAAGATTATTTGAAAGAAACCAGCTATAAATGGAAGTTAGGACAAGGATGCCCATCAATCTCACCATCGCTGTCATTTTGTTCCTCATCATTCTTGTTTCTTCTCCCTGCATGACCCATCATGCTTAGCTGCTGTGTAATCTTCAGCAAACAACCTAGATATAAAATACACCTTCTGAGATGGTAGTTACATCTAAAAGACCTCAAGTTCTTTGGTATTTAAACAGCATTTGTGGCATTTTTCTTTTCTTTCTTTCTTTCATTCTTGGCAAAATAATGGACAAATAGCTATGAGGAAAAGCTGAACAAAGACAATGAATTTTTAAAGGGATTTGAAGGAAGATGATTGGAAGGAAGATAAAGGGATATTTCTCATGGGAACAAAATAGAGGGGATATTATGGGAGTCAAGGAGGAGGCAGGTGAAGGAAGGAGAGGATTTAGAACTTATTAAACAAGGGCTGTCATTAGAGTGCTGTGACTATAGGTGGAATGTGCGGTGGGAGAAGCATTTCTTATTAAAGAATTGCATTCTCTAAGATATTTTCATTTCTAGGTTAGGCACTTCTAACCAGGCACCCCAAAACACTAGCATAAAGTTTTGGTAGGCAATAAGAGCATCATGATGAAGAAGGTAAGGCTCTGAACTGCATGTTAGGTGGGACCTGGGTTGGAATCCTGCCTACAATACTACAACCTTGGACAAGTCACTAAAATCTCTCATTTCCTCACTTACAAGATGGGAATAATTATGCCAAGAGGCTATACAAAGAGTGATTGTGAGGGCCAAGTGAGGTTATGGAAACACAGCTTTAAATTTGGAAAGGATCATAGAGGCATCTATTCCAGTCTCCTCATTTTAGACATAAGGGAACTTGGGACTAAAGGAGTAGAGTGAGTTACCTTGAGTGGGTGCACAGGTAGTAAGAGGCAAAGTCATGATTTGAACCTTGACCCTCTTGGCTCCAAATCTAGCTATTTCTGCTGAATAAGATCAGGTATGTAAAGCACTTTGTCAGCATGAAAGCACTACATAAATGTAAACCATCATGACACTTGTTGGGTATCAACTACATACATCATGCTGTCCCAGGAGCTATGGGAGGACACAAAAGAAAGAAAAGAGAGTGTCTGCCCTCAAAGACCTTGATACCCAAGGAGTGAGGAGGAATACACATGCATGGAATAATAAGATACTTTCAGAGAGCCACATATAAATAAGAGGAAATATGGTAACACAAACTGAATATATCAGTTAAAAGGAATGGAAAGTGGAGATCTATAACAAGGAAGACTGGAGACACCATATTTGAAGTCAAGTAACATTTTCTGTAACCCATCCCGCAAGAAAGTTTGTAACCCTGTAAGACAGCAAGAATTGTCCTAGGAATGGCACTGCTAGATTTTAGAGCCAACCCTGAGGCATGTAAATTTAATTTATAGTTATGTTTTCTATATACATTTCACAAAATCCTTCATTTTCCTTATGAAATTTATATGATCAGCCAATATTAATGATGATAGCTAACATTTACATAGTGCCTACTATGTGCCAGGCACTGTGCTAAATGCTTTAGATATATCATTTTATTTTATGCTCACAATAATCCTTGGAGCTAGGTCTTTATTAATATATTGTTTTTTATTAATTTATTAAGGACCTGAGTGTGGAAGGAGATGCAAAGAAGTATAAGATGAGATCCTCACTGTCAATAAGCCTATATTCTAGCTGGTGAGATAGAATGCAAGCACATGAAAGCTAATTAATATGACTGGAAATAATGAATGCTTAATGAGCAATATAAGCAATTAGTATATAGAATGGTAGATTGAGAGTGTGAAGAGTCCTTGGAGATCATCTAATCCAACCCCCTCCTTTTACGAATGAAGAGCCTGAGTTTCACAAAGATCAAGTGTCCAAGGTCAAATGTAGTTAGTTACAAAGCTAGGTTTTAAAACCTGGTCCTCTGGTTCTCCTTTAGTCATACTGTTTCTTCTAGTTGGGATGAATTCCAGATCTATGATATAGGAATAGAATGATCATTTAGACTGTAAAGTGAGATAATGTCTCTTAGAAGAACTTTGAGGAGTAGACAAAATTTTGATAAGTGGAATAGAAGGAGGGGTGAAGAGTTTTCCTGATTTGTGGGAGAGTGTCAGTGACCTCATTAAGGGAATTAAGGATGAGTAAAAAGAATATTCTGGCCATTGCAAAACCTTGCAGGAAAACCACCTGCGTGTGACTAGATTATCTGAAGCAGCATTTCATATACAGTAGTGATACGAGAGGTGGTTAGAAAGGCAGGTGGTAGATTAGGTTTGTTGAGGACCTTTGACATTAGAATAAAGAATTTACAATGTATACTCTAAATAGTAGGGAGCCATTGAAGCTTTTAAAGCAAGAGAGTGACAGAATAACACCAAGATTTAATTAAGATTAATAAGGCAGTAGTGTGCAGGATGGGTTGAAATGGGGAAATATGAGAGTCTACAAGACCAGTTAGGTGGCCATTTATAGTTATTCAGGTACAGAGATATAAGGGATAGGACTAAGGTTATGCCAGTGGAGAAAAAGGAAGACAGATGTGAGGGATGTTGTAAAGGAAAAGTCACCATGACTTAGTAAAGGAGACAAAGAAGGAGTCAAATTTTAATCTGAAATTTTAAGTTAAGATTATACAGAGAATAGTGAGGCGTTTTAACAGAAATAAAAAAGAAAGAGGGACGACTGATTTTAGAAGAAGCTAGTGAGTTTAATTTTAGACTTTATGAGTTTTAAGTAGTGGGAGGGAATATCTAGGTGAAAAGATCAAGAGGCAGGTGGAGATAGAGATCCAGGACTAGACCTTGGTGAAAAGATTGGGGTTGGAGATATAAATTTGTTAAGTCATTTGCAAAGAGGCAATAATTGAAGTCATGAGAATAGAGGTCCATTATAGTATATATGTGTGTAATATATTTAAACACATCCACATACATGGAGAGAGAGAGAGAGAGAGAGAGAGAGAGAGAGAGAAAGAGAGAGAGAGAGAGAAAGAGAGAAAGAGAGAAAGAAGGAGATGGGAAGACCGATGACTGAATCCTATAGAAGGGGTAAAATGACACTGTTGCTCAATAAAATGAACATTGAATTACAGAATTTGGAGTTTCAGAAGCTGTAGGACCTTGCTTCAAAACCTGTCCTATCTCTTACCACCTGTGTGACTTTGTGTAAATCACTTCACCTCTCTCTAGGTCTCAGTTTCCTCATTTTTGAGTTGAGGGAATTAGACTAGGTAACATTTAAGGCCTCTTTCAGTTTTAAATTTAGAAGGCTGTAATGCTACTCATCTTTGTTACCAACTGTATAAGAAACACCTATGTGAGAATGGTGGTAGACAGTGAGAAACTCTTTGTAGTATAGGCTGCATTTATTCATTGGGTGTTGTAGTGGATGCCCCTAGCTGTATGACCCTGGACAAGTCACCTCATCTCTGTTTGCCTCAGTTTTCTCATCTGTAAAATGAGCTGTAGAAGGAAATGGCAAACTATTCCAGTATCTCTGCCAAGAAAACCCCAAATGGCGTCATGAAGAGTCAAACACTGCTGAACAACAACAAAATCTGTAGGCTTCATAAAATGGTCAGAGAGGGAGTAAGAATTTTTACCTGTTTTATATTAAATAAGTAATTATTTTAGTTCATATAAAAATTTAGAAAGTTATCTAACATTTTCTTTGTGCAAAATGAGAAAGTTTACCCTCAAACTTCAGAAAATGTTTTATTTTCTCTTCTTTAGTTGGTTTCACTAACAGCATTGTCACCAAATGGAGTTCACTCATAAGACTGACCCAGCCTCCTCCCCTTAAAAAATATCATGCCTTCATCAGAGATGTCTTTCACTAGCCAAGTTGAGGTTATTTGTGCTAATGTACCACCTTTTTCCTTTTCTGATATGTGTTAGATCTCAGAAGTGTCCACTTCCAGAAATGCTTTAGTCCCTCTTTCCTTACGGCACCAGGATGTGTAACTTTAGCAGCTTCTATTTGTCATAATTGTGTTCCACTGGCGTTATTTTTCTTACTGCTGCTTCCATTATGTTACTTCCCACACTAATGGGCTTCCTTCCACTATTTGTACTGTTCTTCATTTATTTCATCAATTACTAGTACAGCTTAATTTCTTGTTTCATATTCAAAAGCAGCTTACTTTCTGCTTTCTGGCTTATGTCCTACTTCCCATAATTGCAGGATGGCATCTGTGAATTCCCAGCTCTTCCAAAGGGTGAACTAAATTCATGTTATGCATTGAACTACTGAAAAAGCTGCAATACAGGGTGTCCCACTTGTCTCTGTGTAGCTTAAAACTGCAAGAACATTTTTGGGACACCCTGTATTTCTTCCTCTATCCCAGGTTTTATTTATTTAGGAATTGGAGACTATAGAAAGGTCCCTGACCCAGTTATAGAATTTCACACTAAATGCTTTGAATTGCTTCTTCTCCATTGCTTCATTATATGTAGGATTCTTACTCATTTGGGCAGATTGCTATACTGTGTTTCACCTAGTCTCATTCTAGTGACAGACATACTGGAAATGAATGATAGGGACATTACTTCATTTTACTGAGCCTTGACTCAGAGGATAACTGAGTCCCCCCATTTTCTAACAGAGAAAGTCAGAATAAAGACTTCTTGGTTGCAAGTTGGAAAAATGTTTTTTTCTATAAAGTTAGATTTTCAATGTATCAGAATATGATTCCCAGCATTATGCCATATATGAATGTAGGTCTCTTGTTTTCCAGCACCTTGAAACTATTTTATCTAAGTAAAATGGTGGAAATTTTTTTTCCATTTTACTTTTGAAATTTTTATTGTACCTTTTATTTTAGCCTTTTATTCTTTTTTAAAATTTTTACCTGTTTATTTTACCTTTGAAATTACCCTTTTGGTTTAATTGTAAAAAGTCAATCAAAGTATACATTTTTAAATGTTAAACATTTTAAGCTATCAGAGAGGGCTCAAAGATGCCTTTTGTGGGAGGATATTTATTAAAAGCTACAGATTTCTTCTGTCCAGAAGCACCAGTGAGTGACAAATAACTTTAATTGACTTCAATAACCAACTGCCCCATAGTGTTCCAAAAACAAAAAAATCGTCAGCTTGAATATTGTTATAATTGGAATACATCAAACTGCTTACCCCAAAGAAAATTAGACATTTCCTTTCCCTCCTGGACATTTTTAAGGGGTGGTAGATAAATTTATATAACCTTTACTGAAAATATAATCTTAAATTGTCCATCTTTCAGGATTTACCAGTTTTCTTCTTTTGTATGACTCATATTGTTTTTGTGTTTGGTCATCAGACTTGTGGATTTGTTAATTATCACCTAAATGGTTCTCTCCATCCAGGATTAAAGAAGAAAGTTTTGCTTGACAGAGGGAAGCTATTGTAAAAATTGTTCTTTTTGAGGCGTCAGGAGGGATTAGGTTCAAGAAGATATCAAATTCCTAAGACAACCCTGTAAATAAGTATCCAAAAGTCTGTCGTCCACTCGGGCTGAGATCTCTTTGCGGTATTTGTATGTTTGTCGTCAGCTAATCTTCAAGTAGTTCTTCGATAAGGTTAATTCTCAGTTAATTACCCAGAGCCTTGACTTGAAGTCTAATTGCCACTTGGCTAACAGATATTTGATACTTGTCTTATACAGAATTTGTAGAAACCGAGAGAGGCGAGTTATTGACTGATGGCAAGCAAACCAAATAAATACAGTATTTTATGTACTTTTAATTCAGGGCCAAGTGGATTTGGATGAAGTGTTTATTTAGTTTGCTGGCTGTTTCAAATGCTGTGGCATATTGATTCCTTTTATTACTAGCAGCCGTTTAACTTGACCTCTTCTAGATCCAGTATTTTAAAGGCCATAAATTTTAACTTTAGTTATGAGCAAAGCCCGAAATGCTGTGAAAGCCTTTTTATTAGTCAAGTTTCACCATGCTCTGTGTTCACATGTCACCCACAGCAACAATATTTAGGGTTTCCTAAATGAGAGTGGCTGTTGGACTGTTGGGGAGACGATGGAGGCAGCTATAAAATGAACTCATAAACATTTCAAGGGGGCAGAAGTTGATGACCGGAGGGAGTAGACAGGTGTAGGAAGGAAGAAAGAAAAGAACTCTACCCCCAAAAACAAAAAACTAGGGTATTGGTTAATCATATGGAACAAGTCTTGGTTTTAGCATGTCAGTTATATTTATAAGCCTAAAAAAATTTAATCACCAGCTGGAATGTCGTTTTCATCAGTTTTTTATGCACATTTATCAGGGATGTATAGAAATATAAAACATACAGAAAGGTGAGATTCATTTCCTCAACTTGTATTTGTTTCTAAAGAGAGAAAGATGATGAGTTTAGAAGTTCTGCCCAATATTATCTTCATTGCAATTTTTTCTTTCTTTCATTATTTCCTTTTAAATATTTGAAGAGGAGGAAAGGAGGGTGAGGAGAATGAGGAGAAGAAAAAGAAATGAAGCTGGAAGCAAGGCCCAGCCCAATATACACATCTCCCTCCTCTGTCTTGGCATTCTTGACCACTTGTCTACTGATATACACCTCACTCTAGCAAGTTTCTACCATTACCTTTAACTATAGAAATTCATATTTTAAATCATTTTAGTCAAAGTTCTGCTTTAGGAAATAGACAATTCCAAAGCATGACCCTCTTTAATTTTGTGGAGTGACTACCCCTATTATCTGAGAAAAAAGAACCATTTTATGTCTCCCACCAAATCAAAGATGTTTTGTTTTAAAGATGATAATAATTGACCTTATAATCAGCTTGTACTCACATGCTTCGGAAGAATTTATGTATTTTATGTATATGTATTTTATATTATATACATAAAATATATTTTATACATGTATATATAATATGCATTTTATTATATGTACATATATTTGTACATATATGTGTGTATGAGAGGCAGTAAGGTCTATTGGATAGAGAACTGACCTCAGAACCAGAAAATCCCACCTCTCATACATACTGACTATGTGGGCAAATCCCTTAACCTCTCAGTGTTATGGAGCACCTGTCAAACACATAGCCTGCAAGTGTGGCCAAATCAGATTAAAATGTTAATTGGGAAATATTTAACAAAATAAATAAATAAAATTAATATGTGATTTTCTAAGTCAATATGTGACTGCAGGCATCCTTACTGTTAAGTGTCAGAGAAGATACCGACCTCCGTTGGTAATTTCCTCACCTAGAAGTTTCCTATATCATTGAAATCATGGATCCAGTCCCTGTTTCTATATGTCTATCTATAATACCTTTGGGTATACAACATGCTGGGTTTTTTTCAGTAACCTTGTAATGAAGGTAGTGCAAATATTATTATCCCCATTTTACAGATAAAAAAACCAATCACTTGCAAGGTTTAGTGGTCTTGACTACTCTGAGAAAAAGCAAGATGCCTCCAAGGTTCATTGATGGATGAGTCTGAATTTAAGCCTAGGTCTTTTGACTCTGAATCCAATGTTTTGTGCCTCATTTTACGCCTTGTATATAAACACATAGACATTATCATCCACGTCTGGGATTCAGATAAAGAAGTAGATGATGTAAGTGTGCATACACACATATATCTGTGTATATATACATACATATATGTATGGAGACATGCATGTTTATACACATATGTGTGTATAACATTTATATAGCACATACTGTGTGCCAGGCACTGTGCTAAGCACTTTACAATTATTATCTAATTTGATCTTCATAGCAACCCTGGGAGGTAGGTGCTATTATTATCCCCATTTTGCAGATGAAGAAACTGAGGCAGACCAAGGTTAAATGACTTGCCCAAGACTAAACATCAAGTAAGTGCCTGCATTTGAACTCAGGAAAATGAGTCTTCCTGACTTCAGGTCCAGTACTCTATCCACTGTAATACCTGAATGTTCTGTGTGTGTGTGTTTGTGTGTGTGTGTGTATGTAAGATATACACACACACTATGGAAACTGTACTATAGTGGTTGTGGCCTCACTGGTTTTTCCCTTTTATATCTTGGTAACATTGGTCTTTTGCTTTTCAGAACATTTCCTATCAGTTTTTCTAATTATCTGAGATGTTTGTTTAAACAAATGTTCCTTCTATAACCTCTAGACCCCTCTTATTTGATCATGCTGCGAAACTGTAATGCTGAATTAGTGGGGTTATATAAGCAAAGAATTATCACTTCACCATAGGAGAAAAATCTGGGCTATGAAAAAGAAAAACTCATATTGAAATAATTTTAATAAAAATGCCTACAACATAAGTACAATAATGGAATAAAAATAATTTTGCTTATCTTCACTTTAACTTTTTATGATTAAACTAAAAGTATAATTTCAAAAGTAAAATAACCCATGAAATTAATTTATCAACATTAATTTATCAACATCAAGATTAGGTGAAATAGGAACCTCTCCTTTTCCTCTTCACAGTTTCAGAATCTCAGGAATCAGGAGGTGATGGAAGACAGAGCATAATTCTTGGCTTTCACAGAGTCATAGAATATTAGAGCTCAACGGTATCTGAAAGGTTATCTGATCCTACTCAATCATTTTATCTAGGGCCTCCGTTTCCTAAACTTTAAAAAAAAACACCTTATGGTAGGTTTTAAACCCTCTTCTTAGAATCCCTAGTTCTTCTCAAGCCTCAGTTCAATTATCTCCATAAAACATTTTTTCCTATTTCCCTCAGTTGTTTGAGTCTCCCTTCCCATCCCTACCCCATGATCCCTCTCCCCACCCCATCAAAAATAAAACCCTTCATTTATTTTGAATTTATTTATCTGTATACCTATTTTTCCCCACTAGTAGAACATAAGCTCTTTGAGGTCAAGGACTGTTTCCTTTTTTCTTCCTATCCTCATTACCTGTACTTGACACATGGTAGATGCTTGTTTGTAAATTAAATTGGAGTTCTGATTAAGAGAGATGAGTCCAAAATGACATAAATGTCCAGCTTGATAAGTTTCTACTTCCTACATACTTTCTTCTTTTTTCTACATATTGTTCTAAAGAATCTTTACATTATCATACAGCGTAAGGCATTTCCACTTCAGATGTCCAGGTATTCTTAATTAACTAAAGTAAGGACATTCCTTGACTCTTCTTTGTAATACACCACCACTGGCCCCTGTCAAGGTCAAGGTGCCCTTTTCTCTAAATTTCATATTTCTTGATCTGTTTGTTCCAAACAGGAAAGTAGTTTTGGCATTTCAAGAAGACAGATAAATTAGGATCAAAGGGCACTGGAATTTCCCCTGCCCAGTAACCCTACCAACCCTACACCCCCACATGCACACACACTTTTGACCTTGGAAATGGACCAAACTTACTTGGAAATAGGGAGTTAGCCTTAACTCACATCCCCAAACTGACCCACATCAATTTTTATTCTTCCAATGAAGCCCAAACTCAACATTTTAAAGACTTTGTTGACTCAGAAGCAGAAGCAGGGCACCAACAAAATATTTTCAGTGGATGTTTTGGTTTTTCCCCCCATTTTCTTGTGTGAACTATTATTGGCAAGATTTGTAACTGATCCACACAGCTTCAGCTGTCACCGAATCCCAACTGTTAATTAACAGAAAAACATTCCAGTTCTTCTCCCTGCACAATAGCCAACTATCAACAGGCTCTTCCAGCAAATGTTGTTTCTTCCCTGGAGTCCTGATGTCTCTAAATCCAGAGGTGGAGGCTGGGTGATAATTTTGGATGAAATGCTGTGGGACTAAACTGAGAGAAGTAAAGAAACAGTAGTTACCTTAGGAAAGTTACTCAAATTCTTAGAAAAACTTTCACTTGGGCTGGCTGTCATGGTGTGAATTAAAAGGTTATGTTAGAGGTTAAACTAGGCAATTAAATCAAGAAAGCAGATTATTCTAATGCCTGACATAACTTTGTAAAAGAAGCAGGATTAGCAGTACTTAGTCAAATATAAATCATACAAAGTGAATAGGAAAAAAAATTATTTCATCAAGTGTTCCTCGTGGAAGAAAATTGTGCCAACTAGCAACCTTTAATTTTTCCTCCTTAATTCTGTTACTATATGAAACTCATTACCATTTTCTAGCTATGCACACAGTGACTGATGCCTAGTGACAAGTTGTTTTTGTTTTTCTGTTTAGAAAGCATATTCCCTCCCTCCCTAAATAATTATCTGTGAATTAACCTTTTCCCTAACTGAAATATTTGCCAGTGATGGAACACAAAAAATGGAAATGCTTAACTAATTTAGGTACTTTGGGTGGGAGATAAATTCTTTCAGGCCATGAGGGTATCATTGATTAAATTACTAGGCTAGTTCACTAAATGGGGCCCTCATGACCTAAAAGAGTTAATGCCCTATTGAAAATGTCTACCTTAGACCCAGCTTTATTCACTTGGGAGTCTCCAATCTGTTAATGACAGTATTAATAATAACAGAAAATAACCCTATTTTGCTATAGATATTCTGAAAATTACATTAGAATCCTCATTTTTTTTCTGTATCTGTGGGTAGAAACTAATGTTCTTTCCAGTCAAAATTCCAACTGTTGTAACTGTTTTTAAAAATCACAGTTTCTATGTGCCATACAAGCTACTGAATAATGAATAAGGCAAAAGCCTCTAACTGGTCTTTTAAATCATTATAAAATAATTTAATTTTCTTCATGAAAAAATCTAGTAACAGTAGCTCAGTCAGAAAATGAGAAAGGAAAAAAAAATTTAACAATGGCTAGAAAGTTGTCTTTCCTAACTTCTTTTCCCACTTAATTTTAAAATAAGAATAGAAATGTCCTCTTGGGGAGGGGGTGGGGTTGGATACTAAATGATATGCTCCTTTATTTAAAAAAATTGTTTTTAAAAAGGAGGGCAGCTAACTTTTGTATATATTTATTGTCATTATGGTTAGTCATTGTACCCCTTTGTCTGATGGCAGGGTGGAGGTGGGGTGTTGTAATTTCTCTTTTATGAAACTGATGCTTAAATATTCAATTCTCTTAGACTTTAAGTTTAATTTACTAAGCCATAAAAATTAAACAAATCCAAAAAGTTATGGTTCGGCCATTTTCCCCTTCCTCTATATGGTATGTTTATGAGGAATAAACAAGTATATTAGCTACATGCTAATTTAGATTGGGTGCCAAAAAGTAGCCTCTGTTTTCAGTGGTCATCCCTGATTGTCTGCATAATAAAGTCTGATTTCATTGGTCCGATACTGGTATTCATAATCTGGTCCCAGTGTATCTTTCTGACTAATCCTTTATATATGTAAGCCTTCTACTTCAAACAGCTGATCTATTCATGTTTCCCAAAACATGTCTTCTATAGTCTCACTTCTATGAATTTACTCATAGCTCTTACCTGGAATGGCCTTCTCTCTTCTTTCTGTCCCTTAATTATGCATTCTCAACTTCATGCCTCTGCTCAGAAAAAAAATTCCCTCTCCCAGGACATCCTTCATTCTTCTTTCTGCCCATCTAATTCCTATCTGTTTTTCTTGGCCCAAGTCAATCCCACTTTCTCTGTGACATATTGCTTATTCTCCAGCCTAGTTTAACTCTTTCCTCCTTTGATCTTGTTTTGTTGGGTAAAAAAGCCAAGTGATGAGCAAGCTTTTTATATGACAGTAATTTATTGATGCCAAAGTGCTTTGAGCTAATCCTACCCTAAAATCATTATAGCATAGAACTGAATGAAATTCAAAGGAATAAATCTACCAATTCTGCACCAGGATTTGACCTGCAGTGTATACCTAATGCCCCTCCCCTACCTGCTAACATAAAAAAAAAATCACAAGAATTTAATATCTTTGTAGGAGGCCAACTTTTTGTTATACTTGTGAATTTGGAAATACCCAGTTATGCCACTTTAATAGTTGTGGTCCCCAGAAAAAGCACTATTACTTCCTTCATCTTGTGGTGGACCTCTTAAATGGATAGCAAAAAAAAATCAGCTCTAAGTTCAAGATAACATGCTCAGAATGATCTATTGTTGTCAAATGTCTCAGAGGACATGGTTTCCCATTTGATCAACTTAGTAATGCCATGCCAGCATATCTGTACTTTGAAATTATATGTCATAGACCTCAATTATATTGGTGGGATCCAACCTTACTTCTACTCTATAGTTCTGAACAAAAGCTTACAATTATAGTTATTTTTTTAAGTGAAGAGTAGTTTCAGACAGAACTGCATCTTAAGTATTCTTTTGGGTTTTTTTGTAAATTTTCATCTTAGTCTAGATAGAGATGTTTGAAACAACTATTGAGAATGAAAAACATTTCAATGAATTAAAAATATATTGAAGCTTCCTGTTATAATTCACTGGGGCATGGAGATGAGGCTGAGTTTTCAAAGACTCTGCCAGATATACCCAAGCTGCAGTAGACCCTACCAAGCTGGAATCGTTTCAAGTAAGGACTTGGTAATGGATTGCATTTTTGCCAGATGAGGATGTAAGCACCTAAGTCCAGACATTCTCATACCAGATTGGCTGCAGGATGAAAAATTTTTTAGCCTCAGAAACTCTAGAAGTCTATAGAGTTTAGAGGCATTACGATCTGCTTTGCTGAAAAAAGTATCCACATCACTGAAATTACCTTGAAATATTGTTTCCAGAGACATTTCCCCACAAGTAATTCAACAAGGTTGACTCCTGGTATTACATCTAGGGTGATATGTTAAATGACTATCAGAATCCTGGCAACAAACTGCTCATGGTATCCTTATCCTTTACCGTCCTTTGAACCTGACTTTTTATGGTGCATTAGGACATTAAAGTACAGTGAAGACAGCTTAGGTAAGTTTCCTTCCCACAAATTATTTAAACTCAACACAATTAAGAACCTATTGTCAGAAATAATAGGACTTAGAAATCCATGTATTTGAGATAAATAGCTCAGCACTGTGATTTTTACAGCAGAATTTTTTGGTGGATCTAGAAATACTTTGAAATATTTTGAAAAGTAGTCTACTGTAATCAAGAAGGTCATTCACTTGAATATCTCAGAAAAAAAATTGATAGGTATGAATACTTGACCAAGTCTCCCTGGTAACCTCCTGTGGAAAAGTATGTACCTTTGGAAGGTTTCGCCAAGTAATTTTGCATGTAGTACATGCTTTTAATCTTTTAAGTTTTAGAATCAATATTAAACCACTAAAGACATAGCCTCTAGCTGATGCTTTTATGTGACCAATTCTGAGATATGCTACATGTAGTGTGGCCAAGATAACAAGATAGCCTTCTGGCAGGGGAGGTGAGGGGAGGGGAAAAATCATAATTTCCCCTATAAATCATATCCTTTATGGATAGATAACTTGTGTTTATGGCTTTCAAATGTCTTTTCTTTCTCAGACAGCCATTCTGTTGACCACCTCTTTCCCATTAAGTTCACCATTGTGGTATTAGCATAACCTGATCAGAATGAAGACATGGGCCAGAGAGGTCTGATAAGATCAAAATTTATACAAAGAATAAACCTAATGAAAATGTACATTTTGTATGTGAGTCTAAGGCAGGCTTATTGTCTGACCTGGTAGCCATTTCATTGACACACAGACTGCCGCATTTGCTCTCTGGAAATGGTGACACTTAGGCATGGTCACTTTCACATTCAGAAGTAGAAGGAAGTACAAGAACATGTTTAATTTAGGAGAGTAGCACTTTTCAAGCATGTAGACAAATGTCATGAGTTTTGAGAAAAATATTCTGCATCCATGGTGACATAATTAACTGAATAAGATTATCCTCAGTAAAGAGTCCATCAGTGGTTCATTCTCCCAAAAGGTAATGGCAATGCCATAGAAATTGTTTTTGAAATTTCTAGACTTCTTCAGAGTAGAGACCAGGCTATAATTTATTGCTGTGGGTGAGGGAGAGTGGGAAATAGAGCAAAAGTTATCAGAGTTTTTTTTTTCCAAACAGGGCAGACTTTTGATTTACATGCAATTGGGGAACACAAGTGGGATGAGATTGAAAGCAATTTCCACAGCAGATTTTTCATTTAAAGATTCAGAGCCCTCTTAATACTTACCACCCTGCCCTGCCTCCCCCCCCCCCCCCCCAGCCGATGGAGTTTGACTAAAGTTATGAAACAAAATGAGTTTATGGAAAGTTGAGAGTTGAATTGAAACAGTCAAAGGACACACGGAGAAGACAAAATACTTCAAAGAGCAAATGTGACCTTAGCCTAGAAACCTGTGCCAACTTATGTAAGCAACCTGGCTAAGAGGAAGAGATTCATACCCATATTCATAATTATTAGCTAAAAAAGTTAGGTGGAAACTCTATAGACCTTCTCTATTAGATGATGGACAATGTGGCAAGGTATCCTCAAACCCAGCACCTCAGCCAGAAGCTGTAGCTAATACCCAATGAACTACTAGAAGAGCTATAACTTCCCTTTACAGGATGTGAGGCTTACCAACCACAGCATCCTTCAGATGATAATGGAGCTAAAGTAGCTGACTGACAGAGTTGTAGCCCTTGCCTGAAGGAAGGAGCTTTTTAAGCTACTGCATAATGTGTGAATCCAGAATAAAGTATGAAGTGGCTCTGGAAATAACCTGGATAGCTAAATACCAGCTGTTACAGAGACAATACAGGTACCAGAGTACTGTCATACCTGATAGGAAACATAAGAGATATGATACACTTTGGAGAGCAGCTGAGACAGCATCCAATGGGGAGGAGGCCCAGCGCAGAGCAACACTATGAAATAAGCAAAAGACATCAGCAAGTCTTTAACTTCAGAACTCTGAATTGACCTTTCATTCATGTTCTTTTGTCACATGTGTTATCTGAATATGTGCCCCTGCATGGGCACCCTGACCACACACACACACACACACACACACACACACACACACACACACAAATATATATATAAAACCCACATGTCATCCCTTTTAATATTCACTCTTCTCATTAAAAGTCTGTGTATTTCTGGGTGAAGGAGCCCCAGGTACTATGGAGGGTAATGTCATTTTGTCATTGTTTTAATTCTGTGCACCTGACTGACTAGACACAATAAATACATCACTGGGGCCTCCTGAACTTTGGAATAGATCTATTCTTAGAAAGTTACGAGAACCTGAATCAATTTTCTGGGAATCAGTGGGTATAGGGACTTCAAATGCTCCATCAGTATCTTCTTTGTCTATTTGTGTATGCTTTGTTCTGAAAAAAGCTTGCTTCTTGCTTAGTCACTTGGTGATAAGCACAACTCTAGCATCTTACGGTGAAACGTTATAGTGTGTATGATGTATTTATTGTTGTTGTCATAGGGAAGAAAGTTAGTTAACCTCTCAGAAGAGAAAAGTAGTACATACTGCAGGCTGTTCTGATGAAGGACCAGACTGTTTTCTATTTTGAGGCTACCACTGGGTGGTATGTAAAAGCAAGGTGATTCAGAGCCTTTGGGCTGGTGTTTCAGACTGGCTCATTTTACCAGAATGGTAGTACATTAGTGTAGGAGGAAGGGAAAGCAAAAGTGCCCTGTAATAACTCTCTATGGTATAGCAATATGGCTTCAAGGCTCTCTTCTATGTGGCCATTATTGTGTTTCATTGTATCGTATGTGTCCTTGGGGACATCTCGTATACTAGGTTGTGCTGCAGGCTACCAGGGATACCTAAAGGCTAGAAAGTGATGAATCTTTGTCACAAACTCTACAGTGACTGCATCATTGACAAGACTTGTGACCTCTTCACTGTTCTTTTAGGCGTTCCTATGTCAGAGGTCAGTAAGACCAACAGTCAAAGATCACATGACACTTACAACTGGAACATATTGCCATAGATTCAAAGCCAGGTACAGGTGGACATTCTAGTAAGTGTCCTCATGATAGGGAGTCCAGCATCACCCAACACTCCACCCCACCCCATTCATTCAATGAAGTAGTTCAGCAGTGGTTGTTGTCTTTTATGGAACATAAACATGGTAGATATTTAGTAGTCCCAGAAGGACTTGAAAGCTCTTTGTTTTTGGAGTGATTAGACACGTTGTGCATTATGTATATCTTACTGTATTGTTTTGTTTCATTAATTATACGTTTATATATTTATATATTATCTCCTTGATTAATCATAAGAATAATGACAGCTAATATTTACAAAGTGTTTTTAAGTTTGTTTTTTTAAAGTACATTACTTACATTGACCCTCACAAAAAACCTGTGAGGTAGGTGCCTCACAGAGATGAGAACTTGAGGAGAAGGGAATTGAGACTCAGAGAGGTTAAATAACTTACCCAAAGTCTCACAGCTAGTAAGTGTCTAAGCAGGAGTGCAACTTAGGGCTTCCTGATTCTAAGTGTAGTGCTCGATCCACTATACCACCTAGTTCATTAGAGTGTAAACTCCTTGAGGACAGGCACTGCGATTTTTATTGTCCCCCATAGTAGTGAATACAGTTACTTATACATTCTAGGTGCTTGATAAGTATTTGTTGATTGACTAATTGGTCCCCATGCTTCTTGTAGATGTAGAGACTGCATGTTTCTGTGTTTGACAACCTGAATTAAAACCATTCTTTTAATAGTCAAGGCTTTAATTCAGTCTGCCATTTTGCTCACCATTTACATATAGTCCACCAGAGAGAAAGGTTCCTAATTAAACAATAGATCTGGAAACTTCTCTGGAACATTGTAATTGACACAGATATGCTGATGAGGTACTGATCCTTTTTAAATAAACTAATGCTCATGTCCTTATTTTCTCCCCCAAATTCAGTTCCACTTTCCCTTATTCATGGAATTAGTAGGGCAGGAATGTACCCATAAAATTGATGTCAGGTTCATTGGGGTGGCTCTAAATTCTAGAAGGGCATATTTAATTAGTGCAGCTGTAGACAGGTTAGATGAACCCCTTGTCAACCAAAGCAAGGATTGATTTTTTTTTTCTTCCCTCTTTTGAGAAGCCTTTTTTTTTCCTAAAGCACACAACAATTAGTACTATGTCTATAGCAGTTAGTAATGATTTGGAGGATAACCGACTCACACTATTAATGAGTTGCGTCTGGCAGAAGAGTCAGGCTGCACAGAGCGGATCTGTTTAATGAAACTTCTTAGTCTATCTTATAAAAGTTACACCACTTATAAAGCACACCAAAATATGAACAGCTCTGTAAGAGAATTGGCAGCTCACCACCTTTCTCAATGCAGTAGTCAGCTCCGTAAGTGTGGTAGCTTCAACTGGGCATTGAAAGAATACAAGTCTTCCCCAATGCCAATGTGTCAGCACTGACTACAAGGTGATTTTCTTCCAGAAATGATGGTCACAAGAGACACTGGCCAGGAAGGGGTGGCAACTGATTTTAGATTTTGAACATGTCAAAGAAATATGCCATAGGTTAGGACAGTAAAAGAGTTTGAAGTTGTGGGGACATTGTGATACCCAGCGGAGGGGTCCTAGAGTCTGTAACAACAATCATAATAAGATACTGATAGTTAGGTCTGGTACTGAAATCCAGATATTTTTTAATACCAATTTATTATATTTTCTAGCATATCTCACTGTCTCCTGCAGAGTAGGATTTCCATAATATTGGGGTTTTGATGTAAGAGAAACAAAGAAAGGTCTGTGCCTAAATTCACCCCTGAGCTCCTTGGAGGTAGAATATAGTGATATTACAGTGTGCCCTGAAGAGTCCCTGCAGCCCAATCTAAACTACCTATGAGGAAAATTGATCCTGGGCCTTGAGTTTATTAATGGAGGAGTTACTTCATTATAATCCCTGGGGCACAGAGCCTACATTGTAGGACTGCATTGTAGTGAAATTCCAGTGTATTAATAAATTTAACAGCAGCATTAAGTAGGACCACCTTTTGATATTTACCACCTAATTTGTTTTGTATTTCCTTGTGTTTTTTTTTTGTTGTTGTTTTATTAGCTTTAAGTCAGTGACTGTATTACAAAATATATAGTAAAGTGTGCTTGGGCAAATGACTATGTTTGAAGACCACCTGCCAAGAGTCCATAATTTTTTAGCACCATTTTTTAGATTTCATCTAGGAATAATGTATTTTGACATTATTTTGAGACTACCTGCTTGTTTTTCTTCAAATATTACTTAATGTTACAATAGAAACATTGCTAAGATCACAAAATGCATTAGGTGGTAAAATAGCCTTTTGAAGGAGGGCATAAGTTCAAAATATTTGGGGAGTAGAAAGTCAAGAAACCTTCCTAATAACACTCCCAAGGCAGCTATCTATCTCACCTAAAAGGCCTCACTATTTTCTTTGGTCTGTGTTCTTACTGTATCTTTTCATTCAATTCTGTTTTATTCAACAAGTATGTTTTAAGTGGCTGCTATCTCCTACCAGTGGTGGGGAGCCTGCAGCCTCAGGCCACATGTGACCCTCTAGGTCCTCAAGTGTAGCCCTTTGACTGAATCCAAATTTGGGGCTGCACTTGAGGACCTAGAGGGCCACATATGGCCTGAGGCTGCAGGTTCCCCACCACTGTACCTGGGCACTATGCAAGGTTATGGGAGTACAAAGATAAAAATAAAAATAATTCAGGCCCTCCCAGAACTTACATTCCACATTTTTATCTTTACCAAGATTTGATATATTATTGCATTATTTTATTAACACCTTGCAAAAATATCATAAAATGTTACCTTAGAATGTGAAATATTGATATGAATTATGACTATTTCAATAATTCAAGTATCCAAAGTTTTTTATCAGCATAAGAGGTCATCACTGCTAACCTAAAATGTTACTTCACTATGCCTTTGTAGATGACCAAATATTTGTTGTTGTAGTTGAAAAATTTATCATGCTGCAGTCAACCTGGTGATGAGTCTTTCCAAACTTAGCTAGGCTGGCCCTAGGACAGTATCCATACAGCATGGCACCAGACCAGTACTCAAAGCCTTCCAATTCAACATGTATTTATTCATCACTTTGCTAGGGATACAAATCCTAGGGCAATAGAGATACAAAGACCAAAAAAAAAAAAAACCCCAACCCTGGGAAATGTGCCTTGAAAGTATTGTTACAAACAATAAAAACACCAACCCAAAGACTCTGAATCACCTTACTTTTACATACCACCCAATGGTAGCCTCAAAGTAGAAAGCAGTGTGGTCCCTCATCAGAATAGTCTGCAGTACATACTGCCTTTCTCTTCTGAGAGACTAACTAACTTCTTTTCCTCCCTGTGATAACAACAATAAATATACCATACATACTATGACCTGCTCAAAAATTCTCATTTTAACACAATATGTAAATGGAAAAAAAACAAACAAACCTGGAAGAACCTAATGGTTGAGCAGTAAGGAAGTGGTTAAAGAAATTGTAGTATATTAATGTAACTAAATTCTATAATGCTTGACTGACAAGCTTGAGGGATACAAAGAATCTTAGAACCTCTATGAAATGATGCAAAGTGAACAATGACTGGGAAAAAGCACTAATTCATTCACTATGACCACATAATATTAAAAGTGCATGAGAATGAATGGAAAAACAGAGAATGTTGGTGGGGACTTAAACAGAGTGACTGAAAAGTTGTTGTGGTTCCTCATGCATTGAAATTAATTAATTTAAATGTAAATATTTACCAGACAAGTTTAGTTGGCTGTCTTGGTATGTAATATTGTTTTTAATAAAGCATTTTATATAGATAAGACAGGCTTTTCTTTAGGATCTTTTAAAGCACTATGCAGTTTAATAAAAACGAAGTAGCCCAATTCACATCTCAAAATTCTGGGCCTTGTTCATTGGCCAACTTCGGTATCTGCCCAAGGCCTATATGGACCAGTGTTATCAGTTCTGTGGGTTGTCCAACTGAGTTTATTTCATAATCTAATCTAAACAGCAGGCAGTATGGTACAATGATAAGAGGATGTGGAGGCAAAGGACCTGGGTTCAAATTTGGGCTCTGCTACTTAAATCACTTAAGCTCTCTGAGGATCTGTTTCTTAATCTGTAAAATGACAGGACGTGGCTACACGTCCTCTAAGATTAAGATTCCTTTGAGGTCTAATCCCAATTGATTGACAGCAGTATAAATTAGCCTTCTTAGTCCACTCTCTCTACTAACTGGCCCTAGAAATCATATCACATCCAGTCATCTGGCATTCCATCCTAGCTATTTTACCATCTGTCTGCCATATGGGTACCTTTGTAATTAAGTACTGTTTTTATGCTCTTCTTTGTTTCATGTGTGTTAATTTCATTTCTCCAGTTAGATTGTAAGCCCTTTCAGGGCATAGACCATGTCTTATATTTCTCATATGTTTTAAAATGTCTAGAATACAGTTGAACATATGAGATGCTTGATAAATACCTCTCACTTTTTATTTTAAAATTAAAATTAATTTCAATATCAAATCTATACCACCATTGCTGTGAGAAATCTAAAATTTCGTATATTTGGGAGGTATATATAAACATTGCTAGTGTTAAAACTTGGCAAGAAAAAAGCATTTCCAATTGTTTTGCAAAGAATCCTGAAGTTGATAGTTTCTATGATTTCTATGTGTAGTAACTTGAATGTAAAAAATAATAAAAGGTGAAATTGAAGAAGTTAATAGTAATTCCTATGCCTTTTAAATACAGGTACATGGTAGTTGAAAATAAAACTTCAACATCTAATAAAGTTATCTTAACATGGGAGCCAGCCAAGAAATTTAACTACATTCTGACCTTTTTGCTTATGCTAATAATTTTTTTTGAAGAATCTTACTAGTATTGTCTATTTTTAAAAAATCATGATGTACTATTTTAGGACATGCTGTGAATATAAGCCCCACAAAGATGTAGTCCACTCCACAGTCAAAAGCAAAGGCCAATGTGCTACTCAGGAAAGCAATGCAAGGAGTAAATGGCAAAGGGAAAAGATCATTTGAAAAGTCAGCGTTACAAGTGAAAAGTCTGTTACCAAGGTACAAGATTTTTAAAGAAGAAATTGAAAGAGAATAAAAATGTTCTTGACAAACTGTAAAAATAAAACTATTTAAAGCCTATGTAGCAGACTAGAAATGGCAGAAAAGGTTAATATTACAAAGAGAGAAGCTAAGCGAGAAGAATGAGTTTATAAAAGAAAAGGAAAGGATAGTAGAAAATGAGGCAATAATTACAGGTAGAACAAGGCATGATTAGAGCCTTGAAAGTGAGGAGATGAGCGCAGAAAGGACAGGAAGTAGTGGGCTGGCTTCCAGGAAGTGAAATAAGGATGAAGCATCATTTTTAACTCTAGTGTTCTGGGAGAGTAGGGCCGTATTGGAGGAAGGACATGTTAAACTTCCACAACATCCTTAAGAGGCAGAAAAGTAACATTATTGTTCCCATTTTCCAGATGAAGAAATTTGCTCTTTGTGTGAACTATGAAGTTGAAATTTAAACCAGGGCAATTCGACTCAATGGAGAATGCATGCTTGAGTGAGGGAAAGAAAGAAGGGAAGGAAGGGAGGAAGGAAGGCTAACTTTTGTCTTTGGTAGTCACTTTTTACATTTTGAATCCAAAACAGTTTATCTGATTTTCTACCTACAAAGCCTTTAGTACTAGGACGATAACTTCACATTTTAAATCCATTATTGACTTTGCTTCTATCTTTCCAATTATAGGGAAACAAATTTTTAAAATTATGAAAAAAGGCATACTCCTAAGAATAGAACAACAGTTTTAACTTTCTTTATTAGATACTTTCCATGGCATTGCCTGAAATATCCAAGTTATAAGACTGAATTTATCCAGAAAGATTATGATGGTGAAAGTAAAGTAGAAGCGTACTCACTGACTCATTAATGTTATCTGAGTCCATTTCCTAAATTTGTGAAATGGAGTAAATCATCTCCAGGCTCCTCACAGGGGAAAAAAAGTGCCACAAAAATATTTTAAACATTTATAATCTTATGTGCTTCACCTCAAGAAAAAAAAGTGAAACAGCATAGTCCCAACCATAAGTAGGCCATGTGGCATATTGGAGAAATCTTGGGATTTGGAGTCAGAGGGCCTGGTTTCAAATCCCAGCTCTATCACTGTTGCCTTTGTGATTTTTGTCAAGTCATTTCAACTCTTTGGGCCAATTTCCTCATCTGTAAAATAAGAGGCTTAGAAGAGATGAATTCCAAGCTCCTTTCCAGCTCTCAATCCATGATTCTATCTCTTTCTCTGATCTTAATAGGTGCTTGATAAATATATGTTAAATTGAATTCTTAAAAACCTTTATTCATCTTCACAATTCTCATTCCCATTCTCTAAAAACAGTTGACTCCCCCAGTCATTGGTAAAGTCAATTGAAGTCTACAAAATGGATTTTCCTTTGAGTAATCCCTCTTTCTTAAGAAAGAGAAGAAGAAACAAGAAACACAGTGAGGGAGATATTTTTTATCATTCTATGTTTCTGTCCTAACTCCTGAAACAAATTTGAATTCCTTCCAAGGCAGACATATAATCTGTTTTTCAGTCATTTTTCAGTTGTGGGTCATGGAATATTCTGAATGGAATATGAATATGGATATTCAAAATATTTGGGGAATATTTGAATATTTTGAATTTATGGATATTATGAATATGAATATGAATGGAATATGAATGGAATATTTGGGTCATGGAATTTTCTTGGCAAAGTTACTGGAATAGTTTGCCATTTCCTTCTCCAGCTCATTTACAGTTGAGGAAACTAAGGCAAGTAGGGTTAAGTGACTTGCCAGGCTCACACAGCTAGTAAACATCTGAGGCCTAATTTTAACTCAAGAAGATGAGTCTTCCTGACTCCAGGCCCTGCACTCTATCCACTGTGCCACCTACCTGCCCTTAGGGTTATATACTACTGCTGTGTATCTTCATATGTTATCAGTCCTATCCTTCAGAGATCCTATCCCTAGTAGAGCAGTAATCTCTGTTTATAAAGTTAATGATGATTTGGAGATTCCTGAATCGGGGAGTGAGCAAGAAGATAGTTCAATATAAGTTTAGTAGAGTATGATTTAGGGTCTTAGCAACTGGAAGCAAAGGAAATGGTTAACATGAAACTTGATATATAAGATGTACTTTTTACAAAGTACATCTTATATATTTACAAATTTACAAAGTAAATTTACAAAATTTATGAAGTACATCTTATATATTTACAAATTTACAAAGTAAATTTGGCTACAAAGCAGATTTGTGCAAACTAGATCATATTTTTCCTTGACTTTGATTATACAATTTGAGAGAGATTCCTTTTTCAAAAATTTTTGGCCCCAAAACATTATAAAATCACACTTAAGAATGTAGTAAGATTTTAAGATATATTTTAAATGGCAGATTATCATTTCTAACTGATAATAAAGGTATAATAGAGATAATGCCAAAAAGGCCTTACAATCTGTGTAGATGTGCTTTTTGATGCAGATGGAAATGCCAGAAATTTTGGTGCTAGCTAAGTGAAGTGATAGTGTAGTGACTTAAGTGGAGAGGAAACCTTCCTCCTTTCATAAATTTGGTAATTATTTTTTATCCACATCATCAGCCTTAAAATTTCCAATTTAAAATCTAGGGAACTTGTTTTTATGATTTTTCTATAGTCTTGCCATTGCTTGGACTTTGGTGACCTCTTTCTATATAGAGTACCTGTTAACATTTGTCTGAATTTTTCTTAGATTATTATTAAGTATCTTTGGACAAAAATGACTGTTCAGCTATGGCAGTGGAGGCTAGACATGTTTCATGCCCATAGTTATCACTCTACAAAAAGGTGAACTTTAGGTCAAAGGGAAGAAGCCAACCCAAGGCCTAGCCTATAGTAAGTGCTTAATAAATATATATTGAGTTGACTTGAGCTGCAAAATCCAAAGGAGTCATTTGCTCTGGCTACTGTCATTTTTTTTTAGCATTTATTTTTAAACTGCCTGCTATATGCATGTTGAATATTGTTCCAGACATTAAAGGACATAATAGGAAGATAACTAAGTCATGGACAATGGTGCTTGTGGCAAGGGACAAGATGGTCTGAGGTCCATAGAGAATTTCATAAATCTGAATTTTAAGGTAACATATGCTAGATTTGTTTCTTGATTAGCAAATTTAATAAATTCATATTTCTCCATTTTGCTATATACCAAAGGATAAAAGGATCAGGAGAATGATCACAATCATAAAAGCTAGCATTATTTAGTGCTTTAAGGTTTATAAAGTGCTTTACAGATATCATCCCATTTTATCCTCAAAACAATCCTGAGAGGTAGGTGCTATTATTGTCTCTGTTTTACAGATGGGGAAACTGAGGCAGAGAAGTTAAATAACTTGCCCATGGTCATACAGCTATCAGATATCTAAGGCCAGATTTGAACTTGGGTCTTCCTGGTTCCGGGTCTTAAAAGAGCTTGGATTTAGGATAGTGAATTTGTGGCTTAACAAGTGGGAAGGTGTGTGAATTGGATAAGAGTCAAATATGACGTCTAATTTGAGTTGACGAGGAAGATAAGAGAGTTCAAAAATCTTGAGTAAAATAGGTAAGAAAGAGAATTGAGTCAGATAAGCAGTGGAGTGGAATTCAGGAGACTAGGGTTCTGGGCTCTTTTCTGCCATTACCTTGCTGTGTGACCTTGGGCAAGTCATCTCTGGGCCTCAGTTTCTAAATCTACAAACTGAAGTTATTGGACTAATTGCTGAAATCCTTGAAGCTTTAACATTGTATTAGTCTGTGAGTCTAAGATCAGTGTTAAAGCTATTGGCATGACTTTCAGAAGGTTATAAGAGACCACTGGAGTTATGTATGAATTCTTGGGATTGAAGATTTTTAAATTGCCATGAAAGGAGTTTAGGCTCAAATGAGAACAGATAACATACAGACCAGATTACATTTTGCCCTCCAGTAATGAATAGGAAACAGGGCATTGTGATAAGCAAGGGATGATGATCAATATTTGGAATACTGAGATAGGAAAAGAGGTAATTAGGACCATTATAGACACAGTTAACACAGATAATGTAATTTGGAAAATTATACATTTGGATATTATGGGGATTTTTTTCCTAAGCTAATGGATTTGCTATGATATCTATTAAAGCACATAAGACTTTTTGCCTCCAGGGAGTCTACTAAAAATATCAAATATACAAATTTTTCAGTAAGTATAATCTAAAATGGAAAACCAAAGGGAGAGTTGTTGGTGAAGAAAATACTGTTGTAGCTTCCTGCTTGGCATTTATAATAATTTTTTATTCAAAGAGTCTTAAAGCACTCTGTCTATTAATTTCACATCACAACTCCCCATGAAACAAGTCAAGCATTTTTATTGTGTTTGCCCAAGTTCATTGCACACAATAAGACAAGGCAGAATTGAAAATGAAACCTGAGCATTTTGATTCATTCCCAGCCTTGCACTGGTTCACACTGTGACCCTCAGAAAGTCATGCAATCTTTTGGACCCTTGTTTTTTTCTGTTGGGCAGAAAGACTGTAATAATACTTTTCTTCCCTAAAGTGGGGGGTGTTTTAAAACATAATTACTTTTATCAGGTTCCTTGAGATCCTCTGCATGTTACTGAAATGTGTAAATTAATATGCTAATATTAATTTATAAAAAATATGTTAATCATGAAGCTGTAGCTGGGAGGATACACTTCCCATGCTTTTGACTAAGGGAGTACCTTCCCTAAAATCATTCCTTTTTTTTTTTAATAAGATGTATTGGTAGCAGTTTCATCAATAATGGAAGATCCAATTACTTCTCTTCTGGATTAAGGCATTCTTTTATTGGGAGATTTTAATGCTAGAGTGGGAAGTTCAAATAATGCCGATGAAATCTCAGACTAATTAAATGATTATAGCCTAAGGGGAAGGGCAACTAAGATGCTGCTATTAATCTTCCTAAGAATAGCCTCTATATATGGTTGAATAAATGCATATACCTTGATTTTAAAAGTATAAGAAAATAGTCAAATGCATTTCACTTTCTTTTTTTTTGTTAAAAAGTAGTATACTCAGTACTTTTCCACCATTTTGGGCAGAGGGTAACTCCATTTAAGAATACAAGAATGGACCAAATAAATTAATTCTGCTAGATAAACCCTCTCTCTCATGTTTTAGGCATGGTACAATAGCGGTATGTTGGATAAATTAAATATTCAGCTCTGTCGGACATTATAATGAAACCTTTACATGGTTGCCCAGCTGAAGAGCTGTGAAGGGTGGGAAATAAAAAGTAGGACTCACTTTTGTACACATTGTACAAAAAAAATGAAAATCAAAGTTTGGAGCAGTGGGATAGAAGTGGTATGCCATTAAAGAATGAAATGACTTTATAGAGACCTGCTTATAGGCCAGAATTGTCTCTGCTCCTCCTTTCTTATCCCTGAACCCAATTTTCAAATCTCTATACAAATAGCAAAATTCACCTAGATTTGTGGCCAAGACATGACAGCAGTGGAAGTCATTGCAAGACAGGGAGATAATCCTTTCCCTATTCCTACCACCACACATCCTTGCTGAGCCTAGGAGTTACCATGATCAGAAACAAGATACAAAGGGGAAAAGGAAAGGTGAGGGGGCTTGATCAGTTTGGATAAGTAATTGATTACATCCAAGGGACTTCATGTAATCATCTGGAAAGATGGTTTAGAACTCTATTATAATGTTAAATATTGATTTCTATTACTGTTCCTAAAAAGGAAAACTATTTTTAGACTCAATCCAAAGAACTTTGGGGGGAGAGGGGAAAGGGGAAGGGGCTTTGGTACCACATTTTTCTTTCCTCTATTGGCCATGTTATATTTTTTAAGCACCAAGTGTCATTGCTAACCACTAGCTTGATAAGATCCCAGAAGGATCTGGTTGATAGTTCCAAGCAGGGATCACCACCAGAAGATTCATGAATTTTACAAGAACTCTGGACACAGGATTCATGACATGAGAAAAGGGATTCAAGATCCAGTGGCCTTGGGATATTGGCTTTTCTAGTGCAGAGATATGGACTTAGACAAAGACAGAAACTATCATAGTAGAGCTTTTTTAAAATCTTGACTGCAGTGTCATTGGCAAGGACCTCTGACCTCTTCTTACTGCAGATAATTCATGGAGCAGGTTGAATGGACCCAAAAGTTCACCTTAGCACTGAGAAGCTATTCTACACTAGCATTTCTCTCTAACTTTGACCTTGAGACTCCTCTGGCAGCTGAATTTTGTCATTTCCTGTCTTGTTTCTCCACTGGAGCAATGTTTTACCCCTCTGTACAGTGAAGAGAGGGACAAATAATATGAGAGTTGGGTCACACATGCTACATATTTAGTAGATTGTAAGCTTGTTGAAGACAAAGTCTCTTTCATTTAGGTTTTTGTATCCCAGTATCTTGCATGTAGTTGGCATTTAATAAATGTTGAATTGAATTGAATTGTACATGCCTTTTAAATGGACCTTCACATTCTTACAAATGTAAGATTCATTTGCTTTTCAAGGGAAGATAGGATTTGATAGAGCAACAGCTAACTGCCATAGAAATGATTCCCTTTGATCTAGCCAGAAATTTGAACATTAGTCTTTAAGTGGATACCCTTGATAATAGAAATGGTATGTTGGAAAGCTAGGAGGTAGCAGGACTGATAAGAAGTGTCATCTAATATTTAACACCTGTAAGGGACCTTGCATGTCAAAGGACCATTTTTTAATCCACAAACTAACACTGCTGCTTTGGGAGAGGAGAGAGAGCTAATGCAGGTAGGCAGGGTTTGCAGCTGATGTGAACTTACTTGTAGAACATTGATCCTCAGATTATAGGATCCCAGATATAGAGCTGGAAGGAGCCTTGAAAGTCCTCTACTCCAACCTTGTGATTTTACAGATGAACAACCTGAGTCCAAAAGAGTTAAAGTGGCCTGCCCAAGGTGATAAGGTAATAAATGATAGGCCGTGGATTGGACCTAGTTCTCTCACTTCAGAGTCAAAAAATTTTTCCACTGCACCATAGCTGGATGAGATTAACTGATTCTATTATGTGTTATCTACAATCAGGAGTGAAAACACATTTTATTTTCAGGGTGTCTGCATTTCCAGAAGGCTTCTAGGGTGCAATTTGGTTAATTGGTGTTTTAGTAACATTGTATTTTGACAAAGATTTCTATTTTGGTAGGAAAACAGAAAAAAATTGGAATTTGTGTTGACTATGAGAGAAATGACTTTAGAGGACTGAAATATCCTGCTATGAAACTCATCCTTTTCATATGGGACTAAAATGTCCAAAGATATCTCTGCTCTATATTTCGAAAGCCTGATGATGAAGGTGGAAAGGAATTTTTTGAGTTTGATCATCAATTGTATTCAATGTCTTTAGCCTATAGGCTATTTCCCTCCAAATTTGCTGTTGGAATTTAGCCTTAAACTTCTGTTAAATTTAATATAATCTTTGAATTCAATTGCATTTACATTCTCTCAGAAGCCTTTTGTGACAGAGATGCCTTGTAATGACAGATAAGATTCAGAGGGGCTAAATCACCAGACTAGTTGAATTTCAGTATGACTTTTTAATTTAGTTCACTTACCGTTAATAGAACTTTCCTAATATAGCTTTCCAGGTTCTGGAACTATCTGGTTCCTATGGCTTGTATCATAGCCACCTTAAAGACTAGAAAATGGCAATTGGTTGGGTATGAGAGGTTAGTGAAAGAGTTGAGAATGACTTTGGAGTTATGGACCTGAGTGACTACAAGGTTGGTGCTGTCTTCAAAATAAATGGGAGGGTCTGGAGGACAAACAAGTTTTTTAGGGTAAGAATCTTCTTACAGTTACACCAGTGGGAGATGAAGAAGGCACCAAGGGTGAGAATATAGAAGAAAGAGGAACTATTCCATGACAGAACTTTGAGGGACACTCACATGAAGAAGCAGGAGATGCATGAACAATCAGCAAAGGAGACTGAGAGGAAAATGCAGTGTCACAGTTGGGTGGTGCATTATGTAGAACAGTTAGCTTCTTAGTCTGTCAATTTTGAGAACATTACACTTAAAAAGAGTATATATTTGTGTGGATGTCATAACTTCCTTATTAGATTATAACCATCTTGAGGGTAAGAACTTTGTTTTTCTTCTTATGACATATTATAGCACATAACACCTGTGGCATAGTAAGCCCTCACTAATTAATACTTGTACATCAACTGATCCTTAGTGCCTTGCACATAGCAAGTACTTAATCAACAGGCATTTCTTTTTAAAATTTATTTATTTTGATTCTATTGTTAGTAAACACTAAATAAAATAAGCATTTACGTGTGCTTAGCAGAACAGAAAAAAGTATTACACATGAAACAAGGTATCTCTATTATATATAGGTTGCTTTTAAAATTTTTATGTAAAGTCAACCTGTTTATTTTATTTTGTATAAAGTTGCCCTGTTTATTTGGTTTTCTGTTCTCTTCTTTGTATTTTTAAAGATGCCTTAATGTTCCACTTTTCTTTATTTCTCCTTTTTTAGTGTCCTATATTATACACCCTCTCGTTGTCTCTCCCTTTGGAAGTTAGTCAATAAGCATATATTAAGCTCTATGTGCCAGGCACTGTACTAAGTTATTAGGATAGAAAAAGAGGCAAAAGACAATCCCTTCCCTCAATAAGCTCATAAGCTGATGGGGGCATATGGTCAACAAGCAAACAAATATGTACAACGTATTCACAAAATAAATAGTAAATAATGAAAAGAGGGAAGGCACTGGAATTAAGGGAAGTTGAGAAAGGCTTCTTGTAAAAGCTGGGGTTTTAGTTGGGACTTAAAGGAAGCCAGTTGATTGAGATGAGGAGTATGAGGACTTCAGGCATGGGGAAAAAATGAGAAAATGCCTGGAGCTAAGAGATGTGGTATCTTGTCCATAGAATAACAAGAATGCTGGGGTCACTGGAACAAAGAGTATGTGTCTGGGGGTAAGGTGTACAAAAGCTGGAAAGGTAGAAGGGGGCTAATTTATGAAAGGTTTTGGGCACCAAACAGAGGATTTTGTATTTGATCTGGAGTTGATAGGGAGCCACTGGAGTTTATTGAGTATTGAGGTGATGTAATTGGACCTGCACTTTAGGAAAATCACTTTGATCATTTTGAATGAAAAATGAATTAGAGTGGGGAGAAACTTGAAGTAGGTAGACCCACCAGAATGAAAGGGAAAAACAAACCCAGTAAGAAACTTAAACAGTCAAGAAAAATAAATTTCCATATTGGTCATGTCCAACAGTATATCTCTTAATCTGGGTCTTGAATCCATTACATTTCTGTTCAGTTGTGTAATATGCTTCATCATCAGTAATCTAGAATGGTGATTGGTCATTATGTTAATCAGAGTTCTCAAGTCTTTAACAACTGTTTCCCTTTGTACATTTCTTGTTATTGTACACATTGTTCTCTGAATTCTATTCCTTCATTCTGTATCAGTTCAAACCATGTCTTCTCAGGTTTCTCTAAAATCATTACTTTCATCATTTCATAATTTAATGACTTTTTGGTCAAAATTTTACATTTCTTTCCAAAATGTTCCAATTTACAACTATACTAATAGTGAATTAATATTCCTGTTTTCTTATAGCTACTCCAATATTTGTCATTTTTCTATTTTGCTATTTGCCACTCTCATGGTATGAGGTGGAAATTCAGAGTTGATTTCATTTGCATCTTTCTAATTTTTAGTGATTTGGAGTACTTTTTCATAAGGTCATTGATAGTTTGGATTTATTCTTTAAAACTTCTTTGGACCATTTGTGTGTTGGGAGTTGTCTCTTGTTCTTTTAAATTTGAATCCATTCTTTATATATATATACACACATATACATATATATGTCTTTGATAAAGGCCTCATATTATTATATTACAATAAATTTTATATATATATGAGACCTCTTTCAAATTAACTTGCTGCAAAGATTTTTTTCCCAATGATTCCCTTATTTTATATACATTGATTTTGTTTGTGCAAAAACTTTTAAATTAAATCATGTAATCAAAATTGTGTGTTTTATCTTCTGTGCTCTTCTATATTCCTTATTTGGATATAACTCCCCCCCCACCATAAATCCAAAAAACCATTGTCCAATTTATTTGTGATGTAACCTTTTATAGCTAAGTCACGTACCCATTTGGAGTTAATCTTGGAATATGGTATGAGATATTGCTCTAACATAATTTCTTCCAGACTACTTTCCAGTTTTCCCAAACTTTTTTGTCTAATAGTGAGTCCTTCTTCCAGTATCAGGGGATTGTGGGTTTTTCAAATACTAGACTACTTGGTTCGTTTGGACCCATATATTATTCCATTGATCAACCTCTCTTTTTCAGCCAGTATCTAATTTTTTTTAAATTACTGTTTTCTTTCATAGTATGAGATCTAGTATTGCTGGGGCCCTATTCCTTTCCTCATTTTTCATTATTTCCCTTCAGTTTCTTGACCTTTTCTAGCTCAATTAAATATAACTTGATAGTTTGATTAGTATGGCACTGAATAAGTAAATGAATGTAAGTAGCATTGTCATTTTTAGTATATTGATAGCCATTAAGAGTTAATATTTTTCCATTTATTTAGGTATGTATTTCCGCAAAGAGATTTTTGTAGTTTTATTCTTATAACTTCTACAAACATTTCTTAAGAGTTTTCATGTGCCAGGGTTAATAAATATCTATCACAATGAATTATATAGTCCATATTTCTATTTATATAGTCCATATATGCCTTCATACAGAGGTATAGATAATCCTTATTTTATAAAGACATGAGAAGTATCTTGAATGATTTATCTACTTTTATATTCTTTAGAATTCATTAGACTGTGGGTACTTATCTTTTTGGCAATTTTATAATTTACTGAATACTAATTAATGGACAAAAGAATTATTACTGTTGACATAGTAACCACTAGTTTCTTAAGTTAATTTTTAATCTACATTTTTCCTCCCAAAACAAAACATCCCTAGGGGTTAATGGTGTGAATTCTTTTCTGTAGGATCTGAAGTCTTTACTTTTGCTTCAGTACCCTAAATCTATATATAATCTTTGGTTCTGCTTCTAAAAAAAGAATTTTTCTCCGTCAGTTACTCTTGATTTTTTTCTTACCTATGAATTATAAAAAATCTGAACTATAGCATTTCCCTTGATTGGTTAAATAGTGGCACTGATAGTTCCCAATTTGCAGTCATGCCTGTATTCTGTTCATGGAATTTCACATGGAGGGCTCTTTAGATTGATGTTCTTTCTTTATGACATTTACTAAAGAAAAATGGGGATAGCAAAACCTGAAAAATAGTATGTTTTTGCCTTGAAGTCTATTCTATAAAGTATAAACTTTACTTCTTGTAGGTACTTCTGACATTGTACAGAATCATTCTATCATGGAATTTTCAGACTGCAATTTTTTTGAGATAATCACGTCCCATCCCCTCATTTTAGAGGTGGGAAAATTGAGGCCGAAAGAGGTATAAAGACTTGGTTGAGTTCACAAACTTTTGATCCTCCAACTTATAATGGAACTCAGCTACCTAACTAGGCATTGTTTCATTTCCAAGAAACGAATTAAAATTCTGAACTTCTGATGAAAGCCACACCTTAGTCTACTCTGGCCAACTGTGATGACTATACTGCCCTGGATGGTGAACAAATCTGTTGTAAAAAAAATTTTAATAGTTCTTTTCCATCTTTTATCTGTTCATTGTGTTACTTTCAATTTCAGAATGACTTGGCTTCACTGGTTTCTTGCAAGATTTTCTGCAGGCTAGTTTTTCCTTTTATTGCTTCTTTTCAGTTTATAGGGTGACATTACTCATATCTTCATCATCCTTCTCACTAACGTTTTATAAATGAGCTAATATTTTAAATTCTTAACTGACACATATCTGCACTTGGCCAGTAAGTCAAGTGTTTGCTAAGCCTTCTTTAGTTTCCTTGTCACAGTTGATTTACATTAGTTAAATTTATCTATGAAATCATTGTAATCAATATTGATTGATGTTCTGTTCATAACCCTTTTATATCAATAACTTGTTTATATAGTTCATAGTGGAATTTTTAAATTCCATGCTTTATCTTCTCATTTTCATTTGTCATTCTAGTTTTTAATTAATTTTGATCCTTAGCTTTAACTTATCAATGGCCTGATTAGACAAGTATGGTATATCACATTCAGGAATAAATCCCATATTAATGAGTCATTTCCTGTTTGTTAAAATATAACCAATTTAAGTTTTTTTACAATGCTATTTAGTGTGCAACATGCCTAGTATCTTCTAATTCTCTGTTTCAAGGAAGGATTCATCATGTCTAGGCATAAGGCTGCAGGGCAAAAGTACCATAGGTTTTCAGACTCTTACTTGCTCTTTAGGAGTATTTCCCAACCACCCTTTCACCATCCATGCCTATTTCCATCTTCGCATTAAAATCACTATGAAAATATATGATGAATTGATTGGGAAGGTCTTATTGAGTTCTTTCTAGAAATTCTCTGTCTCTTCAACTTTTCCAACAGATGTTGGTCCCATATGCTGCATTATTTTCAGGGTTTGTTTTTTTTTTCAAATTTTTTCAAAATTTTTTTTTCACATTTCAAGTTTTTTCCAAAGTATTTCCTAAGCACTGCAATAAGAAATAAACAAATAGCTCAGGAAATGGTATGTCTTGTTGCCTTGGACACAAGTTAAAAACAACTCTTTATTTGTCTCTCCAAGGAGAACCTGTAGACCATCCTGTCATTTAGCTGCAATTTCCTTCTGGTACAGATCTGTTTATAGCAAGAGTGGCAAGAGTGCTCCAATTTTGATACTCCAGTAGTATGTCTCCTAATCCATAGGACAAGATTATCATATTTAAAGTACCAGCAACTAAGTTAGCATTTCCTGAGGCTCTAAAGCTGTTTCTTAGTGCCCTCTGCTTCCTTTACTTCCACTATGACTGAAGCTGCAGAAGGGGAATGGGGCTAAAACAGACTGAAGGTTTTTCTTTTTTCATGGTTTGTGTGCCCAAACTTACTGATGATGAGTCTCTCTTTGACTAGCTAGACTGGTCCTTGGAAAGAAGACACAGTCTTTCTAGCTTTTCCAGCATGGTAGAGCAAGCCAGAGATTTCATTTCACTAGCATAGATTTCCAGAACCCAGAATCACCACCATGGCCACAACAAAGCCATTGGAGTAAGACTTTATGAAACTTGTTTGGGGGGAGTGGGGGTAGGGCATCATTTGGGAGATCAGCCTTACAAAGGCTGGAAAGTCTTACAACCTGAAAAGACAGATTTGACTGAGATTGTGGGCAAACACACGCATAAATTATATCTATATGTGCATGTAGATCTATAATCTGTATACTTTAATTCTTTCTTTTCCAGAACCTACTGGCAAAGATTTTGGCCCTACTCTGGGTTTGAAAAAGTCCAGTTCCCTGGAGAGTTTGCAAACAGCAGTAGCTGAAGTCAGGAAAAATGACCTTCCTTTCCATAGACCTCGTCCTCATATGGTGCGTGGGAGAGGGTGTAATGAAAGCTTTAGAGCAGCTATTGACAAATCTTATGATGGACCTGAAGACTTAGAGGAGGGTGAGTCGCTGTACTTTCTTAAACCATTTCTTTATTGCATGACAGTCTAGGAATTGTGGAGAAGGATGAGCTCAGAACTGCCGAGAAAAATGTTTCAAACCTTGTAATTATAATTCTAATATTAAAAGTAATTAATTTTCCTGATCTTTTTGCCCTTTGGCTCAGAGAATATTGGATTGGATAACCAAAATTGCAATTTATTTTTCAGTGCAAACCATAAAGGGGAAAATGTTCTCCCTCACTTTCCCACAAGGAATCCCTGTCATTTATCCTTAGGGTAGGAACACTAAGAATGCTTTGCCTGACGTTCTGTTTTCAAGTCATTAGGAACAGCATCATCCCAAGGACTGACTGCATTAATTGGGTAGAGACAGTTAGGTTATATTAGTACTCAAAACCTCTTCTCGAAATAAACTCGCACTGTTTGCTTCCCAGCATGTGGGCTTTCTGAACTTTTCTGATCAAGGTTAACAAGCCAGCTTTCAGAGAGGTTAGTGTTTTATCACGTCAGGCCTTTCATACTAGCAAATAAGCCACTCTCATAGTGCTCTCTCTACCTCACAACAAACCTTGCTTGAAGTAACCATATTTGAGTCAATCTCTCTTAAAAGTATACAGGTAGCCCCATGAAATGGTAGAATTCTGTAATGCTTCTCTTTCAATTGTTCTGTATTTTACATTTTTACTTTTTTACTAACCATAAATGGTCCCTAACCATTTCTATTAATTTTTCTTCTTTCTTCTTTTTTTTTTTTGGTTTTGTTTTGTTTTGTTGTGTTTTTCCTGTGCAGACGGCCTGTCTGATAAGAGCTCTTTCTCTGGTCAAGGAGCTCTGAATTGTGAATCTAACCCTCAGGGGAACGCTGCAGCAGAGGATATAGAAAATAAGGCCAAGAAGAATAAAAAAAATAAAGACAAGGAAAAAAAAAAGGAAAAGGGCAAACTGAAAGTCAAGGAGAAAAAACGAAAAGAAGAGAATGAAGATCCTGAGAAAAAAGTTAAGAAGAAAGGGTTTGGTGCCATGTTGAGGTACAGTCTTTCTTGGCAAAGGAAATTAATGTCACTTCATTTCTTTGCTAGTGGAATGTGCTCATTTCATCTGCATTGGAAAACCTGCATTTCTAGTTAAATGTGTCTGTATTCTGACTTCGGTCTTGCCTTTTGGTAATGGCAAATACTAGCAAAATGTTTGAGTTGTGGCATGGAAGCTCCTTTCTCAGTTGACAGGAGACCTTAACAGTACCCCTGTCAGAGGAAGAGCATTGGCAAACATCCTGTTTATGGAGCCATTAGAAAGGACTTCAATTCTGTATAACAAGGTCTGCTTTATTCAAGAAACCTCAAGTTTAATGATATGCTTTCTGTGCTGTAAACCTTAAAGATAAAAATTAAATAGCCCAAGGAGCTTAAATCCCAATTTCTCATCCTCCCAGATTTAGCTTGGGGGCCATTTCTTTGAAAAGACCTTTGCTGATTCCCCTGAACTGAAATTTTTCTCTCACTCCTCATATTTTCCAAGACCACTTTGGCCCTATACTGCTACCAGACCCTACCTTCTCAATGCTCATATTCCACCCTCAATTCTATTTATTTATGTCATGATGTATGCTTTCTAAGTGAACTACAAAATCCTTGGGGATGACTACTTTGTCATTTTTTGACTTGGTATCTCCAGAGCCTTACCTATAATAGACAATTATTAAATGTTTGTTGAATAAAAACAATCTGAAAATACATGTGAAACTAGATAATTGTATAAGCTCATGTTGGACCAACCATGTTAGCCATAGGTCTCTTCTTGTGGGAATTGGGGGAGGGACAGTGATGTCCATCCTCTTTTGGCTGCCTTATCCCTCTATATATCTCTACTGCAGGATTCTCTGAACCATTTCTGTCAGAGATTCACTAACTCCTGGTTTCTCTTTTCTCTATAATTTTAGTAAACTTAAAATTTCCAAGGAAGTGTTTGATTTTATCTTCAGTGCAAAATAGCAACTTGTTTTGTATAGCCTTTTACATCTGAATCTTTTTGAGCATATTGGAGTTACTGCTACAGGCACATTTTCAACAACAAAGGACACAAAAGCTGTTGCCATTAGCCAACAGATTTTGCTTCCTTTCTCATCTGTTGTTCAGATATTTACTTGTTTTCCCTTGTTTTGTTTTGTTTTTTTTCTTAAAAGATCAATTGGATTTTTGGTTTGGTTTTGGGCTTGGTTTGTGTGTGTGTGTGTGTGTGTATAGCTTCTCTTAGACTTAGGCACATGATTCCAAGGTTAACATTTCACGGTTGGATTTTTTATATTCTTATTTTCAAATTCGGGAATACTAAGACAATGCCATCAAAGAACTTACAGTCCATCAGGAGGAAACAACGTGTACATATATAAGCATATACAAAATATAAATATATATAAAGAGGGAATTCTAATGTCTATTGGGGACGAGGAAGGGCCTCATTCTGGAGATGTTATTTGAAATGAATTTTGAAGGGAACCAAAAATTCTAGGAGACAGAAAGAAGTACATTCCAAAGATGGCAGACAGTTTGGTCAAAGGCATGAAAATGTGAGATCAAGTGTCATGGATAAGAGACAGCATGGAAGCCAGATTGGTCTGAGTTATAGAAAGTATAAAGAAGGGAGCTAATATAAAATAAGATTGGGAGGGGCAGGGAGGGAGTTGTGCCCAGATTGTGAAAAGTTTTAAATGAAAACAAAGGGGTTTATTTTTGATCCTGAGAGTGGAAGGAAGGAAGGAAGGAAACAAAGGAGGGAGAAAGGGAGGGAAGAAGGAATGAAGGAAAGAAAGGAACAAGCTTCTATTAAGCAGTGATTATGTGCCAGACACTGAGCTGAGCACTTTACAAATATTATCTTACTTGATCTTCACAATAACCCTGAGAGGTAGGTGCTATTATTATTCTCATCTTACAGTTGAGGAAACTGGGGTAGTCAGAGGTTAAGTATCTTGTCCAGAGTCACACAGCTAGCAAGTATCTGAAGCTGGATTTGAACTCAAGTCTTCCTGACTCCAGGCCACTGGTTGACTCTATCCACTGTACCATGCCACAAATTGGATAAGATCTTGAGGTGAGGGAAGGGAAAGGGAAAAGAAAGAAGCATTTATATAGTGCTTATTACCTTCCAGGCACTTTGCTAAATGCTTTGATAATAATGGTCTCTCCTTTTTTAAGGAGAGCCTTTGCTTTAGATTATAACCTTCTTTTGGGTTAAGAAAAAAAGATTAACTCATTCTTAACATAGTTGAAAAACTAGGAGAAATCCCCTTAATTTATATCTTCTACAGTCATAAGAATCATATAGCATGGTACAATGGTGTACAATTGTATAATGGACTTTAAAGTCAGACAACCTGAGTTCAAATCCTGCCTCCGATATTTACTGCCTATGTGACATTGGACAAATCACTAATGTTCTCCTGATCTTAATTTCCTATAAAATGGCCTTTACCTATAAAATGAAGACATTGTACTGGATAGCCACTGAAGAGCTTGTACTCTATAAATCTATAATTCCAAATATGTTCCAAATTCTATTGGTCTAGTATGTTTCCACTTTCCTGGTTTCCGTATGAACCCCTTTAGACAGGTCACATGTAGTCCTTTGGAAGTTCTCATAAAATTCTGCCGGTCAATGCAGACAAAAGAAGCAGGGCAAATAGCAGACTGATGATGATTAGGTTCTTTGCAGGCTCCCTCTTAGTGAGACATGAACTTTAGGAGATAAGGTCAACTTTTCTGTCAGGACTGACCATTGGTATTGAGTCAAATGACTCTGGGTTCCATGAGCTGACAACAGGTTAACTGGAAATGCTACCAGCCAAATGTATCAAGATAAAATCTACTATTTCTAAAAGGTTTCCTGTTGTGACTTATGCACATGAAAATACCTATAAGATGGGTCCATTTAGCAGCTGTGTACCTGCTTCTGAAATGCAAGTAATTGGCAAATCACTTATGGCCTCCACAAATTATGGCTTAAAAAGCACATTCTTTTTAACCTGAGAGGATTGAGAAAATTAATTTATTAATGCTGGTGAAGCACTTTGAAAATGAAATGGCTGTACTAAGTTAGAGAGTTTCAATATTATTTATCTGATATGTATCTTGAAAATGTTTTTTTTTTTCCTTACTGGGTATTATTTTTCTAAAGATGATTGAGATGGCTCTGTCTGTTGTTACATTAAGTGATTTAACACCCAAACTACTCAGAGCCTAATATTCTATACTTACCTTTAAAACTGAATTCAGTAAAAGGAAATACTAGATATAATCTTCGGGAATAAGTTTCTTGAATTGGCAGTAGTAAGACAGAAATTGGGTTGAAAGTCCCTTCCCAGGGCTAGATTCTTCACACTGATTTAAAGGTATCACTTCTGTTAAAGGGTGAGGTTCTTCTTGTCCATTCAATTGTTAGCTGGTCTTGGGATATTGCCTGGAAAGATAAGCCATGTGATCGTGATGCAGGAACGTACTTATGTGGGTAAAACAGAAGCTAAATTTTAACCGCCACTGAACAGGACTCTCCTTTGGTTATAGTTCCCTAGTGTGGGGTTGATCTTTGGTTTGCAAACCACTTGTACCTTTAACCTTCAATCTAGTGCTGATTGCATAAGGGTTACTCTTATCTTCTGCTGTCACCAGGATAGGTCACTTACCTCAAAAACATTGGAGCTATAAATGTAATTGAGATACAAGTAGACTGGGATTCAGCATTCGACAGACATTTTTTAATCCCCTACTGTGGACGTATGATTACACCAGATTCTGGGAAGATACCAAGTTCCCATAGTAGCACTTGTCATACAGCTTATAATCTCGCTATTATTGTTGAGGGCCCCTTATCCTCCTAGTCACCCACATTTGCGATCTAGGCGTCATCCTCAACTCCTCACTCTTGCTCACCCATTATACCTAATCTATTGCCAAGGCTCATCTGTTTGACCTTTATAACATCTCTCACATAGACCCTCTTCTTTCCTCAGACACTGCCACCATCCTGGTGCAGACCCTCATCACGTTGCAGCTGGACTGTTGCAATAGCCCCCTTCTTAGTGTCCCACCTACAAGTTTCTCCAATTCTTCCACTTAGCTGTCAAAATAATCTTCCCCAATTGCAGGTCTAACCATGTCACCCACTCTCCCACTCAATGAACTCTGGCATTCCCTGTCATCTCCAGAATCCTCTAGCATTCAAAACCCTTCATAACATACCCCATTACCTCTCTAGTCTTCTTATACCCTACACCCCTCCTTGCACTTACTTTGCAATCAAAGAACATGATCTTTCTCATTGCTCCTTATCCAAGACACTCCATCTTAAGACTCTGAACATTGCCACTTATTGTTTCTCTGCCTGGAATGCTTTACCTCCTCTTCTTTCCCTACTGGCTTCTCTGCCTTCCTTCAATCGCAGCTAAAATCCCACCTTCTACAGGAAGTTTTTCCCAATCCTCCATAATTCTAGCATCTTCCCTTGAAACTATCCTGTATATAGCTTATTTGTGCATGGTTATTTGCATTTGTCTCCCCCATTGGGTTGTGACCTCCTTGAGAGCAGGAGCTGTTTTTTATCTTTCTTTGTATCCCAGCACATAGCATGATGTTCAGCACATGGTAGGTGCTTAATCACTGCCTATGGACTGACCAACAGAAACACAGACATCCATAATAGAAAGTACTCATGATAAGTCCATGTCCATAGTACAAAATGTTATATGAGGGGGGCAGCTAGGTGGTGCAATAGATACAGCACTGACCTGAGAGTCAGGAGGGACCTGAGTTCAAATCCAAGCTCAAATCCATAACACTTAATAGCTGTGTGACTCAGGGTAAGTCACTTAACACCAATTGCCTCACACACACACACACACAAATTAAAATGTTGTATGAGATTAAAGGAGAAAGATTATTTGAAAATCAAGGTAGACATTTCATTTATGTTCAAGGATGAGCCCTTGTACAAAGGAGTTTAACTGCTAAAGTTGAATTTGTCATTTCCTTGGATGAAGACATAAGTAACATGCTTATCAGATTTGCAGATCACATAAAGAAGCAAAGATTAGCTAGCACACTAAATAACAGAATCCAGATCCCAAAATGCCTCAACTGACTAGGACGGGAATTTTTAACCTCGAGTCCATGGACCCCATGGATTTCTGGAGAGCTGTGAACTTGAATAGAAAAAAAAAATTGACATTTTCATTTCCACTAACCTCTGATTTTCTTTGTAACCCCACGGATTTTATTGTATATATTTAAAAACATTCTTCTGAGAAGAAGTCTATAGGTTTCACCAAATTTCCAGAAGAGACCATGACTAAAATTATTAAGAACTTCTAAGCCAGGATTATGAACTGAATCAAATCTGATGAAATAGAATAGCCATAAATGTGAAGGCCTACCCTAGGTTCCAAAAATCGATTATACAGGAATGGGAAGGGGAAACATGGATAGAAGGCAGTGCATGTGAAAAGTAAGTTGGGATTCTAGTGAAATGATCAGTATGAGTCAAGAATTTGATATGACAACCAAAAAAGCTAAGGAAATCTTAGATTACATGAATATAGATAGGCACTGATTGCCTCCAGAATGACATAGGCGATAATTCTCCTATCCTGTGCCCTGTGTCAGATTGTATCTGGATTATTGTTCTTAGTTTTTGGAGGTATTTTTTTAGTAAGGATATTAAATTTGCTTCAACATTCAACTCATATGCATTGTCAGACTGGAGTGAGTCCAGAGCTACCAGGATAGTGAGAAGACTGGAGACCATGACAATTGGGTTGTCAATAAGTATTTATTAAGTACTACTACATGTAAGGTGCTGTGCTAAGTCAAAGAAAAGAAAAAAATAAAAAACAAACAAAAAAAAACAGTCCTTGTTCTCAAGGAACTCACAGTCTAAAGGGAGAGACAACATGCAAAATCAAAAGAACTATGGATATTCTTTCAATGTCCTTTGAAGTGAAGACTGTTAACATGATGATTGTTTTCAAATATTTAGAAAGGCTTCCATGTGAAAGAAGGATTGGACATGTTCTATTTGACCCCAAAAAAGCAGAACTAAGAGCAGTAATTACCATCTTGTAAAGGAAATAGTCCCAGATTTGAAGTCAGAGGCGCTAAGTTTGAATCCTGCTCTGTTACCAACTGACCAAATCTGGGGAGGTTACTATCCTTTCTCTAGGCTTCAGTTTCCTCTTCTATGAAATGAGAGGATTGAACTAGATAATCACTTGAGGTCCTTAGAGTCATAAATCTTACGTTCCCTAAAGTACAAGAAGGCAGATTTCTTAAGGAATTCCCCATCATGGGAGGTCTTTAAGTTGAAGTTGGATGACCAGTCTTGTCAGGTAATTTCTGCTTAGGTACAAATAACCTGTGAATTCATTGACATCTGTGGGATTCTATGAATGGATAGGAATTCAGCAGAAGGGCCAAGAGGAAAAGCCTGAGCAAAGAGACAGATTCCGAGCAAGCGGTGGGGTTGGGAGACAGCAAGTAGTATAATTTGCCTAGAATTTAGAGTATGTGGAGAAGAGTAATTTAAAATGAGGTTGCTGGAGCTGGCATTTTTTTTTTTGCCCTCAATTGTGTGTGTGTATGTGTTTGTGTGTTTGTGTGAGAGAGAGAGAGAGAGTGTGTGCACATACACAGAAATACTTAAATTTTTCATCTGACTTAATAAGGGAAATCAAACTTTTGCCCATCTGTTGATACATATAAAAGCAAAGCATGTAAAATGCTGATGGAAATATGCAAAAATACTTAGGAAGTTAGTTCAGAGTGTATGACCCTAGGGGACAGTTAGACATTTGCTGGGTGACCTCTGGGGTTACTTATACTTAATGCTTTTGTAGACTGGGCAAAAAGAATGGTGGCCTTTCCTCCCATGGGAGGGAACCCTGCCTAAGGGTTATAGTGTGATTTCCCCAGGCTGTTTTGGGGAGGCAATTCAACTGCATTTTTTTTTTACCAGGTGCATCTGTAGTATTTAGCATATTTGAAGTTCCATAAAAGGCTTCCCTTTCTGCAAATAGATACTTCCTGTCACTGCTGCTCAAAGCAGTAAATAAAAGATAATCTTGATTATGTCCACTTTAGCACAAATGTTATCAACTCACATCAAAAATGCTGAGGCTAGTATAGAGTCTGCCCTCAGTGCATTGTTGGCAGTACAGATGGTGAGCTTGGTTGACAGCCACCTGGGTCATCCAATGTATCTTCCTTCCAAATACACAAGTATAGTGGTGGGATTACTTTCATGATTCTTTTCAAGTCGAGTAAAGAAGTATTTATTAAGTGCTTATGATAGAAATATAAGCAGAAGGAAAAAAGAATCCCAGCCGTCCAGAAGTTTGCATTCCAATAATACATAAAAAGAAGCTGGAAGGGAGAAGGGTGGGAGGCAGATGAAGGTACTTATCATGTGGACATTGTAGAGAAACTCCATGAGGACAATCAGGAGGGCTGCCTGAAAAAAAAAAATGAATACAAAATATGATTATGCTCCAAGGATACCTTGTTTAAGTTCTGCTTTCTAAAGCAGAGGTCTGGGTTGAAATTTTACAGATTTTATTTTGTTTTTTCTTATCTTTGGTAAATGTATAGTCATACTTCACTTGATGCCATAAAAAACCAGATTCAGATCCAATTTTTCCACGAGAAATTATTCTCCTTGTAGTAGAGCTACGTTCTATTTAAAGGAACTCTTGTTTTGAAATTTTTGTAAAGGGAAGAGCCAAATCCTGGGTTAATTTTTGTGTAAATCTTGATTTTCATAGGTTGAGTTTTCTTAAAACAAAGTAATGCATTATTACCTTTCCTTTTATGATTTAGGAGAATAATGTGACTCCTCCTTTTTGGTTTGAACAATTCCTAATTTGTGTGACAAGCTGCAATGACAATAACATACCCAACCAAAATCATTCAATCATTCCTTATCTATAAAAGTATAGAACCTCATTTTAAATACAAAATACACCGTTTCAATCAGTCAATCAACTAGCATTTACTTAGCACTCAGTACTGTGTGCCAGAAATACCAAAGAAAATTAAAAGCATGGTCCTTGATCTCAAGATTGTTGCTCAGTTGTTTTCAGTCCAATTCTTCATGACCCCATTTGGGATTTTCTTGGCAGAGAAGATGGAGTGGTTTGCCATTTCCTTCTCCAGCTCATTTTACAGATGAGGAAACTGAGGCAAAGAGGGTTAAGTGACTTGACCAGGGTCACAAAGTTAGTAAGAGGCCATATTTGAACTCAGGAAGATTTCTTCCTGACTATAGGCCTAGCACTCTATCCACTGTGCCACCTGGCTGCTCTCAAGGTGCTTACATTCAATTGAGGAGACAATGCAAATGTGTATATGTATGTTTAGGTACAAACATAATGTATGTATGACACATCACGGAGGGAGGATACTTTGGATGGGATGGGGAGGGAGAGCCTAGAAGGCCTCCTACAGAAGGTGAGATTTGATCTGAGTCTTAAAAGAAGCAGAGAACCTAGGAAGAAGAAGAGGTGAGGATGGAGTTTTTCAGGCATGGGGGACAGCCAGTATAAGTAGACCAGTGTAACTGGATGGTAGAGTGAGAGAGAGTGAGAGAGTATAAGAAGACTGGAAATATAGAAAGAGGCCTTGTGTGAAGGGCTCTAAATGCCAAATAGAGTATTTTATATTGGTCCTGGAGGTAATAGGGAACCACTGGAGTTTATTTAGTAGGAGAGTGACACAGTTAGATCTTTGCTTTAAGAACACTTTGAATACTGAGTGGAAGATGGATTAGAATTGGAGAGACTTTTTTTTTTGAAAAGGAAATACAAAACCTGTAAAAAAAAATAAGCATAGTCAAGCAAAACAAATACTTATATTAGTGTCATCCAGATACAAGTATCTTATTCTGCATGCTAGTTTATCACTTCTCTGTTGTGAATTCGACAGCCTTCTTCATCTTTGGTCCTCTGGAATGATAACTGATCATTTTGTTGATCAGAGTTCTTAGGTTTTTCAGAATTGTTCATTTTTATAATATTCATGTGATAGTACAAATTGTTCTTCTGGTTCTGTTTACATAACTTTGTAGCAGTTCACATAAGTTTTTCCAGATTTTTCTGAAATTGTCTCTTCATTTTTTATAGCATAATAGTATTTTATTATATTCATCTAGCTTAATTTATTCAACCATTCTCCAATTGATGAGCACTAACAAGGAGACTAAATGAGGGTTATTGTAGTAATCCAGGGGTAAGGTGATAGCTCAGTCACGTCAATGAACATTTATTAAGCACTTCCTGTGTGCCAGGTACTGTGCTAAACTCTGGGGATACAAAGAAAGGCATAAAACAGTCCCTGTCTTCAAGGAGTTCCTAAACTAATGGGGAAGATAACAAATAAAAAGAGGCTGAAAATGGTGGGGGGAGGCGGAGAAGAGAGGTGCATCTAATTCAGAAACATAATTAAGTGCAGAAGAGTGGAGCCAGGTGGGAAATCATGGGGTGTTGTCTTTAGGTATCCTACTTAAATGGAAAATATGGGAGGAATTTCAGATATCCAGCCTCCACCCTCTCCAATCTGAGTGAAGAAGGGGCTCCAGAATGAGGGGTAATAAAAAGGTATGAGTTTCAAAGTTGATATGATCTTGCAGGAAGGGGAGTTTCTGGAGACCGTGATGAAGTCCAGAAGTGCAGTCAGGTGGGAAATAATGAGCCAAAGCAAGAGTAGTGGCCATGTGAGAAATGAGGCAGATGTGTATATATTGTAAAGGGAAAGACCACAAGATCTGATTACAGAATGGACATGTGGGATGAGTAAGAGTAGAAAGTCAACCAAGGATGTGAGCCTAGATGATGAATAGGAGTATGGTGGTATCCTCAATGGAAAGAGAACGTTTGGGAAGACAGGGAGGTTTGGAATGGAAGATAATGAATTATGTTTTGGGCATGTTGAGTTTAAGACAGCTACAAGCCATCTAAGATGTTGAAAAGGCAGTTGGTAATTTCCAAAGTGTATTTTCTTATTTAATGGTAATAGTTAAAACTTTCTAATGCTGAATACAATGATAAAATGACCTTTACTCTATTGACAATAAAAGATTTGCTTGGAGAAAATGTTTTCATGCTTCAGGGTAGAGATAGGCCTTGGATTTTATATTTGTAGTATTTAGTTCAGTTGGACTGCCTTTAAACAGTTTTATTGATTTGTTTTTTGTTTTTTGTTTTTTGTTTTTTACTACAAACCTTTACAGATTGCCTTTCCTCTGTGAGAGGTCTCTTGTAACAAAGTAAAAACAATTAAGGAAAACTAATAATATAGTGACCTCATCTAAAAATGCATGTAACAATCCACATCTGTAGCACACCCTTCCACCTGTTTTCTAATTGTTTTCAATTCATAGAAACTTATGTTTTCTCTACCTTCTCATCACGCTGGGGAAAGAAAATAAAAGGAAAACAAATTCTTTATAACAAATGTACACAGTCAAGCAAAACATTGGTTGTATATATAACTGTATGTCACTTTTTACCCCCTAAAATATCACCTCTCTATCAAAAGAGAGAGAATAAATTTCGTCATCAGTCCTCTGAAATCATGTATGGTCATTGTATTAATCAAAGTTTTTACAACTTTGAAAATTATTGTCATTACAATGATATTGTATTTTTTCCATGACTTTATTTCATTTTTACCAGTTTATAAAATTCTTCAAAACTGTTCATTTTTATAATATTGATGTTATTGTATAAATTATTGTTCTGGTTCTGTTTACTTCCTTCTGCATCAGTTCATTCAAGTCTTCCCATGTCTCTTTGAAATTTTCTACCTCCTGATTTATTATAGCACAACTCTGTTCCATCACATTTATTTGCCACAACTTATTCAACCATCCCTCAATTGATGAATATCTTTTTAGTTTCTGGTTTTGTTTTGTGTTTTTTGCCCCCACAAAAAAAAAGAGCTGCCATGAATATTTTTGTACAATAAGACCTTTTTCTTCTTTCTTTGATCTCTTTGGGGTGCATGTAGGCCTAGCAGTGTTATAGCTGAATCAAGGGCATCCACTATTTAGTAATTTGTTTTTATAATTCCAAATACTTTCCAGAATGGTTGAACCCATTAACAAGTCCAACAAGAGTTCATCAATATTCCTCTTTTCTCATAACCCCTCCAAAATTTATCATTTTCAAGTTTTGTCATCTTTTCTAATCTGATGGGTATGAGGTGGAATCTCATAGTTGCTTTACTTTTCATTTCTCTAATTCATAGTGATTTGCAGCATTTTTTTTCATATTGCTACAGATAACCTGGCTTGCTTACCTTAAGAACTGCCTGTTCATAGCCTTAAACCATTTATTAATTGAGAAATGGCCCTTCTTCTAAATTTGAATTAGTTCCTTATAGATCTTCAAAATGAGGCCTTTATGACAGAAACTTGCTGCAAATATTTGCCCCAATTAATCATTTCCCCTTTAATCTTAACTTTATTAGGTTTGTTTGTGCAAAAACTTTTTTTAAATTTTATGCAATTAAAATTATCCATTTTATCTTCTGTTATCTTCTTTATCCTTTGGTTGGTCATTAACTTTTCTCCTATCCATAGATCTGCTAGGTAATTTATTTCCACATTTCTCTAATTTGTTTATGCTGTGACCCTTTATGTCTAGGTCAGCTATCCATTGGGAGCTTATCTTTGTATAAGATGTGAGATGTTGCTCTAATCTAATTTCTTCCATACTGCTGTCCAATTTTTCAAGCAGTTTTTGTCAACTAGAGAGTCCTTATCCCAGTAGATGGGCTCTTTGTATTTATCAAATACTGGGAAGTACTAGATATGTTTGCTTTAATAGATTGTATAACTAATCCGTTGCACTGATCCATTTCTCTATTCTTTAAGCAATACCAAATTGTTTTGAGAATTACTGCTTTATGTTATAATTTGAAATCAGTCACTGTTAGGCTCACTTTATTCCCATATCTTTTCTTTATTTCCTTTGAGATTCTTGACCTTTTTGCCTCCATTTGAATTTCATTATTATTTTTTCTAGTTCTATAAAGTAATCTTTTGGTAGTTTATCTTGTTTTTGTATAGTTCTTGTGTGTATCTTACAAGGTAGACTCCAAGTATTTTATACATTTTATAGTCATGTTAGATGGAATTTCTCTTTCTATCTCTTCCTGGTGGGCTTAATTAATATTATATAAAAATGCTGATTAGCCAATTTGATTAAAAAGAAAAGGAAAATCAAATTACTACCATCAAAAATGAAAAAGGAGAATTCACAATAAATGAATAAGAAATAAAGGATATTATTAGAAACCATTTTGGCCAGCTATATGTAAATGAAGTCGCCAACATATGAAACCAACAACTTAAATGAAATAGATGAGTATTTATTTGTAAAAATATGAGATATCCAAATTAACAGAACCTAAAATAGAAGATTTAAACAACCCAATTTCAGAGGAATAAATTTAATAAAACATCAATGAACTTCCAAAGGAAACACTCCAGGACCAGATGTATTCACAATTGAATTGTATCAAACATTCAAAGAACAATTAATTCCAAAATGGTGTAAACTGTTTGGGAAAATACCAAAAGAAGGGAGCCTACCAAATTCCTTCTGTGACATAGAAAGGGAGAGTCAAAACAGGAAAAGAAAACTATAGACCAGTATCCTTAAGGAACATAGATTTAAAAAAAATTCATAAAATAATAGCAAAGAGATTAAAGCAACATATCACCAAAAAAATATACATTATGACCAGTTTAAATTTATACCAAAAATACATTGTTGAGTTAATGTTAGGAAAACTATAAACTTAACCATATTCATAACAGAAACAACAAAAGTCATATGATTATACTGATAGAAACAGAAAAAGCTTTTAACAAAATACAACAAACATTTCTATTTAAAACTAGACACTAGAAAACACTAACCAACATTAGAAAACATAGGAACGTATGAACCTTTCCTTAAAAGGATAAATAGTGTATGTGTAAAATCAAGACCTACCTCTATATGTAATGAAAGTAAACTACAATCCTTTCTAATAAAATCATGGGTGAAACAAGAATGTCCATTGTCACCACTTCTATTTAACGTTATGCTAGAAATGTTGGGTATAACATTAAGACAAGAAAAAGAAATGCAAGAAAAAGAATAAGCACAGGGAAAGAAGAAACAAAATCATCACCTTTTGCAGGTGATATGATGGTGTATTTATTCAACTAAAAAAGTTAATTGAAATAATAACTTCAACAAATTTGTAGGATAGAAAATAAATCCTCACACTCATCATTTCTATATAATATCAGTTGTATATGTAATGTCAGTTATATAGTACTGTACTGCCTTGAATTGATCTCATAATATACCTTTCCCACAAAGATACATTTTGACTTGATTTTTAAATTAGGTTAGATTATGATTAAACCTTGAAACCACCAGGGACTGTGACATCTGTCATGCATTTCTCCTCCATGTCTTCATCCCTTAGTGGTTGTTAAAGGTCTGGTGTATAATAAATATAATGTGGCCATACACTGTCATTACCTTTTTCCAGATAGTGGTTGTAAAATTTCTGGGTTAGCCCTTCAACTTTATGGGTATGAAGGATAAGCCAGCTAATGTAGCCATGCCAATGAAATTTTAATAGCCAGTTCCACAAGGCCAAAGGCCAACAGACTCTAGTTAGGAACACTTTGCGTTGTGAAGCGGAGGCCGTATTGATAGATGAAGGTTCAGATGAGGAATGAAATCCTAACTGGGCTGTGGTTATAGTGTGGAAATTCTTAATTCAACTTCATACTGGACTCAGAAAAATATTGAATCTCAGTGTCCTTATGATAGGGAGGCTCTGTGTATTGAGCTTGTAAGAAATATATGAGCCTCATCCTCCTTCCCTTACTTCTTCCAATGAATTTGCATGTCAAAAGCTATCATATTTATACCTATCTACTGCTGTCCATGATTGTCTGTGCTTGAAGAGCATATAAAAATATAGAGCCTTGTAATTTTAGCTAGCTTCTACTCAGTTTTTTTCTTCCTTGGAAGCTCTGAATTTTGTCTTTTCACAGTCCATCTTAAATTATTTACTTCTTTTTTTTTTTTACAATACGAGTCATATTTTTTTGTCTCTTCATCTTGTTAATTTTCCAATTTTCCTTTGAGCTAAGTGCCTCAGTGATTTTAATTTTTCATTCTAGTTGGGAAGAGGGATGACCTTTTTTTTCATTATTACTATTATAGGCCTTTACTCAAAATGATACTTTTTGTGACGAGCGGTGTTGGGCCTATAATGGAATTGCAGAGTGGGTAGTATAATATACAGATATTGGCTTCCATTAAGCCCAGTGGTGTGATAGCTGATCATATTTATATATTTGTGTATTATATATTCTAGCTTGTGTTGATTTGCAAAGTTAAGCATCAGTGAGGGAAATTAGCACTATAATGTGGATAGATAGGGAAAGGAAGAATTTGAAGAACAGAGAGATTTATCTAAACCGAGCAGGCAGTAGAAAATGATGGAAATAAATGTAGAAAGGTATATTAAAAAAGCTGAAGTATAGATTACTTTCTGATCAAATGAATTTATAATTACATGTTAGGCGTTAGTTTCTTAACTGGAAGAGAATTTGGTGACTGATGGTACACTCACAGAAGGCATGAGGGAGAGGCGTGAGCTATGGCTGGAAGTGCCCAGAATGTACAGAAGTTGTTTTGCTGTCTGACTTTAATAATTTTCTTTTCAGCTGTCAAACGTGTCTGCAAATGTTTGTTTGTAGTACTAACCTGTTTTTGAATGTGTGTTCATAGAAGGGCTGGGGCATGGATGGAGTTAATTAGTATGAAAATGTAAGGGGAGCTTGTTTTTGAAATCATTTAAAAATCTGATTGTTGTTCATCACCTTCCCCTCCTCCCCCATGTAATCCTGATTACTCTGTGGTTGTGTTTATGGTTGTCCAAAGCAGCAAGATGATTTTCTCATACTTATTACAATAAAAATGTTCATGTAGAGTGCCAACCAAAGGCTTATTTGTTTAATTAGGGTTCTCTTCTACCCTTAATATGCCTGCACAACTCCAATTAACATTAATGTGAATTACGCAAGTGCACTGAAGAAGAATAGACCCCTTTGTCTCATTACTTCTCTACGATAATGAGGTTTAGATTTGCTAACAGATCAGAACAAAAAAAGTCCAGTGGGGGAAAAAATGGACTTAACTTTTAAAGAAACCAGAATGCTAAAAATAAATTTCATAGGCTATAAACCGTAAGGTATATGCTAATAAATAAACCCTATTTGCATTTAAGGTGAAATATACTCATTTAACTACTGAATTAATAAAATACAAAAGATTTCTTAATGGAGCTATTTACATATTCACATTAAATAACCAATAAAGTATATTAACAACAATTTTATTCATCTATGTAGACAAATGTGTGTAAGCTTCTTAGCAGAACATTTGTTTCATTTGCTTTGTACGGTGTCCAGCACAATGTCACGTCCTTGTAGGATGGTTAATAAATACTGTTAGATAATGGCATCTACCGTTTTAATAACCTGCCCTGGAAAATGGAAATGGTGCTTTGTTTTGCACCTTTTATCTAAGAATTTCAGCATAATTTATAAGCATTCATCTTTAGGATCCATTGTAGATAAACAGTGGCAACAAATATCTTCCATTATGGATAGAGACAAGGAGACATTGAGAAGGTAAATAGCTTGCCTGAGGCCATACTGAATTGGTAACAGCCAGGGAACCCTGTTGCTCTTTGTTGCTTCAGCATTATTATTTAAGGAGGCATAGCACTCTAGCTGTCTTCTAAGTTGTTCTGTAAAACTGAGGATTCTGTATCACCACTGCCCAATAGGCTTCCCTGTCTTTTGGAGGAAGATACATAAAAATATCTTTAGGAGAATATGATAAGAGCAATGATTACAGGGTCGGGGCACCTTTATCATATGTAAAGGACTTTTTTTATTTTTGTCTTTATATTCCCAGTGCCTAAAAGCAGCTTAATAATGCTTATGGAGTGGATAGATGGATGGCCAGATGAATGAAGAGGGTATGGCAGTTTTCTGTAGTTATGTCCCAGTAGCTCTTGAAAAGAAACTAGAAATATGGCATTTCCTTCAGATAGTCAATTTTGGGCTATTATCTCAACCATACCAGTTAATAAGCTACCTACCCATTAGGGGCCATGAAGAAAATTGACTAATAATGAAAAATAACATTGGAAATTCAATCCTGGATTTCCAACTGTGTAATGGACATCTACTCATATGTCATGCCATTTCCTCAGAATCATTGTGTCCAAAACCAAACCCATCATCATCTTCCCTAAATTAGCTCACTCTCCTTGACATCCCTTATTACGGTCAGTAGAACCATCATTATCCCAGTTACTGAGTTCTGAACCTAAAAGTTATCTTTTACCTCCTCTCTCTTCCCCTCCATATCTCATCATCACCACGTTCTCTATTGAGTTTTTATATCTTTTACAATGATTCCCTCTTTTCCATTTCCATTGCAACCACCCAATTCAGTCCCTTGTCCTCTCTCACCTAGATAATTGTAATAGTCTCTTAACTGGTTTTAATACGTAATTCAGGATTTAGACCTGGAAGCAATCTTAGGGGTCATCTTTGCCCCCCAGGCTTTCTGCTTTTCCATTCCATCCTTCGCATCACCACCTGATTCATCTTTCAAAAACACAGCATTATTGTCTCAACCTTGACCAAGGCCTTCAGTGGGTTCTCTATTGCCTACAAGAAAAAGCTAAAGTTTTTTAGCATGGCATTCAAGAATCCAGTGCTTAGCATGGTGCTGGGCATATAGTCAATGCTTAATAAATGTTTGTTGACTGACTGAATGACCTTTTCTGTGTTGCACCAACTGACCTTTCTCCTTCATTATATCTCCATTTGGGCAGCAAGGTAGATAGAATCCCAAGCCTAAAATCAGAAAGATTCATCTTCCTGAGTTCAAATCTGGCCTCAGATACTTACTAGCTATGTGTCCTTGGGTAAGTCATTTAACTCTATTTGCCTCCATTTCCTCATCTGTAAAATGAGAAGGAAATGGCAAACCACTACAGTGTCTTTGTAAAGAAAACTCTAAACAAGGTCATGAAGAGTCAGACACAAATGAAAAATGACTGAACAACAAATAGCTCTATTTAAAGTTTCTGTTTTAACCAGACTACTATAATTGCTATCCCCCAGAATACATTATGAGCATTCCCATTCTTTTTCCCCTCCCATTCCCAGACATACCATTCCTTTCACCTGATCATAGAATCACAGGCTTTTAATGCTAGAAGGAGAGAATGGCATTCCCATCACCTAGAAAGAAGAGAATATCAAAGAGGGGTGATGATCAGAGGCTGCAAAGGGATCAAGGAGGATGACAATAGAGGAAAGGCCATTTGATTTAGCCACTAAGAGATCATTAGTAATTTTGGAGAGAGAGCAGTTTGGTGGAATGATAACATTTGAAGTCAGATTGTAAAGGGTTAAGAAGAGAGTGGAAGGAGAGAAAGTAGAGGTACCTATTATAGGCAGCCTTTTCCTGTAGTTTAGCTACTAAAGGTAGAAGAGATAAATGATGATAGCTGGAATGGAAGAATCAAGTGAGGATTTTCTCAAGATAGGGCGACATGGGGCATGTTTGTAGGCAAAAAGAATGAACCAGTAGAGAGGAAGAAATTGAAAATAAGTGATAATGTAGGGATGTCAGAGGGGCTAATCTATTAGAGGAGACAGAATGGAGTAGGATCAGCTGAACAAGTAGCAGGGTTAGTTTTGATAAGGAGTTAATCATGTGAGACAGGGTGGAGGAGGAGATAGTGGCAGAAGACAACAAAATGATAGGAGACAAGGAAGAGGAGAAAAAAGGGAGCTTATGGCAAATGACCTCGATTTTCTGTAAAATTTGAAACAGGGTTCTCAGGTGAGAGAGTGGGAGGAGGGGGAGCTATGAGGTTTGAGGAGGGATGAAAAGGTTTAGAATGCTACTATAGAGGGTAGGGTGTTGAGTTGATCCAAGAGGTTTAGTAGGATTGCCTAGCAGCAGTAAGTACCCAGTGGAGCTCCTGTAATATAACTTTGTAGTGGGCCCAGACAGAATGGTTGTATAACTTTCTTCTTTGTTCAGCAGCTTGTGTGTAGGAGTGAAGGTGGTGAATGGCGGGAGTAATCCAAGGCTGTGGCTAGGTATCATCAGCAGTATGATAGAGAGGCCAGGGATTCAAGAAAGGACAGTGTGGGGTTGAATTGGTTCATCAAAGAGTCAAGCTGAGGAAAAGAGAAAAGAGTAGTTAGTGTAGGGGAAATAGCCTAGGAGACAATTAAGGAAAGGAATTATTGGTCATGGTGTAGACATAGAGAGAGTTTTGTAAGGGAAGGCAGATAAGAGATAGAAGACTTCTAAGATAAAAGATAATAAACTATAGTTGGAAAGAGCGATTTCAGAATTCTTGAACACAGTGCTACACATTTATGAGTGATGGCAAGATGAAGGGTAGGATCATCTTTGTGTATGGCTCAGGTGGAGTGGAGGAATAATTATCTCCATTTTACTGTTGAGGAAACTGAGGCAGAGATAGACTAAGTAATTTGTCCAGGGTTGCACAGCTAGGAAATGTCTGAGGCCACATTTGAACTTAAGTCTTCCTGACTCTAGGCCCAGGTTTCTATCCAACAGCTCCTCCAAACTTCAACAAGGATTTTAATGAACTTAAAAGGAGTCTAGGTAGCTGCTATGTGATAGTGGCAGAATGTGGGTCTGGTTGCAGCCATGGGGAGGGAGGAGTGTGCTGACTCTTCCTCTAGTTCCATTATGTTATAGGGTGGGAGAGAAGGAGCCACCAGCCTCAGAAAAAGTTGTAAGAGAAGTTATGTCTCCAGGAGAAATCTCGGTTTCATTGAGCACTAGAAGACAGAAGCAATTTAACAAGCAAAGACAGAGGGTAATTGTTCCCTTACAGTAGAACTGGAAGCTAGAAAATAGAGAGAAATTGCAAAAGGGGAGGGCCAGGACTGAGTTTACTATGGGAGGGATTGCTCATCCCTACCATCCCTCCTCTGATATTGGGGGTTCTGTGTCTTGTGAGCTCCTAGGCCAGACGGGGCCTTGAAGGCTGTCAAGGTGGAAAAGTGGTGAAACCCCAAGAGGAAGCATGTTATTTCCGTGAATCCTTGGAGAATGGCAGCCTGAGAGATAAGCAAGGAAATGAGACCAGTTGAGTGGCTGGCATCCACCTAGGACAAGGATGCTACACACACACACACACACACACACACACACACACACACATACACACGCACACGCACGCACATGCACACGCTGTTGGCACCTGGACAAAGTCCCCAACACCCCATGCTAGTTCTGGCTCTGGATCATGGCTCTGTTGAAACACCTATATGTCTCCTCCCCAGATAGTTTGTAAGCCAGAGACCCTATTTTACACTCATATTATTTTCCAACAGTACTTAGCACAGTGCTTTATATATCATAGACACACTGTAAATATTTGCTGACTTTTAAAATAATGAGTTAATTGGGATATATACATAAAACTAAAAATGTTTTAGCCTCTAGGTTTCTTAAATTATAGCCAGAAAAAAATTTAGATAATATAAAATTGAATTTGTAGAAAAAAATATTGGGAAAATACACTTCTTTTTTTCTCAAAGATGAAGTAGAAAGGTAAATTAACTGGTAATGGTAACCAGATGCTCTCCATTTCCACTAAGAACAGAACCAGAGGAAATTGGCCACCATTGTTGTAGGAGGAATTAAAATGTTATGACTGTTAAGTACTTGAAGTGATCAACTTTCCTGAAGTAAAGAACAGGTTAAATAACACTTCATCTGGAATGATGTGGGAAGTCTGCCAATTAATTGATCAACCAATCAGAAAATATTTATTGAGTACCTCCTACAGGGTATAGAAAAGAAGTATAACATCCCTTCAAGCATGTTACAGTCTAATTTAGTAAGATAAAATTAAAACATGGGAAGCAGACACCACAAACAAACAATGCAAAGCCACAATCAAGGCAAAATCCAGTTCTATGATGTTGACTTTCAGACAGAATATAGAAATAGACTTTCAAAACTGAAAAAAAGGATATGAATTTGCAACCTAGATTTAATTGGCTTATGTCATTAAGCAAATATATTTTGATGATATGATGATGACGACGATGATTGGAATTTGTAGACTGAAATTTATAAACTTCTTTCCATATATTATCTCATGTGATTTGGAAACAAGATATTGAGTTCTTTACTTGCAGATAAGAAAAGGCCACCAGAAGATAGGAGAAAGTTGGAGAAATGTATCTTTCTGTTGTAAACTTTAAATCATGAAAATAATGTGAAAATAGCAATCTTTTTTACCTGTATTCATAATGAACTAACTTGCAAGTCCAAAGTTTGACTTACAAATGACTACAAACTGAAAATTTTCTACAGTGCTCTTTTGAGTCCCTTTCTTACCTGAGCTTTTGAGTTGGGGGGCAGGGACAGTTTTTAATCTTTGGGAGATAGGATGCTTAATTTTTCAATATTTATTTTTATGCTTCTCTGCCCCTTTCCATAGTGTCACCGAATTTTAGAGCTGGAAGCAATCTGAGCCACCTGGTCTCGCAATTACCCAAACTCTAACTCTTACGTGCCAAACTATCCTTCTTGAAGAACTGCACTGATAAAGAGTTCAGTTTCTCTTAGGCAATTCACTCACTTTTTGGACCACTCCAATTTTTAGGATTTTTTTTCTGTTATGCTGAGCCAACCTCTACCTTCCTATGATCCTATTTCTACTTCCCCCAGTGCTCATCACCTCTTCATCTTCAGAGCAAGTGAAAATACCTTTTTATATGAACACCCATTAAATATTTGAACACTACTATCCTGAACCCCTTAAGTCTTCTCTTCTTAATTATTTCAGCAAGTATGCCATCATTTTGAATCTCCTCAGCATCCTTGTCATTCTCCTCTGAAAAAAATCAATCTTTCCAATGTCCCATCTAAAATATAGTTCAACAAACTGGACGTGAGACTCTAGATCCAACTGACAGATTATGGTAGGGTTATCACCTCCCTTCTAGATACCAATCATATCATCAAAGAGCTTATTAGTTCTTGTGACTGTCATATCATGCTGATAACTTACACTGAGTTTTAAATTTACTAAAAGCCTTAAATATTTTGCACATGAATTATTGTTTAACCAGGTTTCTCTTCCACCCTATAGCTTTAACAGATGACTTTTTGAATACAGGGACAAAATTTTAATTTCTCCTTATCAAATCTTATCTTACTAGTTTCAACTTGTTGATTTTTTAAAAATCCTATATGTTAGTCATTATTCTTAGCTACCATGCTTCTCAATCCTCATCCTTCTTGACTTGTCTGAGTCCTTGGATACTGTTAATCACCCTTTTCTCCTTGATACTCTCTTTTCTCTAGTTTTCTCCTGGTTCTCTTGCCTTTCCAACTGCTCCTCCTCAGTCTCCTTTGCTGGATATTCATCTAGTAAAAATCTAATATCTAGGCCAAACCTGCTTACCATGAAGGTCCTCTAAATCTCTGTCCTGGGCCTCTTCTCTTCTTCATCTATACTATTTCACTTGGTGATCTCATCAGCTCCCAAGGATTCAATATCATCTTTGTGCAGATGGTTCTCTGCATTATTTGTCCAGCTATAACATCTCTGTTGACCTCCAGTCTCCCATCTCCGACTGCCTACTGAATATCTCAAATTTGGATTTTCATATTTATTTTATAGACATTAGATATTTTGCATATTTTATAGACATCTTAAATTCAACATGTTCTTCCTAAAGCACAAGTCTGACCACACACACACACACACACACACACACACACCACACCACACACCACTATTCAGTAGACTCTACTGGCTTCCTATTGCTTTTAGGATCAAAGGTAGGATCTTCTATTTGACTTTTAAAGTCCTTCATAACCTGATCCCTTCCTACATTTCTAGTCTTCTTATAGTTCATATCATCGCCCCACTGCCCTACACACAGTACTCTGCAGTCCAGTGACACAGGACCTCTTGCTTTTTGTTCCTGGAGCACAACACTCAAATTCCTGACCCTAGGCATTTTCCCTGGCTGTCCTCCATGCTTCGGGAACTTGTTCATTCCTTCTTCCACCTGTTAGCGTCTCTGTCTTCCTTCAAGTCTCTGCTGAAGTCCTGCTTTCTATACTAAATCTTTTCCCATTCAGTTTGCACATAGCATATTTTTGCATCTTTTCTCACCTATTAGATTATGAGTTTCATGGGAGCATGGACTGGTTTTTGTCCTTCTTTGTATTCCCAACATTTAGCACAGTGCCTTGAACATAGTAAGTGCTCAATAAATGGTTGCTTGAATGAAGTATTTTAATAGAGAATAAAAATAATCCTTAAAATAGTTCACTCTTCTGTCACACTTCATAAATATTAAACAATCCTGTGAAATACATATGATTAGGCCCTTTTTTATATATCAGGAAATTTAAGCTCTGAAAGAACAACTGACCTAAGTCATCTAACTAGTCAGTGTTAGAGCTGATACTGGAATTAAAGACTTCTGACCTTTGCTATCCCCTATACTATGTTGCAAAGGACTAAAGCTGATTGTCAGCAAAACAGAAAATGCTGAAAGAATATCATGTAATACATAAGGTTAAAGAAATAATTGAGATGACATGGACTAGGAATGGTTTCTACAATCTGGTTGCTAAAGAAGTTACCAGTGGGCAGTAATCCCTGTGGTTTGGGGTGTTATTTCCTACTATTGATCAGCTTTTTTTTTAACCCCATGAGACTATAATTTTCTACTTTAAATTTCAGCTCTAGTCAATGTGTATTAGAAAATCAATATCATAGATTTGCTCAGCTTTCCCTCTGCCCCACTGGAATTTTGAAACTATGTAAAGAATGTTGGGTTTTTTTTTTTTTATGATGAAAATGGACTGTAAAACACAAATGGTGAAGCTTTGACCAGTTTCCTAGAACTTTCACCTTTAAAATTCACATTGAGCTTTTGAGTCCCTCTATTCATCATTACAGAATCATTTCTCATGTTACACCTTTTTTTGTGATAGCCTAAAATATATAAAATGGTGTGCTTACTCAATGCTTACTCAAATTGCCCTTGGAATACTGTTTGACCAGATAAATTGATCTTACAGTTAAGGAAAATTTTTCCATAATTTATCTTAGCTCTTCCTTTCAAAATTTAAATACTTTATTCTCAGTTATATCATTTTCAAAAATGCTAAATAATTCTTCAAACTCCTTGATTTTTTTCATCAGTTACAAATGTATCATGTCATTATGCCTAATCAATTCAATTCAAATGTTTTTGAACACCTACTACTTTGTGCACAGTGCTGAAGGCAGAAGGCTCCCAGTGTATTGTGAATATGCCGCAAAGGAATGATTTATGAGAGGACAAGGATGAGAGTTAGACAGGTTGAGATGATGTAGATGGGTTGTAATCTTCATTTTTATGAGTTACCCATATGTGATAAGAGATCTATTGACCAGAACCTTTTCTCAAAAGGAAAACTGACAAAAAAAATTACATTGGTCAGTACAAAAGACATTTTACTTACCAAAAAAATGAACAAAAAGCTAAACCAATTTTTTTCTTCAGTAGATTAATGGGTGAGTTTATTTGGAAGAGTTGTTTGTGTAGGCACATCCTAAATATTTAATTCCAGTAAGTGTCTCACTTAGTGATAGCAAAAAGCTGTGATATGTCTATTTGATTGGTGATGCTTTGTAAATATGGACCAAAAGTCTCTCTAGTCTATTTTGCTACCATTTAATTTTACAAGTACATAATTTATTTTTTTGACCAGAGTTAGCCCTTAATCATTCTATTTCTTGTTTTCTCTACTGACTGTTTCATTGAATTTCTATTATTGTAATCAAAATATAGCATCTTATAATTTTCAAAATCAAATCCTAGTTTATTCTTACTCAACCACATTTGAAAGAATATCCATTACTTGTATTTGTTATCCAGTGAATTACTACTATTTATTACTACTATTTATTTATTACTACTATTTATTTTGCATTGACAGTTTTACAACTAAGTCTTTTTACTTTTTTTCTAAATTTCATGTCAAACCTTCTCTCCTCCAGATAATGAAATTCATAGATAATGAAAGAACCCTGCATTCTGCTTATTCACCCAAGATGAAATGTTCAGCACAACCAGTGGAAAACCATAGGTTCTATAGTTAGAAAAGACCTTAGAACATCTAATCCAACTTCTTCATTTTGTAGATGAAGACATTTGAGACCCATGGAAGGAGATAGCCCAAGGTATGCTAGAAGCAGAGCTGAAATTCAGCCTTTGGTGAAATAGAATAGAGGACAGCATAGAAGACAACTGGTGGTTTGTTTTTTTTTTTAATCAGATATTTACATGTGCCCCTTCTTGAAACAAATCTACGTTCCAAAGTAGTATTCAAATGTACATAGACTGATGAATACAGATTATTTTCATATTTAAGATGCCTACTATAGTCATACCCTTCCACTAATATACCATTTCACTTCCTCACTCAATAAGTACCAGCCATTATGACTTTTGAATGTTTCCTTGGTCTATGAATGTTATAGTGTTTAGACTGAAATCTGATGCTGCATTCTTTCATAATATATTTTCAATGATATCTTTAAAAATTAAGAGGCTGGGAAAAAAAGAGGTGAATCTCATATATTGAGCACTTACACTTTAAGTTATAAAGATTAATCTCTTAATTTTAGAAAGATATTAGAGCTAACAAAAAAATAACCAGTACTGAGGCAGCTAGGTGGCACAGTAGATAGAGCTCTGGCCTTGAAGTCAGGAGGACCTGAGTTCAAATGCGGCCTCAGACACATAACACTTACTAGCTGTGTGACTCTGGGCAAATTACTTAACCCCAATTGCCTCACAAAGAAAAAAAAACCTGTACTTCCTTGTGCATTTTAAATGTTCCGCTTTAAATATGAGTACATGCTATGATGTCCCCCATAGCAGACTCTTCAACATAAAGAGAAATTAGAAGCTTTGTATGTAACTGAAATTTTAATAGACTTTAACAATGATAGGGCAGGCAGATAACATTTTAATTGGTATTGTCATTAAAGACTATCAATAGAGAGGATAAGATGCTCTTGTCTTTGTGAATTATGATTTATGACTGGCAAAGCAGTCACATTGAAGTATATTTATTTTATAATGCAGAGACATTGATTAAATGCACATGGCGTCTCAAATATAGTTGACATTTTAAGTCAAAATTATTACAGACATAGAGCCATTCATTTAACTGTTGCTTTAAAACCATGTCTTCAACTGGTTGTTAATGGAAGAAAGTCTAGCTGGGCCAATATTTCAATATGTTGATCTGTTATTTTACTGACAGGATGAGAGAAAGCTACTCCTGTTGGGCAACCATATCATTCGATAATATCTGGGACATCCACACTTGATAACATCATAGCCATTTAAATATACATGGACAGTAGGACTGTGTCCGCTTCGGAAAGCTTTCATTGTCAATGAAGTGTTTTGTTTTGTTTTTTTAACATCCACATACCCACAAGTCTCTCCTGTATGGGGAAAACAACAACAACAACCTTGCATTCTCTCTTTCCAACCTTCTTCAGAAATGTCCCTTAAATAATTGATAAGCACTGGGGCTGGAACATTAATACAGTTTAGGGAGGAGGGTTTGTGTAATGTATATTGCTGTCTGTTGCCAATAGATGAGCAACTTTAAACAACATAAGTGTTTGAGTATTGATTGTTGATTTGCAAGATTTAAAGTCCAGTAATAATTGTTGTTTGAAAGCCTGCTTGCACACAGTGTCTGTATTCTTTGATCTCTTCTTTAGGTTATCAGTTCCTTTTAACTTCAGAACTAACTTTGAAGTTAGGTATGGTACATCTATATCATTTTACTGTCCTGGATCTGAAATTGCAGGCCTCACTTTAACCTCACATCATCAGATGTAGATATTCTAAATTATAGAAAGAAGATGATTTCCAATAAGATTAGAAAGCCACAAAACAAAACAAAACAAAAAACCCTGATATTTATAATGCCCTTTAACTTTTGCCATTCTATAATGTCACTGTCTAATCAAGAAATGTATATTAAGCCAGCCTTGACCCATGCCAAATTAATATATATTTCCACGAGTAAAACATATTTCTCTAGAAGTTGATGAAATTTCAAAAGAGAGACCTCTACAAATAGGTGCAAATAGCTCATCCATGGGAAGATGCCTCATTAGCAATCAAGCTTCATACAGTTTGGTTGAACAAAAAAAACAAATTGTAAAATATCCTGCTAGTTATTAACTTGTGCTGCTGAACTGCACTAATAAATCCATTGCCATCTCTTCTCAAACATATTATGCCTTTCATTTTACTACACCGGGTTTATTGTTGTCATTTCAGCTGGAAGAGTAGGGAGGGAAAAACAAACGAACAAGCCATACCTCCCTTTGATTGATAGCCTTGGGGAATGTTTATAGATTAAGCATATTTTCATCTCATGTTCACCAAATCATAATCCATATGTAGCCATAGCATCATTTTCATCCTCAATCAATATATGCTAATTTTTTTTAAGGTTTTACATTGCACATTGAAGGTCAGCAGACTGGGTGGGGTTTGGTACAGACAAGTCCCACAGAACTCTGTTTTCATGTGCCATTACAGAATTTGAAATGACAATTGTATATATTTAGGCATATATATTTGCCTTTAAAAAAAACCTGATGAGTGCAGAGATAAATGATATTTATATTTAAGTTAAATTTGGCCAAGCTAATTAGAGGATGCCTACTCAAGCAAAATAGGCCTTAGAGAAATTAGGCAGTGAATTTTAAAGAAATTAAATCCAGTCACCTTTTTTTATGATGATATTTGTGTTGTCTTCATATTACTTTAGGTTGGCTGATGAAATGTTATTTTATCAGAAAATCACAGAGTACAGAAGGATCCCAGGGGTCTTCTAGTTTAACCTTTCCTCTACTTGAAAACCTTCAGTGATAGGGAACTAACAGTCTCCTGGTACATCCCATTCTACCTTCAGGCAACCCTAAAAGTTAAGAAAATTTTATTTGTAAAGAGCAGATAATTGCTTTTCTGAAACTGCCACCCCATCTTTCTGTTAATTGTCTTCTGGATCCATGGAGAACAGTAATATCTGGAGTATCTTTCTTTCATCCACGTGGCAGATCTGCAACTGCTTGAAAACCGCTATGATGTCCTTCCTAAATCTCCTCTCTTTGAGGTAAAAACAGTCATAGTTCTTTTAACATACCATTTTATAATATAATTTCTAGTCTTTTTATCATCATGGCTTCCTTTCAGCTTGTCAATGACCTTCCTAAAATATGGTGCCCTATAGTGGATACATTAGTCCAGGTGTGGTTTAACTAGGGCAAGATAAAGAGCTAAAGAGGGACCATTGCATCGTATATTCTGGGCACTATCTACTGTTAATGCAGCCTAAAAGCATTTTTGCTTAGGTGACTGCCATAATCACCTTGTTGACTTAGAACTAATCTCTTGGTCTATTGGGACCTCCAGGTATTTTTCACTCAAACTGTTGTGTAGCCCTACCACCATACTCCTTTAGAAGTACAATTGGTTTTCGAACCCAATGATAGAACTTAGTTTCTATCCCTGATAAAATTTTGCCTTATACAATTTGATCCATTTGCCCTAGAATGTTGAAGTCTTTTGGGGTCCCAACTCTACTGACCATTCTTTGATGCAGTCTCTCAGAGCATTGATAAAAATGTGGAATAAGGTAGTTGGAATGCAAAAAGTAATTAATGTTTATTGGTTGGTTGACTGATTAAATAAAATGGATAGAGGACAGCTCCCTAGGGTACAGAAATCTCAGTATACTTCAAACATGGCATTTCTCTGATTTACCAATCTAGTAACCCTACTTTTAAAACATGATGTGCTATGATGAATCCATGCTGGTTTTTTATGATCATTCCCCTAAGTGTTAAAAAAATACTATCTTTAATAGTTCATTATGTAATTTTATATTATATACCAATAGTTTAAAGAATCCACCTTTTTCCTCCTTTTGCAAATGTGGGCATTGGCCCATCTGAAATCCCACTTACACCTTCTATACCCCCACCTACTCTGTGCCCAAGTGACACTTGCCTTCTTTCCACTTGTTCCCCACGATCATCCATTTCTGGGCCCTGGGAATTTTCACTGGCTGCCCCCGATACCTCCTCATTTCTTTCCTCTGGTTTCCCTTTTTTTCCTTCAGGTTCAAGGTGAAATCTTACCTTCTATGAGAATCCTCTCCTGATTTGTCTTGATGGCAGTATCTTCTCTCTATAGTATCTTTCTCATCATCACTTTATTCTTTATCTGTCTTATTTGTACATAATTGCTTCCGTGTTGCTTCTCCCCATTAGCCTGTGAGCTCCTTGACAGCAGAGACTGTTTTTCCTTTCTTTATATTCCCTCTGCTTAGCATAATGCCTAGCACATAGTAGGTGCTTATTAAATGCTTATTAATTAACTACACTACTCTTGTCTCCAGAATCTTTCACAGATCATTAGCCTTTACCAATCATACCTGTCAGGTTGCATGTTGTCTCCACCATTTGATTGTGAACTCCTTGAAGGCAGGGACTATTGTTACCTCTCTTTTTTATCCCCAAGTCCTTCCACAGTGTCTGACACATAGTAAGTTCTTAATAAATACTTGCTGACTTCATCTACTAGTTCCTTCAATCCTTGGGATATGACATGACCTCACTGAGCAAAGCTCAGCACTATCTCATACTCTCTATATTTATCCTGAGTTTTAATTCCCTTTTAACTACTTATATTCTAGGTTTCTCAGTTTGACGGTCATTCTCCTTGGTGCAAAAAAAAAATAGAAGCAAAATAGGAGTTTTGAATTTTGTTTTCTCTCTGCATCATCATTCCATCCACCCCAACTACTAGGCTTCTCCTTTCTTTGATCTTCCACGTATTCACATTGTAGCCTAAGCACATGTGTGTGTACATGCATGCACACATACATACACACGTACATACAACCCTCTTTGTCATCCTTCGAATCCACTGCATGCTTTACTTCATTCTGCACTTTGCCTTATGTATCAGTGTATGAAATCTTGAGTGGCTTCAGGCAAGCTCTTCTTTTTGATATTAGAATGAATATAGTAGGAACACATAATAGTGGTGAGGAGTAGATAAAGGTTCATCTTTATTATATCAGCAGGGAATTTAAAACAATATCTCATTGTCTAGATTCTAACCCATATTTTTTTTCCATTGAAAACAGAGAGTTATAATAAGCAACTGTCAATCACCACTTCATTTTTGTGTCTAAATAGCTGATGATGCATCAGTCCCTAGAGGCATTGCCCAGTGACCTGAAATCATTGAACCTTTCCCCATGGGGAAAAGTCCTCTAATACTGAATAATTTTAGTAAATATAAAGTGGTGTTTTTACTGCATAGACCTGGGACTTCATTGGGGTAGGGAGCTTTCATTGAAGAACTTCCTCCTTCAATACTATTAGACATCTTCTTTGTACCTTATGGTCTTAGTTTGAGAGCTGCCAAGAGCACTGAGAGATTAAGTTACTTGCCCGGTGACACATGGCCAGTATGTGTCAGATATGAGACTTGAACCGTGGTCTTCCTGGCTTCAAGGTCAGCTGCTAACCACTATCCACTAGGTACAATGGGTAGAGTGCTGGGCTTGGAACCAGGAAGACCTGAGTTCAAATCCTGCCTCAGATACTAACCAGCTGTGTGACCCTAAACAATTCACTTAACCTCTCTGTCTCAATTTCCTCAACTGTAAAATAGAACAAATAAGAGCACCAGTTAATGAAAGTTCATGTGTAAAATGGAAATAATAAGTTTAGAATTTTTGAGCTGAGACCTCAACTCCTCATACTGGCTTATTTTACACATAAGGAAACTGAGATAGAGATAGGTGAAATGACTTGTTCTAAGAACACAACTAGTTAAAATGAGCTCTTCTAATTCCTAGCCTAGTGATCTTTCTGATAATGGCACTATTTACTTCAGAGAGTTGTGTTAAAGTGTTCAAGTAAATGTGTACCAACATCAGAATCAGGCATCCCCTTTAGATGCCAAGCCTTATTTCCTTTTTTTTAACAGCATTACTAAATTAGAAAATGAACAGAATATTTGAATAAATGGGATAAAGCTGACCTGGATTTTGCAGAGCTTTTGATAAAATGTCTTATAATATTATTTTCAAGAAGATGGAGAGGTATGTATTAGATAATAATACAATAAGATGGATTCTTACCTAGTCGGATAGCCACACTCACGGTTGTTAATGGCTTACTATCATCGTAACAAGAAATCTCCAGTGGAGTACCCCAAGTATCTATGACTGGCCCTGTCACTGGCCCTGGGCAATTTAAAATTTTTTTATCAATGATATGGATAAGGCTAAATATGGTATGCACATCAAATCTGCAGATGACACAAACCTGGAAGGGATAGCTGTCACAGTGGATGAGAGAGTCAGAATCTAAAAGGTTCTTGAGAATTTAATCTGAATTTAATCAGATGTAGTTCAATAGGAATATAAGTCTAACCTTGCATTTGGGTACCAAAAAAAAATCAACTTTTTAAGCATAAGATAAGGAAGATATGGTTAAACAGAAGTGCCTCTGGGAAGGATCTGGGAGTTTTTTTTTGGACCGCAAGTTCAACAAAATTCAACAGTATGTTCTCAGCTAAAACAGATAGTGAGAATGGAGGTCTTCATGTAGGGAATGATCACTAACTGGTTATGTTATGAGTGGAATTCTTTTTAAGAGATGAGGGTTTGGATTAGATGGCCACTAAGGAAGGTCTCTTCCAACTCTCAAATTCTACAATTCTATTATCTAAACTCTCTCAGAACTTTGTTTCCTGACTTCTTTGGTCAAGAAACTTTTAATGTCTAATAGAATTAGGGTATAATATCACACTGAGTCAGGAGCAGAGTGTCATGGAATACATTGTATAATTCAGATGGAAAGTTCCTTTATTTCTGAGCTTCAGGTCTATCAAATGAATAATGTACTATGTTATCATTTCCATAAGTTTGAGATGCTATAAAATGATTTTACTTAAAAGTGAAGGAAGTCTGTACTTAGGAAAATGCATCAAGATCTAACCTACCTACAGAATTATGCTGCCACACTAAAATAACTTATGCTTTACAGACCAATAGCTTTACTAAAAACCAGGAAATCTGATATTTCTTTAAGAACCCAAGAGTAGCCTATTTGACACAAATTACCATTCAAGAAATTAGTAATAATTTCTTTCCTTGAAAAGGTCAGGCTATTATAGATGTAAGTGGAACAGTAGGTTAATGTGCCAACCTTAGCCTTAGAAGTTAGAGTTCAGATTTATCTTTGGTTACATCAAAAAATAAATTGTGTCATCTCCACCTAGCCCTCTGGAGTGTTGGCCACTTAATAATCTCATCACTCGGTTTTGAATCATTTGACAATCCATTCTGGTGCCTGAAGTGCTTAGGCAGACGTGGAGCAGAGAATTTCCATTGGCCCCCTCTTGGGAAAGAATTGGCTACAGACAAACCAGGGGTTTGAATTCCTCAGACTATTCAGCTATATCTGTCAAAATTAGAAATCTTCCCTCCCCCAAATAATGATTTGTACTTTATAATGGCTGCCTAGCTCAGTGGAAAAATCAAGGTGGATTTTGTGAGGCTTATATGCCTCTTCCTGCACAAGATCTGTGTAAACAGCCTAATTTGTTGATTTGCATGTGAAGTATGTTGTACCCAGTGGGTGGTGAAAACCGATTTGGCACGCGGCTTCCCAGCTCAGAGTGGATAACTGGTGTTCGTCCCCATTGCTGTCAGAAGATGGATGTGTTTTTTATTACAGCTCCTTTTTGAAAATGACTATTGCAAACTGTCTCATAGAGATATTAGAATCCTTTACAAGGCTTGTATGTTATATATGGTGAAGCAGTGACACCAGCGCCTTCACGGTCATGTTTGTAACCTGCGAGTGTTCTTATTAGCAATAATTTTCTCTGCTGTGGGATCTCAAGCACACAGAAATCATATTGCATCTGAAACACATTAGGACAATTGATTTATGTTTAGTAGAATTTTGGCATCCACTCAAAGTTTTGTCTTCATTGCTGCGAAATGAGGCTAATCTTTTTAAAAGTAACATTTGTACAGGGAGGACAAGAAGAGGTAACCAGGTCAAGGTGTGAGAGGGGGGAAAAAACTCTTTCAAAGCTAAATCAAGGACTTATTTTTCCAGGATCTTTTTCTGTGTGTGAACTTTATCTAATCAAAAATAGAAACTAATGGGAATTCTTTTACTGAGCAGAATTGAAAGTAATGATCATAATTTCCAAAGAACACCAGTGGGCTGGATTTTGAAAAAATTCAATGGTGTAGATGTTTACTTTTATCGTTTAATAGTTCTCTAGAGTCTGTAATTCAAAACTGTGTAGAACTATGCAAAAAAAACCCACACTAAGGATGTTTACTGATGTTTCTCCTTGGTTTACTCTTCATTAGTTGAAACAAATGATACTTTCCCATGTAGCAGTGAATTCTTAGCCAGATAGTTGTCCTGCAGCAAGACAGACTCAAGACCAATATTTTTCTAGATGGATAAATGCTTCTTACTAATAAATGAAAGCTCTCAATTCACTGGGTGTCCAGCTACACAGATCTCACTCTGTAGTACACCCTTGTTAGCCTCAAACACCAAACACCTCCTCTCTTATGCAAGATTTTTATCTCTCAATATTTCAGTTAAGGTAATCAGGCTATAGCCTAATAGAACTTAGGGCTGCAGGAGACCTTAAAAGTCATTCAGTCCAAGAGTCCTTAGCCTAGGATCTAGGAACTTTTTTTTTTCAAATATTTTGATAACTATTTCAACATATATAATTTCCTTTGTTATCCTATGTATTTTATTCTATGCCTTTAAAAGTGTTGTTTGTGGAGAGGCTTTACTGGACTGCCCAGAGGGTCCATGACACAAAAAAAGTTAAGAACTCCTAACAAGGCCAGTCTTCTTTTGTAGAGATAAGGAAACTGAGGCCCAGAGAGATTCATTAGTTCGCTTAATGTCACACAGTTACAAAATAGCAGAACTAAAATTAAAAACTTGATCCTGTAACCCCCATCAACATTCATTCATTCATTCATTCAATTGTTTTTCTACTACTCCAGACCCTATAGATACAAAGGAAAAAAAAAAAATTAAATGGTGCCTGACCTCAAGGAGTTTTCATTTTCCTCTTACAAAGAGATCTGGCAATTCCAACCCATCCTCTTTTTTATTTATTTATTTATTTATTTTTTGCTGGATTTACAGTTCTATTTATAGAAAACAAAACAGCTGTACTGATGAGATCTACATAGAGCATTATTCATTATAATGATATTTACAGTTTTATGCAACACCTTGGAAAAACAGAGGACAGCTTCAATTTTACAACAAAGATAGGAAACACACATATAAAGACAAATGTTGACAGAGCTTAACATTACAAGAGGATTATCCATTCTTGATACAAAACCCCAGGAATCGCTTGGCTGGACAACTAGAGCTTCTTAATCTGACTGTCGAGGTCATTAAAATATGAATGGTTCAATGCCATTTTGCCAGAAACTTGTTTGACAGGATCATAGACCAACATTTTAGAGAGCAAAACTATGCCGTTTTCATCGAGGTTCTTGACATGTGACGTCAAACTTTCTGGTTTCCACTTGGGGAATGTATTCTTATAATCCTGCAGCGACTCAACTTCCACCCACACTTCATTATTAGGAGTCCCCAAAGCCCTGAAGATTCGGAAGAGCTGGTCAATTTCGGAATCCCCGTGGAAAAGTGGCTTCTTGGTTGCTAATTCAGCAAATATTGTGCCTATACTCCAAATGCCTACTGGAGTAGAATATCTGGCAGACCCCAGCAGCACCTCTGGAGACCAGTACCACAGTGTGACCACCTCGTGTGTATAGACCCTTATAGGTATTCCAAAGGCCCGTGCAAGTCCAAAGTCGGCTAGCTTAATCACACCTTTATCATCTATTAACAGATTCTGAGGTTTCAAATCTCTGTGAAGAACTCTTCGTGAGTGACAAAAGACAATGCCTTGTAAGATTTGATACAAATAACTTTTAACAAGTGAAGAATCCATATACTGGCCAGGAGGGTTAGAATCCAAGTATTTCTTGGGGTCCATAGAGAGAAACTAAAAAATGAGGTAGAGTCTAGCATCTTGCATAAGTACATCTTGAAGGCTGACAATGTAAGGATGACGAAGTCATCCAGAACAACATCCAGTCAACAGAGAAATTTCTTGAATTGCAGTACTTGGAACACCCTCCTCCTCACTCTCTAATCTGATTTTCTTCATGGCTACCACCTGACCTGTAGTTTTATGTCGACCCTTATATACAAACTGTTCCCCAATTTTCTCAATTTTTGTGTAGTCCTCCATAGCTATTCAATATGATGGAGACTCTGAGGAGGCCAAGGCCGAAGGACAGCGGTGGCGGTGGCTGCAGCAACACCAGGAGCAGCTACTCCACCTCAGCCCTCTTTTTTATTTTTCAAAGAAGAATATAAAAACTTTCTCTGAAAATTTTCAGTCAATATCATAACCACTTCCTTGGCTGCCATCTCCAAGGGGTCACAAACTGTTAAAAGAGGTCTAACAATCCTTTTCCCCATCATCGCCACTTATTCCTCCTTAGCCCTGAACTATTGATTCTCCTCTCCTCCCTCCCAAGCTTGATGCTAGTTATTTCTTTTTTGTCAGCTTGCCCCACAGCCTCACTCTCTTAAAGTCAGCATTAAAAACTCTGGTTTCACCACAATAGGAAAAAGGGTATTGAAGTTTGGGGTTGCTTACCACACACATGGCATAGTGAATTTTGAGTCAGAAAACCTGGGTTCACATTTCAGAGCCTCCATTTTCTACCCATGTGACCTTGGACAAGTTACTTCACCTCCATTTCCTAATCTATAAGATGAAGACTTTGGGATATCTGACCTCTGAGATGCTGCCAAGTTTTTAGGATGTATGAATCTAGAAGTAGGTGGTTTCTAATGACCCTTCAAGTTCTAAATCCTTTGAGGGGAAAATGGAAAGAGCAACGTATCCAATTACAGTTGAAAGCACATTGAATTCACAGTCTAAGGACCTGTGTTCAAATTCCAGCCTTGCCACTTAAGTGCCTGTGTGATTTTCAACTAGTCACCAACTCTCCAGGCCTCAGTTTCCTCATATATAAAATGAAAGGTTTAGACTGGGTTATCTCTAGGATCTCTTCTGTGTCTAAATCTATGATCTCCAGATGTTTGGATCTGTGTATGACCTGGCCTCAGGGGTGTATGTGGTGATCATGGAGGACTAGTACCTCTGGTGTGGTAGCTTACTAAGCCCTTTTCAGGGCTGCTTATCCACCTTTGGTGTCCAACCAGTCACCCAGCTCTTAACTGTGGCCCAAAAAAGCTATAACATGCTCAGTGGCCACATCTTGGTAAAACCATCTCAGCAGACAGGCTAAACCATATTGAGGGTAACCAGGAGACCTCAAACCCATCAATGAGTAAATGGGGTATCTTCCCTAAGCATGTGAAGATTTCCCCAATGGAATAGGTGGATGAGAACAATTTGTTCCAACAGCCATGAAGATGGCTGAAGCAGGCACTGTGGAGCACTTAGAGCTTGGTCAGATACCAAAAACTCCAAGATCATATACTGTATCCCTGGGCCATCATCAGTTGTCCTGACTTTTGTCTTGCCAGCCACTGAACTTCAATGACTCTGGAAGAAACAGTGAGGCTGATGACTTTGTACAACTCTGCTTCACTTAAATCCAATTCATGCACAAGTCAGGACGTCACCCTGTGATGTCATTGGTCTGCTTCAAAAATGAAGGACAAACAACAACAGCCTGGCCTCAGTGAGGGCCAGCCAAGCTTGTTACTTCAGATTTATCATTTTTGTCGAGAACTATATTTAGAAAGAGCAGAAGCAACAAACTAGCCTAGATAATTTCTTGAGAACAATTAATGCAAGAGCAGCCACCATCATATCCCAATGGTAATGGACTAAGAGAAAATGACCATTAGTCTCAAAAAGAGATTAATGTCAAGGGGAGACACCAATAATCATTCCTTCTATCCATGAAAATTAAGAGAAATACAGGCTGATCCAAGGGATATTATGTGGCACTGAGCTACTGATTTGTCAAGAAACTATGTCATAAAGTAAAGAATTCTAGTTCTGTTCATTTCTATATTCAGAACACTCTGCTTTTCCCCCCCTCATTTCCTAATGGGAATGATAACAAATCCCTCTGAGGTTCTGTCTTCCTCACAATAGTGATTAAGTTTTCTTTTTAAGGAGCTGCTTACATTATTCTTTTCTAGTTCCTGAACTTAATATAATGTACTTGAAACTTTTTTGTGGTGCTTATTCAATTCCTAGCAGTCTCGCAGAATTATCACTTTGACTTTCTCACAGAAAACAAGTAACTGAGAGTGACTACACTATTTATTTCGAAAATGTCAATTGGTGTGAAATCCCAGGGAGGAAAATGAAAGGATCCATAGGAGAATGTCTCCTTTCAGGAAAAACAAATGACAACGAGAGTTAAGGAAATGCCTTAAAAACAAAGAACAGGATTGTTGAGTTAGAAGTATTGGAATTTTTTCTTGATTTAAAAGTTATTGATAATTTCAATAACTTCATTTTAAAAGCTTTTAATTCATTTTAGCTATGTGTTCATTTGTAGATGGAAACAGCTGCAAGAGATACAGAACTAGTAACCCCAGAATTACTTCCTATTTCAATATACGTGAAGGGTCTATGAATTTGGCAGCCTGGAAACTCCTAGAGTGGGAATTCTGTCCAGCAGTTCAGATCACTACTGGGCCATGACATGGCAAATAAGTAAGAGGAGATGGACTTGAACATTAGGCCTGTATTACATTTTATTCTTTTGCTGCTCTTAGGATCATAGGATTTAAAGCTGGATGGAGTCATAGAGGGTCCCCTAGTTCAGGGGCTTTTAACCTTTTTTATTGTCATAGAGAACTCTCATGAAGCCTGTGGACCCTTTCTAAAAATAATTTAACTGGCAAAAATGCTAAATTTCAGTTAGAAGTTAGTAAAGATAAATAGATATAATTTTTCTCAAGTTCATTAATACCCTGAAATCTACCCAGAGACCCCTTGTCCCTGGATCCCAAATTATGAACCCTTGATCTAATCCCTCCTTCTCATTTCCGCATATTACCTAGGATAGAGCCTTTTGCATCAATGTTCAGTAAACATGTGTTCATAGCTAGAAGTGACTCATCATCAAAGAAAAGAATATAAAACTCTTCATGAGCTCTTTGATTCATTTTGGCCACTGTTTGTTAATCACTAGTCTCTGTAAGATGCTAGGGTTTCAAATGAGATTAAATATAAAAATTGCCTCAAAGTGCTTTTGCAAAACTTTAACCTATGTAGTCACTGTTATAACCATCATCATGGTTGTCATCATTGTCATCATACAAAGATGAAATAAGATACAGATCCTTCCCTCAAAGAGTTTATGATCCTTTGTGAGGAAAATGAGGCAAGGGCAGTATACACACGTGCACACACACAAAACACAAACACACACACACACACACACACAAACACGTGCATGCACACAGTTAGTCCAAAACAAGACAAAATATAAGTACAAAGGAGAGGTCCAGTAAAAATGGTGTAAGAAATATGAGGAGGGAAAGATGACTTCCAACCAGAAAGAGAGAGGAACCAAAGAAGTCTTCATGAAGAGTTGTCTCCCGAATTAAGCCTTGATCTGCTAATAGCTCAGGAAATAGAAATTAGGAATTATGGAGTCAGAAATGAGAGCACTATTGTGTATGCTCTGATTTTCTGATTTTTCTGGTTTCTGGCTTTTTAGGAAGGATAAAAACACAACACAGACTCCTGTAGAGAATATGCAGTACTAACCTGGCCTTATTCAGCTGGTGGGAAGAATGTATTGATTTTGCCCCCATTCTGAAGTTTGTGGCATTTGTGGTTCTCTAGATAAAATGGTGGCCATGGAGAGAAAAGAGAAAGTCATATACTGAGAAGTCACCTAGATAATTGAATATTATTACCCTGTAGGGGGAGTTAGGAAGCCTAGAGTTCTTGCTCCATCACATAATTAGGTGAACGTTTGCTAAATAGCACTCGATCGTGTGGCAAAAGTCAGTCTTTTACTATCTCTAAATTATTTTTTTGTCCTACAAAATAGGAATAATAATACTGTATACCTTGCAGGACACTTGAACATATTCCAAATAACTGATTTATAAAGTATTTTACCTCCCTATTTATTTAAAACGATGAGCAATAGTGGGCATTGCCTCATGTTTATTATCCTGAGAGTGTAAGCCTGAAGCCCTAGAGAACCTCACTCTGCCACAGGGAGCTAGGCACAAGCCAAAGGCAAGTGTGGACCTGACTTGACATAACCCAGGGAAGGCAGAACCTTTGTGTCAGCTTGTTTTTGTTTGTCTGCATGTATGTAGCAAAGTCTCAGAAGGAATTTATTTTTGAGTGGTACTGCATCTCTTTATGTTTTATTCAGAGGAGAAATGTTTGCTCTTTTGACAGATGATCAGTCACGATAAGAAAGTAGGCATGCATAGCCAATTTGGAGGTGGAGATTGGTTTCAGAGATGAGGGATCCTCAGGTTTGGGGGCAATGATTGGATAGACTTCAAGGCAAGGCTGGGATGGAGTGGGAGAGACTCAGAACCTTTAAGTTTCTATTCACTATCTTCCCCAATACTCTAAATAAAGCCCTACTTCATCTCCCCCACCACTGCCTGCAGAGACCAGGTTCTAAGCTAAATAGACTCAGAGCTGTCCTATATCAAGTAAAAGGTCCAAGCATGGTGGATACGTTGAGCCCTGAAGACTTCTGTTTCCCTTTCTCCCCTCTTCCAGACCCTCATAATGAAGAGGAGCATAGGACAGAAGCCTTTGAGTTGGTAAGAGAAGTGGAGGAAACAAGGCAGTACAGGAGGGTGAGGGCAAAGTAGGATAACATCTGGAAGGCATTTAAGAATTCTTTTTGTCCATCACCTAAAAATTGGACAAAAATACAGCCCTCTAAGAAGAAACTCAAACACCATACCATCTCACTCTGTTTTCACTCAAGGCCTACCTATGTAATAATTTAGCTAAACCTATGATTAGGAAGCACAGAGATGGCAGGCCTCTTTTCCCTTTTATAACCATTGCACAGTGGTGATTTCTTAAAGGCTCTGTTTGTTGCTGTAATTTTACACTGTCTTCTGTATGTTGGAGAAATGTATTTGAGAAAGGGAATGTCTTTTAAGTATTCCCTAATTGATAGAGTCGAGGGCCAAGTTACAGATGGTCTTTATTAGGAATTCTTTTCATTCTAGAAACTATAGAGTCCCCTTAGCAACAGTGATTGCAGAATGATTGAGTGGTCTCTTGTGGACCTACGTATTTACCTATGTAAAGATCAGTTTCAACTCAGCACATTCTTCATTTACCACTGAACTAAACTGTAACCTTTAAAGGGTATTGATATTTCTTTATGGCGAGGAACCTAGTGGGTTGGTTGTTAGTTATTTGGTTTTTGTTTTTACTTTTACTTGAAAAAGGGGCATATGTGGAAAACTTTTTAAACTATTGCAGTGATTTTTTTCATGTATCTAAAATAAATAGTAATTCTGATAACTTGCACAACCAAATATAGTCTGACACAATTGTGAATCTGAATATGCAAGGTGAATTAAAACTAAGGATGATAGACTAGGACAGAGGAAAAGGAAGAACAGGTGAGGTGTTGTTAAAAAAAAAAAAAACAGCAACCATGGTGAGTATTGATAGCCCTGACACTAATTGGAACCAAAAATAGCAACTGTACCTTGAGGAGTGTGTTATCTGTCGTCTATCAGGCAGTAGAAATCGAGGCCCAAGATAAGGAGCAGACTTTTTTTTTTTATCTCTAGGTTGGGAAATCATGTCATCTTTTTTGAAATCACATCATTTTTCTTCTACCCTTGATTCTTCAAAAAGCCTGCTGATTTTGGGGCTGGAGACTTTTTTAGACATTTTATAAGATGTTCCTGTGATGTGAAAATGGTTGCTTGCCATGAACTAAAACTCATTTTTCAGATGATAATAAGTGAAGGTTGGAGCATGTATGAAGAAACTAGATTAACTGTTTTCTTTTTTTTTTTTCCTTTTTGAATGTGCTTCAAATGCGCAGGCAAATGCACATACTTGAAGTAAATGAAAATGGTTCCCTAAAATGTGTATTTTATGTTTCTCCATGTATGTTTTATGTTTCTCCATAGCTAAAGAATTTTGACTCAATTATTGATGTGACTCTGCATAAGGTAGAATGTACTCACTGCAGAAAGGGTTGCAAGTCATACATGGGATTTCATATGGAAAGTAATAGCATTGACAAGACTGGACCTAAAGTGAAACCCCTGATGTATCCACTTTATGTCCATGTCAAGTTATTCTAGGATCTCAGAAATAGGCTAGGAACTTGAAGACCTTTAGTATTTCCAAAGGGGTCTGACCCAGGGCAAAGGCCAATTGCTGCCCCTCTGGTTTGAACCGTGCGAGTTCCTGACCTGGGTTTGGGTCTGATTAAGAATAGGCTACTGCTGGATTCTGCACCATCGGCTAGCTGGGAAGCTCTGTTGGTTCAAAGTGGCAGAATTATAGGCTCCCCTTTGGTTTAGGGGGCAACTCGGTGGCACAGTGGATGGAGTGCTGGGCCTGAAGTCAGGAAGGCTCTTGTCCCTGATTTCAAATCTGGTCTCAGACATTTACTAGCTGTGCAACCCTGGGCAAGTTACTTAACCCTGTTTGCCTCAGTTTCCTCATCTGCAAAATGAACTGGAAAAGGAAATGGCAAACCACTCTACTATCTTTCCCCAGAACACCCCAAATGGAGTCATAGAAAGTTGGACTCAACTGAAAACAACTGAGCAACACAGCAAACTTTGATCTAAGACTCCTGCCTTGGTTATTTATCTGTAGGCTGGACTAGATGCTAAAAGGAAGACCATGCTTTGTGCCTGAGGTCGGAGCCACACTACCACTACTGCTTCTGGCCTCTGAGCCTCTTCCTTTCTAGGTACAATGCCCAGCTCAAGGTCCTCCCAGGCTATGCTATATGCAGGTCCTCTTCACACTCTATCCCAGTTCTGTGACCTGGGACTAAGTAGTGGGCAACAAAACTTATCAGTTGGCGCCTATCTCCATCATGGTGCCCCACTACGTCTGGGAGTGCCCCAACATGGGTCCAGGATCTCCCTTTTGTGCCGGTTCACAGCCTCTCCCTGAGTACCAGAGTGCCCCCTACCTACACATACTCTTGCTTTGACCCTTTCCCCTTTGTCTGCAGACCTCTTGATCTGTCTCTCTATGCCAATCTAGGCCAGACATAAGACTCACTGTGCCTTTTCTGGATTTCTCCATCAGGTTACTGACTGGTACATTTTATAGATCTGCTTAGAGGAGTTGTGTACAGAAGAGAGCTCATTGCTTCCTTCTACTCCACCATCTTGGCTCTGCCCCCTAGGTTCTTACTGAGACTGTCACTTCTCTGTGCATGCTAATAATAGTGTGGCCCTCCCTGTAACCTCTCTTGTTCTGGACAGTAGCTTTGCTAGTAGAATGAATAGGAACACTTCCTATTCCCAGTCTTCATTCTAATTTGTTCCCCTCAAACAGAGATAGAAAAGTTTGAAAGTGATGGAAACTTAGCAGACTCCTTATTAGCAATTATTTCCTTGAATCTTTTGTACATCCTTGACTTACCCCCTATGTCTTCTGAAAGCCTAGAGCTCACCAAAGAGTGATATTTTTTGTTCTGAACTGGAAAGAAGTCTTCAGAAATTTATTACATATATGTATACACACTGTGAGTAAATGTACAGAAGTCAAATTGCTCAGTCTGGTCCCATATTTATGTGTCAAACATGTAAGAGAAACAGTGATGCATTAGGATTGAAAAGATTTAGACTGTATTCCAGCTCTGCCATTAACCCTCCATGTGACATTATACTACACTAACTCTCACTGTAGTTTATTTTTCCATTCATTACCTATAATAACTTCATTTTATTTCACCATGTGGGTATGTTTGAGTGTGCAGGTGCCAGTCAGCTCCATACTTGAATATACCTGAGGCTTCAATGATAAGATTCCTTACTTAGGATTTAATCTTGTTTGGGCATTAGGTGTTGGAGAAAGCAACGTCTTGGCAAAATTTTCCATGTTGTTTCTAACATGTAAACGTTTCATACTCATACAGGATATATATCACATATACTACACAAAGCAGTTCATCTTTAGTTGTTTAGCTTGGTCAGAACCCTGATGCTATTGTCTCTCAGCTAGTCTTCCAAGGTTATACTGCCCTTCTTGGTACAATTTCCTCACTTTGTATATAAAGCGCTTTTAAAAACAAAGCACTATATAAATGTGAGCTATGATTATTATCATCGTCATTTTGTTAATTACTTCGGTACTTCTGGGATCTGGGGCTTTGGCGATTAGGTCACTTCCTCCCCTGACATAAATCACTCCCTGATTTCAAGATATGTTGTCAATGAAAAAATGCATTACCTTGTAGCTAAGCAAATGATAAGCCTCTCCAAACTTAGCTGAGCTGAACCTTGGTCAAGAGACAAATAGCCATCCCAAAGGACACAAAGTCTTTCTAGCCTGCTATCTACCCACAGGGCTTTTGAGGATGAGAGTCACCTCTATAGAAATAAAGCTTTGGAGTAGGACACTAGTTGTGAGCACAACAGTGTACAAGATGCTAAGGTAGCAAAAATCAGGAGCAGCCTTCAGGATTTCAGCCTGATAAGAATCGTTGACTGTTTCCTTGGAGTTTTCTAAAGAACAACTGAGGTCTCAAGAAGACCATTTACTCGAGCCAAGTGATTTGCCAAATCTGAAAATTGGTTCAGAATCGTTTGACCATGTACACATGGTCATACACACACACACACATGAACGTTCTTTTAAAACATAGTCTTCCTTATTTTCAAATTCTGACTGCATAGTTGGGTTAAAGTGTTTATGTGTATCTCCTAGCCTCACTAAAATCCATCTCTGATGTTTGTGGCAACTTGGAGATTATCATGTTTCTTTAAAGATTATGCCATCAGAGTATAGAATCTACCAAAGTGTAAGTTTCTACTAAATTGGAAAGGCTTTAAGTGTGGACTCAGCAGGCTTAGCTCAGTGCAAAGAGGCTCAACATCAGAATGTTGGACTCTTGGTGATGAATCTTTTTGGACTCGGCAATGCATGAAACAATCTATAGCTACCCAAGATTACAATCTGCCTTGGTGAAGGGAATACTCACAGAAATGGAATGATAGATCCATTGAACTAAGAAGGAGATAATCCTTTATCTTTACTAAACTTTATCTTTACTCTGAGGAATATCAATTTCTTACTTCAAAAGATTTGTGATATCACTGATGTAGTCATTACTTTCATTCAGACTTCTGATAACCCTCTCCCCTCCCCCATTTCTTAGTAGACTTTCACTAACTAGTTAGATCCAAAAAGATTCAACATTTGATGTCCAATCTTGTGGTGAGGAGATTATTTTCATTTATCTGAAGTGGTCCTCAGATGACAGCCATAATTTCCATTGCTGGGTTCATAGAGTACTTTGAAAACCTTAAAAGTATCACATAAATATCAGATACTATTAAACTTTAAAGGTAAACTTTGCATGTAGAAAAAAAAATACATATTGGCAACAATTACCATAGGAGGTGGATCAACTTTGATGTTTCAACCTTGACTAAACTATGAAACCTTTATTCTTTAGGTTTGCATTTGTAGTAAATAGGCTGAGGTTCCCCCTGATACAAGAACAAATGTGATCCAAAAATACTTTAGGTGTACATAATAAACAATTCATATGCCCTTTCCCCAGTTTCTATAGTGTTCGGTCACTTAGTAATGGGGACCTGTCGTGTTTCATTTCAGTGTTTGTTCTCTGTCAGCACATAACTGGAAGTAGTACTTAGCCTTCTCTAAGCAGTCTTGATTAATGTACATTTAAAAACTGGCAGTTCACAATTTTCCCACAGTCCTTACTCTTCTAGCACATTGGCTCCACAGAAAGTTGAAGAAAGCAGTATGCCTTTTCTTCTAAGAGGAGAAATACTTCAGTATTTGATATTGTACTTCTTGTAGGGTAGAAGGACTATAGTTTTTTTTTTTTTCTCCACAAGACATACTATCAGATCAAAATGACACAAAAGGGAATCATTTTTGGAGTGATTGTCCCTGTTCTTCCGATATGAGAATAAAGAAATTTTAACTATTACTTTCTACTTGTAGCATCTCCCACATCCAAGCTATGATGGTTCTTTCTTTTCAGGTTAAGCTGTTTAACTCAGGATATAGGAATGAAAGTCACTCCTCTGAGAAGACAGAAAGATAATTATTTCAATTCCAGGTCTGACCAAGTTTTTGTTTTGTGATTGCATTTTCAGTGACCATGACACACACTACTGTTTCCCCTGGTTCAACAGCTAATACTACTTTGGTAGTATATAAAAGACATTTCATATAATTTTGCCAGTAAGCAATCTACTTGGGAAAGGCCTCTGCGCTCATTGGCAGGTCATTTAAAATGTACAATATTTTTTTAAATTTATTGATATCTTTTCTTAAATCTCTTTTCTCTCTTTCTCTCTCTCTCTCTCTCTCTCTCTCTCTCTCTCTCTCTCTCTCTCTCTCTCTCTCTCTCTCATATCTTTTCTCTCCCTCTCCATTCCTCCCTGAGAGCCATCCTATATCACAAAGGATATTTTTCAGTAAGTAGAAAAAATCAAAACTGATCAGTAATTGAAAATATACCTGAAAAATCTTAAAATATACCATTTTATCTTGTAATCTATCCTTGTTTGATTGTAAACTCTTCTCCATTTGTAGATTCAAAAGTGTGTTTCTTCCTTGTTCCATTAATTTATGATGTGACTTTATGTTTTCTTGATCTTGTGTCAATTTTTGTAGATTATTTTGGTATATGGTGTGAGATGTTGGTCTAAACCTAATTTCTGCCAGTCTGCTTTCCAGTTTTCTCAGAAGTTTTTGTCAAATAGTGAATCCTTATTCTAGTAGTTTAGCAAAGCCCTTTCTTTTTCACAATTGCTCAACAAGATAGTGTGAATACTATCTTCCCCATTTTATGGATAAGAAAACAGGTTCTTGTGACTTGCTATGTGTCATATAGCCAATAAGTAAGTGGCAGAGCCAATTAAACAAAAGTCTTCTCACAAATTTTATCAAATGTCATGGTGCCCCTGCTACACTCTATGTGTTTACTAAAGCCTATTTTAAATCAGAAATTCTGTGATCTCAGCAATACAGTCCTTGATCACACTTAGGAACAAATACAGTTGTCCCTTCCAAATTGTGACTTTCTCAATCATGGTTTTCATATACAGAAAGTTAATTTCATATAAGAAATTAAATGGGAATTTTTGAGGAGTTTTGTGGAAGCTACAGATGACGTACAAAGGCTAACAGGTGACACAGAAAAAGTTTAGAAACTCAGAAATGCATAAAATATATGTATAGTGTTGTATAATATCAACGTATTTTATCTTTTAATACCATAATAATCCAGATTTCTTCTCTGGTACAAAGGGAGAATCAAAAAATTTTACACATATTTTCCAGATTTATGGGGAAACACACCCTTAATCCATGTGATGTGGAAGGGATAACTGTATACTGCTGCAGGCTAAAGATGTCAGTGGAAGGCAACCATAGAAGCAGAGAAAGAATGTGATCACACAAGATAAAAATGTGAATAAATTCAGCAGTATCACATTAGCACCTATATCAATCAACAAGCATGTAATAAGTGTTAGAGATACAAATACAAAGAACAAAATAATCCCTGCCCTTAAGGAGCTTACTTTTGAAATAACCTTTGATACCCTTGTAAGCTCCTAGAAAACCTTCAAGTTTTAAAAAACATTTTTGTTTAAGCACCTGTGAGAACATAGTTTTCATTAGGCAAAAATTATAGACTTAATCCGCTTATGGGCGAGTTGTCTTTGCCCTGTACTTTATCTCTAGTCCGAATCCCAGCCATCTCACCAGTGGAGGTTTCCCCTAGGAAATCAGGGAAGCAAATATACAATGACTAATGAAATCCATGACCACTAATAGAAAAATAATTTAGGGCTAGAACCTCTACTCATTGCAGGTCAACCACATTGTCTTCATGTACAGAGGACAAGCATGAATGAACTATGCAGAATTCTAACCTTAAGGAATTGTCAGAAATTCACTTTACTCTCCAAAATATCATACACCTCTGTAAATATAGAGAATTTGAAGAGGTTCAGTGCTGCCATTTTGTCTGTTTCTATAGCCACTGTAAAATGAAGGAAACAACTTTCTCTCGTGTTAGAGTTAACTCTGACCATCAGTTTATATCTAATGCTTTGCCAAGCTTAACAAACACTATATTGGTGTCCTGTCAGTCCCTAATTTGGACACCAGCCATTAGTTAGACCATGAGATTGGAAGCAATGTGTTCACACGGGCAGCTGTGTTAACACAGTAGCATACTGTGTTAGTGATCACTATTGGACATTAGCTGCTTTTCAGACAGCTTTATGCCCCAGTGGACATTAGGGTGAACCTCTATTGCAAATGAAGGGTACAGCATTTCAGTTGGTTTTGTTTGCTGTCCAAGGATATTGAAACAAATTGAACAAGTGTTACTTGTCAAGTATCTGGAATGAAGTAAGTAATGGGAAAAGTGTTTAAAAGAAAAAAAACTAGTGGTTCTTTGAAATGTAGAATGTAGCGCAATCACATGTCTCTGTGACCCTTTCCATACACTAAATTTCACTGAAATCCACTTTAAATGACATGAGATATAGCCAAGTTTTAACAGCCACCATTTTGATTCAAGAGATGATGCTGAAATAAAAATTGAACTTATGAGGCATCTGAATAAAAATATATCTTCTATTTATCCATACTGTGACAAAATTTTAAAGGATTTTACATTTATTATCTCATTTTTTCTTCATAATGATTCTGTGAGATAGGCTATGGCAAAAATTATCACCATTTTATAGTTGAGGAAATTGAGACACCATGACTTGAAGTGATTTGTCCAATATCACACAGCCAGTTAGTGTCAGAACTGAGACTAGATTTCAAGTCAGAAACCCTGTAGTAGAATATCAGATTTCATCAACATCAGTTAATGTCTCCAGGAGTTCTCATGGAATAATCAGGCAAAATGACACACATGAAATATCCAGGAATCAAGTTAGAACCTGAGGTCTTGATTTTTTTTAAATAATAATAATACCTCAGATATAAAATTGAAAGTGTTAAGGAAGCTAGAGGCAGGTGAGAAACTTTACAAAATTCCTACAACTTTCAGTATGGCTACCTTAACAATGGAAATTTATGTAAGGCAGTGTAGTATAGTGGATAGAGAGTTAGCTTCAGAGGCAGGAAAACTAAGATTCAGGACCAATCTCTGATAAATACGTACCATGTGGATCCTAACCTTTCAGTGCCCGACATGTACAAACTATTTGAGAACACATAGAACCCTATACGGCAAATGTACAGCCATGTGTGGTACAGAAAAGTCTCCTAATCAAGAGTTCCCAAAACCTATGAAATCACAGGTTTAGGGTCCCACTGCCTACCTCACCACCCCCAAATCAAAACTAATTAGAATGTAAGCTCTGTAAAGGCAGAGACCACCTCATTTTTATATTTGTATCCCCAGTACAGAGCACAGTGCCACATGTGTTAAGTAGGCAATTGAAACATTTTTATTGAATTGAATTTTTAACTTTATTTTGAATATTTCATAATAGTATTTTAATATGTAGTGTATTCTTGTTGTTTTTAATGAGAAAATCCACTGGATTTTTTAAACACATGATGTTAAATGGTGTTTCCATTATTGTATGGTCTTATTGCCTCCACAAGCCATTTGTATTTTGTCCAGCATAATACAAATCAGTGGGAAAATAGAATTCATTTAGCAAAAATTTAACTTTATTACAAATTTTTCTGTAATGCCTTTTCTGTTGAGCAAGAGATACCTGAGTTATGATGTTCTAAAAGACTTTAACAACTTATACCAATTTGGCATAGATTGGTTTTCAGGGATTATTTGGCAAGTTCATTTGGGGGAAGGCTGATTTTTTTACTTAGAACAACATTCTAAAACTGCATTTCTGTCATTTTTCTTAGTAATAATAAACCATGTGCATTTAAAATATATTTCCAATAAATCTCATTATGAGAATTAGGGGCATCTTGATTTACTGTGTAATTTCAGCTTCTGGTCAAAACAGTGCCAAAAAGTTAAAGGGATTGATTTGCTTTTTCACTTGAAGAGAAAGGCCTCCAGACAAAAAACTGTCAACTTCCTTCAGTGAGTCAGCTTTTTATATCTTTAGTGATTTTTCCAGCCCTATGTGGACAACACATTCCATGGGATAAAAACATTTAGGAAATAAAAATGCCTCCTTCCTCTAGCCTTACTATGGATCTGAGGAACCATTTAGATGCTTTCCTTGTCCTAGTTTTAGTGATTTACGTTAACCTCTTTCCCTTCAAACATTTATTGTTGTAGTTGCTTAAAACTTGACTTTACAACTCCTCATTTTCTTCTGCCCAACAAATTGGTCCATTTCAGGATAAAGTTTTTTTGTCCACCTTCCTTTGTGGTCACAGATCGGAAACATAAACGCTCTATAAAAATAACTACTGGTAAAATTTTAGTACCTCCCAAGGGTTTGATGTATTCTTTATAAAGGATTTACTTTGGTAGTAATGATACTTTTGTAAAAGCAATATACTTGTATAGATTCTGAATATACATATATATGAAGAATCTTTTCAAGTAGATTGCTTTGTGTGTATATTTCATCATATGTCCCTAAATATGCAGAATTTGTACAAGTATAGTCCTTCACATAAGTGTGAGATCTTCCACAATAGAATGTAATCTCCTTGAGAACAGAGACTAGACCATTTTTTTTTTGTCTTTGCATCCCCAGAGTCTTATACAATGTTTTACTAATAGTAGGAGCTTATTAAATCAGTGTTGGTTGATTGTTTGACTGATGACTAGGACTTTGTCCCAGAGCACTGAAGTTAGGGAGTACCTTAGGACACTAACTATACTTGAAATTCTTCAACAGAATTGAAACAATAGAGCATAGCCTAGTTAGCAAGAACTTCTCATTCAAATGAGGATGAGTGGGGAATAAATAGTTGGAAGGATAAATCGGAGCTACAAAAGGTGGAAAGAAGAAATTGGAGCTACTAATGAGTTTACTATATTTTTTGGTACTAGAGAGAATAATTATTGATCAAGGTGATAAGAATGGGGAGTACACCAGTGGGTTCATTTTAATTTTAACTTTTTCATTAATTTTTTATGTTTTAATTATAATTTTTAGTTTATATATAAAAGAGTTTGTTTTATTAATTTTAACACTATTATTTTTAGCTGAGGGAAAACAGGAGCAAGGAGTTAATGGAATTAACCAGAAGCACAAAGAGAGATGCTAGTGGTACAGAAACATGAAATTTAATGACTCCCTGGAGTAGAGATAGAGGCAGAAAGACTAGATAACAAAGATGAAACTGAGTCTGGATGAGCAGAACTGCCTCACACCTCTCCATAGGCTATGTATGGCCATAGTACTGCCTCAGACAGTGTCAGCATTGGTGGAGAGATAAGAAAACTCCTTGAGAAAGGGTTACTTGTTCAGAATGAAACTGCAGGTCATTAGTATAGCCAAGAAACAAATGCAATGTTTATATCATCGAGTCCTCTACTCTATATTTATTAGCCAAGTTGCTTTCCTGAGCACAAGTCCTCCATTCTGCCTGGATTAATCATGAACACTTTGTAGTCTGAAAGCTCTTAAATCAAACTTTGCACATATCTGTACTGCAATCCAAGGTTCCTTTGGTCCTCTCAGCATTGCATTTCCTTTTTTCAGAATTATTTAAGGTTTTAATCTATTATGACTGCCCAGGAAAAGCTCGGAGATGAGCCAATCTGGGATTCAACCCCTGGTTAACAATGAGCCTTTAAAAACTTGAATTCTTTAATATGGTATCTACACCATGACTAATTTGACCATTTTGACTAAATTGATCAGCTCTTAAACATGAAGCATTCATTTCAGTAATCACTAGCTTGTCAGTTCAATAAAAGTGAACAGGCTGGGCACAAAGATATAACTTAAACTACTTTCTTAAAGTAGTAAGTACTTTCTTAAAGTGTAAGAGATAAAAATTCCAAAGTCTCACACAGAAATTAACAATATCATTTTCATTTGGCATAAGCTTCAAAAAACAACCATTATCTGAATAGGAGATCGTGCCAGAAAGTCTCAGCCCTTAAAAATCTTATATTTGTAATCTTTGGAGCAGAAAATATTGAAAGAAATACAATCCCTAGAGATATTTCATATCAAATTCAGCATAATCTGAGAAATAAATATAAGTGTTCCATTTGATATCATATCAAAGTATTAGGCTCATACCACCTCTGCCTGCCAGAGTCTCTTAACCTCTGAGAGAAACACAACCAATCAAATAGTGAAGACAGAGAAAGACTCAAAAGATGTTGTTAAGGGTTTAGCTGACATTGACTTTGTAACACAGAATCTTCATGACCCAGCCTTTGGTGCTTAAAACCTCAGGCAGTTTTCATGATAGTCTAATGTACATGACTTCTTCAGAGATATATACAACATAAGAGAAGGCAAACACAGATGCAAAAGAAGTAGCCTTTGAATACAAATTGCCTATCCTATCTCAGATGCTTCATCTTTTTACTTTCACCCAGGCTGTATATGTTCCACATTTGGTGAATCTTCTGTCCTTTGCTCTCTTTGTTAATAGTTTCACTATGTAATTTGGCAATGGGGTATTTATTGAGTCTGAATAAAGACTCGTTTCATCGTGCTTTTAAAAGGCTGCTAGACATTTGTTACATCGGTCTTGACAATTTATCAGTCCAGAAAAAAAATAAACAAACAATGTGAAAGTGACAGAGAAGCATAACTACGGGGAATGGAATAGCCCTACATCACTGATGTAGATAGGGGAGGGGGAAAGGTGCAGAGCTAGGATGGCAACAAAGACAGTGAACAGGGCTAGAATTGAAGGAAAAGGAATAAGATATAACTTGGAGAAGTAAGATAATGGAGGCAGAAACATTGAAAAACCACCCTAGCTGAAGCAGCTAGGCACTCTGAGGAAGAGATGGGAGGTAACATGGGCCAGACAAGTCAGACTACCACCACCAACCTTACCACCATCTTCCGTAATATCCTGATGAAGATATCTTCAATCTTGAAATCAAGGTCTTTTGTAATAGCCGTGCTTCCAGCCTACTGCCCTCAGCCATCATCCTGGGAAGTAACCCCCATGAAGATAAAGGAAAAAAAAAGTCTCACCACCAAAATCCTTGACACTGTCAGATGGTTTCTGTAAAAACACTGCATAAGGCAAACCAACCCATTGGGGGCACTTAGATCATCAATGACTAGCAAATATGCATCTTGGGCATTATTCTTAATGACAGAGTAGGGTTTGAAGACATTATAATTTACTTTGTTCATACTTCATTAATGATGTTATTACAAATATTTCTTGAAATGACGGTGGTTAGAGCATTGTTGTGGGGGCATTTAACTGAGCGTGTTGGTTTACTGAGGAAATAGAGAAATATGGTATAAATTTCCTTATTGAACCTGATAAGGTATAAAATAGCAGAGGTCAAAGGATAATTTTTAAAAAGCCAAGTTAATGTTACAGAATGACTTGTTGGACTTAAAGAAATGATAAAAAAAATTGTAAAGGAAAATGCAAGCAAAATAAACAAAAATACATATAGAGATAGAGAGTAATCTTAGCACTGATATTGTACATGCTTATGTTTGCACTGCCTCATTACCCATTGCATCAAAGATCATAAAGTGTTTATTATGTTGTTTACCAAATGATAGCTATTTCCTGAACAACTGGCCTTTCCAAAACATCCTTGTATTCTGTCCATCGTTAATAATAATGCCTGCACTTTGGGACAGAAAGATACAAAATATAGTCTGGAAATGATCTGCAGGAAATAAGAAAGAAATTGATAATCTCTTTAGCTTTCCTGTTTTACATTGTATCATTTGCTGTTCCAAAATGTTCATTTAGGGAATGTAGGTTCCACAGCTGAACCCTCAAATGGATAGTCCAAAGAGAGTAGGAAAACAAACATCAAAAATAGTCTTCTTCTTGAGTCCATTACAAAGGTCATTTCTAATGGTCTACTCTAACCTGTCTTTTTAAGTTCTACCGGCATGAGATAGATTTTCAGGATCAGATAGCAAATAGGAAACAATCTATTGGGTTTTGTTACTTAATTTTTCAAAGCAGATAAATATAGGCAAGAAATCCAAGTCTGTGAATCCTTTGATGATATCCATAGTACAGAATTTTTTTCAACTAAAAAAACTGTAGCATGAGCAATGAACACCAGTTATTCATTTATAGTTAAGGATTTTTTTCTTTAGCATTTTTTTGGAGATAAGAATCAGAGATATAATTAAACTTCCAAATGAAAATTGGAGTATAATTAGTGAGTCGAACTCATATACCTGACACTTTTCTAATCATAAAGTGTTATATGCGAAGTGCTTTAGTTAGAAAAGGAAGGGAGAGGGAGGCCTTCCCCCCCCCAAAAAAAAAGAAGAGAAGAGAAAAAAGGCTGTACTATGTTGTACAGTATTTTATTTGATGATGTCATATGATGGAGTGCAGGCCTTTCTGGGTTTCTTTTACTTAGTGTGTAACCACACATTAAATATGAGCAAAAGTATCCCCAGGACACCAACAGACAGTTATCAGACTTGGCTGAGGGAAGGATTCTGTAGCTATAGACTTGCTACGGCTGGACAGTCTTCCATGCTAGACCAGCATCTGAATGTTTCCTTGCTTAGGTCAGTATCATCTGTGTACTGCTCTTGTCTCAAAAAGCCCTGGCTTTCTGGATTAGCTTGTGAAGATTTGGACTTAGGTTAAAAGTACATCACAAGCAAACATGTGTTGAACATTATTTCATGTGTGTAGACTTTGAAGAGCCTCCCAGGTATATATGTAGGATTTGGTGTGATGAGGAGATGAATTCAATTCAAGGTACTTGAATCCGCCTCAATCTTGTTGCCAATCTTTTTCAATGAGAGACCATCTCCAGCCCCCTCCGTTTGCACATCTGTGTTTGATAACACCGAAGAATGTCTTTGATTAGACTTTCAGAGTAATCATTCAAAAGCAAGGTTCTCCTCTGCGCTGTTGCATCTCATAAAGATAGATTTTTGCACATTAAGGATGCACTTGATTGCACTGAAATATTGGCTTATGAGTAGAGAGTGTAATTCTGCTCAAAATAAGCTCCTTCCTAGCCTTCTCTCACCACCTCCACCACACCCCCACACCCCTGCCCCAGGACTTTGCTGTTCTTGGGTCAGGATCTCTTTTCCCTCATTTTGTTTGAATGCCTGCCCAAAATGTAAATTATTACTCGTTTCATCTTTCTCTTTGTGCTATAATTATGTGAGGAGCCCCAATATCTTCAAAACATGCTAACAGATGAATATTATTCTTCCACATGGCTTCTTCTCTTTGTCATATGGCCAGAGGAACTTGCTAAGGATAAGGCATGCCTTATCCTTTTTTTCCCTGGATCTTTATTGGTTTTCCCCTTCAGTATGCCATGTGTCTCTGGGAACCAGTAATATCTGTCCTTGGATTTAAGTATGTCCTATATCCTTTGGGATTTGTTTTGGACTCACTAATGATCTTATTTTTTATTGAAGGGCTGTTGTCTTACTTCTAGTCTTGACTTATCCATTTTCTTTTATACTATTTATATAAATGGCTTTCATGTTTTGTTGAAAACTAATTTATTCTATACCTCTTTGATGGTGGTTGTAATCAATTCCAAAACCAGTTACTTCATTGAAGTTTTTACATCAATATTTCTGGCTTTTGTATAAATCCCTGTTAAATTAAATGAAATATAACTGCCTGTTACATATCAAATTGCTAATATTGTATTCCTTTATATTATACAGAATGAAAACTGGAAACAATGTTGTTAATGATTGGACAATAGATGTGACTACTTTTCTCTCTACTTTTTTATTTGTCGATTGTAGCAAATCATTGAGGTTGATGTTTTTAATAAGGTCACCCTTCCTTTGAGGAGTTATCAGTGATTAATCTCTTAATCCTAGTTGACCTCATCTAAATTTTCCCTATTTATCAGATTGAACATAGTTCTCACCAGAAGAAGGAATGGTGGAAAGCTGTAGAAGGATGCTTTCAATGTTAAAGGTTGGGAGTCATTCTGACCAATAATTTCTGGGAACCATGCAGTGGGAAGGGGAAAGGTGGGGTGACAGGTGGGCAGAACTATAAGTAGAGTAGGGAGATTGGGGCTTTGCCCTCAGGATACTGAAATTTAGAGGTCGTCAGCATCTTCCTCTAGTGCCACCCTTCCTTGTTGCATATGGTCACATTCCTTCCCACTGCACACCCAAGGATTCTTTGCTCCAAGCATTCCTAGTTGTGGCTCTGTGGCATCAACTCAGCTAAAAGTAGTGAATCCAAAAGTTTCTGAAAGGTAAGAATCAAGCTGTTCATAAAATAAAACTTCATTTCAAGGGAACAGAGGGTGTCAACACTTGTAAACTAAGAATCAGTTCAGATATCAGGGTAATTACCTTGCAAATTAAAGATGGTCCTTATATTTTCAATAATGCTACCAATCTCTTTTTGTGACAGTCTAGTGTTGACACATGCTGCTATGTGGGTAAATTTGGTTGCTAACCTATCTCCATGCCATATACTCACTTATAACATATTTAAGCAAATGGGGGGAAATTCCACTTTGGGCATGAAGATCACTCTTTATTTAGAAAAGTGTGTGATGGCTCCCAGTGGGCATGTTTGAAGCATGTTTCTTTTTGTCAAACAGCCTCTATCCCAGGTATATGTGTGTTGCTGAGGGATCACAACCACAGCCAGATATCTGAAAGAAATTGACTCTATGAAGAAGTAGCTTTCTACAAGACTAAAATAGATGGGGAAAATGTCGAGATGAATGGTGTTACAGCTGCTAAATGTGGCACAGCTCACTGTCATTACACAGTTATCCCTAAGAGCTTTGGATTTTGTATATATGAAAAGATGGTATTTGTAATTGAGCTTAGTGCTTTTTGTAGTGTCTGAACATTACAGGTTTCCCAGTATGATGATAGCAGAATCTCACATCAAGTACACACCAAGGAATAGATATTTAAACCATGTGTGTTAGAGAAAGAAAAAGTCACGGTAGAGCTTTTCTTTGCATTGTACAGTTATGGATTATCTTTGGATATTTATTACAGATTTTTGTGGTTTCTTGTGTCTGGGATTACAGGTAGTCTTGTAAATAGATTTCATATGGGTAAGTGGTGACCCTGAAGGACTCTATTTTTAAGGTAATTAACTTCACAGTTTTAACTCAGAGCCATATTAACCACAGAATGAAGTAATTTGTTTTTAGTTAGCTAGGATTTTATTAAGTTGCTTAATACTGAAACATAAACAAAATATTTGGCTTGATTTACCTCTGCATTGCCTTTCCATTTCCCATTTTACAAGGAATATTAGAACGTAAGAGTCAAAGTCATGGATCGAACACGTGGTCCATTTGTTCTCTCTTTGACAGTGATACCAGAAGAAGTAGTATGAGTATGGCTGTACTTGATGTCAAAGGTTAGGCATATCTAGGAAGCCTCTGCTCTATGTTTCCTCCAATTTTATTTATTCACCTAACCCATTACATCTAAAATGTTCTGTTTTATTCTTCTCTGCTTGAATTCACTCAATTGTCAGCATCAGACACTTATTGGTGATTGGTCAAACTCCATTAGTTTCTCTCTGCCTCTGTGAAAGATCAGTCTTCATCTTGCACTACCGAGTCAGGAAGCACCGTCTCATAAAGGAATAGGAAAATAGAAGGTTGAGTGATATCTATTGTTTGTATTTGTGTCCCCAGAACTCAGGACAGCCTTTTAATTACTTGACAGAAGCCCTCTTGTGCCCCTTCACCCTCTTAATCTTTACAGAGAAGAGAACATTCTCATTATCAGTGTTCTTCCTACACTGTGGTACCAGACCTGAATACAGACCAACTAAAGCAGAGAACAGGGCTACTGCTTGATAAACATGAGTTTTATAATTAGTGTGTGGGAATGCCTACATACATGTCTTCATCTTTGTTCATTACAGACCATTTTTTAGGTAGCTTGCTTTGTTTTTGCATAATGTTTAGCAGGATGGCATCTCCAAATAAGGCTTTCTGAGGAGGGAATAGAGATTTGGGAAGCAAAGAGCCTCAGGGCTTCTGTCCCAAGGTGAAGATGGCAGTGGGGGATGGGTGTGCCAAGAGAAATAGTTGCTGGGTTGTTTAAATCCCAGAGTATGGTTTTTCTGGAAAGAGGATCTGCTCCCTATCTATTTCCTAAGTTAGGCAGTATCTCTCAGGAATCCTATGTTGCAATTCAATTCAATAAATATTGATCACTTACTACATGCAAGACAATAGAGATTTACAGAAAGATATCATACCAATCCTGCTTTTAAGGAGTACTTTATCCTTTTCTTCTCCCTCTCCCTTTTCATCTTCCTCCTTCCTGTCCTGTATCCGTCAGTAAAACTGATACTCTTTGAAGGCAGACTACTTCCTTTTTCTGTCATTGTATTTTCAGTGCCTAGTACATGATAGACACTTAAATATTTGTGGAACTGACTCTAATGGGGGGAGGGATACATTAAGAACTATGGTACAAAGGAGAGTATAATAAATGTAAAGGAGGGGTCTCTGCAATATACTATGGGATATTTTAGAAGAGGAAGAACATTGTTAGGCCAGGAGTCAGGGAAGCTTTCATAAAAGAAAGGGGCTCTAGCTTCTGAGTTGTGCCTTGAATAAAAGGAGGAACTTGAAAAGTAGAGCTGTAGACAAGTCCATTCTAGGCCAGGGGAAGAGAATGAATGCAAACATAGCAAGAGGAAAGGGCAGGATATGAACAGGGGACAAAGGGCAGTTCATTTTGTCTGGATAAAACTGGAAAGGTAAATTCAAAGTAGGTAGCAAAGAACCCTGAATGATCAGACTAGGAGTTTATGCCAAGGAAAGACCCTAGAGGTTTTTAAATAGGAGCAAAATTGTTTAGAGAGCAATAGGAAGGCATTACATGGATATTCTCATGCTCTTCTTGTGGACAAGATTACAGAGGGTCCCCCATGGGCCTCACGGCAAGATTGGTGCAGTACCAGGTAAATAGGCAGGACCTGCAGCCCCTAGCACAAGAAGCCTGAGACAGCGCTAGACAAAAGTACATTTAGGTGGATTCAGAAAGAGTTGCCATTCTCACTGTTTTGGAAGGTCATCTCCTGTGGAGCTCCCCCAGGGATATCTCCTTGTCCCTTTGGTGTTTAATACTTTTGCTAATATTTTTCTGACGACTCTGAGGGTACACAGATTTTTAGGTGGCACAAAACTGGGAAGGATAACTAATACACTGGATAATAGTCAGGATCCCAGGTTTCAACAAGCTAGAATGTTGGACTGAATTTAATTAGTTAAAATAGATGGGGAATTCATACTTCCAGGAGCCAAGATGGCAGAATAAGCAGTAAATTGCTGTAAGTCCCACATTCACCTCAACTAACCATAAAACAATACCCCACAACAAGTCCTGGAAGAGCAGAACCAGAAAAAAGATGAGGTGAAACAATCTTTGAGCCCAAGAAACTAGGAAGATTGCCAATAAAAGTCTGTCTCATTTGGGTGAAAGGGGAATGTAGTCCAGGACAGGAAGTGTCCCAGCAAGCCAACAGCAAACCCCCCACCTCAGGAAACCAATGGTAGATTATGAGCCCTAATACAATGGAGCAGGCAAATGCCAACATCAGGACACCCACCACCCCCATGTGCCTCAGCATAGCCAGATGAATGGGCAGACTCCAGCTCTGAGAACTGTTGCATGCTTTAACATAGCCCCAGGTAGGCAGGCAACCTCCAGTGGCCAGACCCCATGTGCTTCAACATATCCTGGAAAAATGCAGAAACACCCCCTGGCCTCGCCACATACCAGACACCAACAGTAGTACCCCGGCTCTGTGCCAGGGAAACTGCCAGACCCTTAGAGCCTACAGTAGCAACAGTCACCATGACCCCCTCAGCACTGCACCAGAAACGAGGGTCCCCCGTGGGTCTCACGGCAAGATCAGTGCAGTACCAGGTAAATAGCCAGGACCTGCAGCCCCTAGCACAAGAAGCCTGAGACAGCGCCCCTTCCATCCCAGGAGCAGAGCTAAGATTAAAAGAAGGGGGAAAGGCCAAAGGAAAAAGAGAGAGAGCGCAAAAATACAACAACAAATCTGACCATAGAAAGTTACTATGGTGATGGGGAAGATCAAGACACAAACTCAGAAGAAGACAACAATGTCAAAACACCTATGGGCAAAAAACAAAGAAAAATGGGGGGAAAGTGTTCTCAAGCTCAGAAAGAACTCATGGAAGAGTTCAAAAAGGAACTTAAAAATCATATGAGAGAGGTACAAGAAAAAATGGGAAAAGAAATGAGAGTGGTACAAGAGAATTATGAAAAGAGTCAGCAGCTTGGGGGAAAAAAACAACTGTTTAAGAAAGTAGAATTGGCTGAATGGAAAAGGAGATACAAAAATCCATTAGGGGAAAAAACTGCTCCTTAAAAAAAAGTACAATTGAACAAATAAAAAAGAAAGTACAAAAGCTAATTGAGAAAACCAACTCCTTAAAAGTTAGAATTGGGCAAGTGGAAGCTAATGACTCTATGAGACATCAAGATTCAATCAAATAAATTCAAAAGAATGAAAAAAATAGAAGAAAATGTAAAAAACTTCATAGGAAAAATAGCTGACCTGGAAAACAGATCCATGAGAGACAATATCAGAATTGCTGGACTACTTGAAAGCCATAACCAAAAGGAGGACCTGGGCAATATCTTTCAAGAAATTATCAAGGAAAACTGACTGATATTCAGAAACCAGATGGAAAAATAGTCATTGAAAGAATCCACTGATCACCTCAGGAAAGAGATCCCAAAATGAAAACATTATAGCCAAATTTCAAAACTATCAGGTGAAGGAAAAGTACTGCAAGTGGCCAGAAAGAAACAATTCAAATATTGAGGAGCCACAAGGAAGACTACACAGGACTTAGGAGCTGCAGCATTAAAGGATCAGAGGTCATGGAACATGATATTCCAGAAGGCAAAGGAGCTAGGACTACAATCAAGAATCACTTACCCAGTGAAATTAAGCATAATACATCAAGGTAAAAAAAAAAATGGCTATTCAATGGAACAGAAGGATTTCAAGTTATTGTAAGCAGAAGACCAGAATTAAACCAAAAATTTGATCTCCATTATCAAAACCCAAGAGAAGCATGAACAGGTTTAAAAAAAGGAAAAGAAAAGATAAGGGATTCAGTAGAGGTAAGCTGTTTACATTCCTATGTGGGAAGATGATACTTGTAATTTTAAAAATTGTGTCACTATATAGTTCAGTTAGAAGGAATAGACATAGAGAGAGGGTATGGATATAAGGTGAATTTGAGGGAATAACATAAAAAATTATTTCACATGAAGAGGCACAAAAGACCTATTACAGTGGAGGGGAGGAAGGAAGGGTGGGTGATGAGCATCACTTGAGCTTTATTCTCATCAATATTGGCTCAAATAGGAAATAATATACACAATCAGTTGAACATAGAAATCTATCTTACCGGACAGGAAAGTAGGAGGGGAAGATATTAAGTAAAGGGAAGGGAGCTGACAGAAGGGAGGGCAGATCAGGGGAGGTATTAGACAGAAGCAAAATATTGGTGAGGGGAGAAAAGGTGAAAGGAGAAAAAAGACAAGCAGGAAGAATAATAGGATATAGGGAAGTATACAGTTAGTAATCATAACTGTGAATGTGAATGGGATGAACTCTCCCATAAAATGGTAGCAGATAGCAGAGTGGATCAAAAACCAGAGTCCTATAATATGTTGTTTACAAGAAACACACTTGAAGCAAAGAGACATACACACTGAGTAAAGGTAAGGGGCTGGAGTAGAATCTATTATGCTTCAGCTAATGTAAAAAAAGGAAGGGTAGCCATCCTGATCTCAGGCAAAGTAAAAGCAAAAATAGATCTAATAATAAGAGATAAGGAAGGAAACTAAATCTTGCTAAAAGATACCATAGACAATGAAGCAATATCAATACTAAACATATGTACCGAGTGGTGTAGTATCCAAATTCTTAAAGAAAAAGTTAAGTGAGTTACAGGAAGAAATAGCAAAACTATACTAGTGAGGGACCTCAAGTGTCCCCTCTCAGAACTTAGTAAATCCAACCAAATAAATAAGAAAGGGAGGAAACAAAAATACTAAAAAGTCGATATGACAGATTTTTGGAGAAAACTGAATGGGAACAGAAAGGAATATACCTTTTTCTCAGCAGTGTATAGTACCTACACAGAAAAAAATGGACATAAAAACCTCAAAATCAAATGTAGAAAGGCCAAAATATTAAGTGTATTCTTTTTGGATCATAATACAATAAAAATTACATTCAACAAAGGGCAATGGAAAGATAGAATAAAAATTAATTGGAAACTAAATAATCTAATCCTAAAGAATAAGTGGGTCAAAGAACAAATTATAGAAATAATTTCATTATATAAGAATGACAACAATGAGACAACATACCAAAATTTATGGGGTGTAGTCAAAGCAGTACTTAGGGGAATATGTATCTCTCTAAATTCTTACATCAACAAAATAGAAAAAGAACAGATCAATGCATTGGGCAAACAACTAAAAAAAAATTTTAAAAAGAATAAATTTAAAATCCCCAATTGAGCACCAAATTGGAAATCCTGAAAATCAAAGGTGAGATTAATAAGATTGAAAGAAAAAAAACCAAACAAACAAAAAAATTAAGTTAATAAATAAATTTAGGAGCTGGTTTTATGAAAAAAAAAACAATAAGATAGATAAGCCATTGGTTAATTTGATTAAAAAAGAAGAAAACCAAATATCCAATATAAAAAATAAAAAGGGTGAAATCACCACCAATGAAGAAGAAATTAAAGCAATCATTAAGAAATGTGTTGCCCACTTATATGCCAATAAATCTGACAATCTCAATAAAATCAATAAATATTTACAAAAATACAAATTACCCAGATTAACAGATCAGGAAATAGAATGCCTAAATAACCCCATCTTAGAAAAAGAAATTGAACAAGCCAGTAATGAACTCCCTAAGAAAAAATCCCCAGAGCCCAATGGGTTCACAAGTGAATTCTACCAAACATTTAAAGAATAATTAATTCCAACACTATATAAACTATTTGGAAAAACAGGCAAAGAGAGAGTCCTCTTTTAACACAGACATAATGCTGATACCTAAACCAGGAAAAGCTAAAACAGAGAAAGAAAATTATAGACCAATTTCCCTAGTGAATATCAGTGCAAAAAATTTAAACAAAATACTAGCCAGACGATTACAGCAATATATCACAAGGATTATACACTATGACCAGGTGAGATTTGTACCCGGAATTCCGAATTGGTTCAGTATTAGGAAAACTATCAACATAATTAACCATATCAATAACAAAACCAAGAGATATCATATGATTATCTTAATAGATGCTGAAAAAGCTTTTGACAAAATACAGCACCCATTCCTATTAAAAACAGTAGAGAGCATAGGAATAAAAGGAGCATTCCTTAAAATGATAAGGCATATTTATCTAAAACCATCAGCAAGCATTATCTGTTATGGGGATAAGCTAGAAGCTTTCCCAATAGGGACGAGATGAAGCCAAGATGCCCATTACCACCACTATTATTCAATATAGTAATAGAAATGTTAGCTATAGCAATAAGAGGGAAAAAAAAGAAATTGAAGAAATTAGAATAGACAAGGAGGAAACAAAACTATCACTCTTTGCAGATGATATGATGGTATCCTTAGAAAACCCTAGGTAATCAACTAAAAAACCTACTTGCAATGATTAACAACTTTAACAACGTTGCAGGATATAAAATAAACCCACATAAATCATCAGCATTTCTCTGTATGATTAACAAAGCCCAGCAGCAAAATATGGAAAGAGAAATTCTATTTAAGATAACTGTAAATAGTATAAAATACTTGGGAGTCTATTTGCAAAAAAACCCCAGGAACTATACACAAAACACTTTTCACACAAATAGAGTCAGATCTAATCAAATAGAGAGTATCAATTGCTCATGGATAGGCTAAGCCAATATAATAAAAAAGACAACTCTTCCAAAACTGATTTACTTATTCAGTGTCATACCAATCAGACTACCAAAAATTATTTTACAGAGATAAAAAAAATTAATCTGGAAGAACAGAAGATCAAGAACAGGGATGGGGAACCTGTTTCTAGGTCCTTGCCTGAGGCCTTTTGACTGAGTTCAAGTTTTACAGAACAAATCCTTTTATTAAGGGGATTTGTTCTATGAAGTTTGCTTTTAGTCAAAGGGCCACACTTGAGGACCTAGAGGTCCATATGCAGCCTTGAGGCTGCAGGTTTCCCACACCTAGTCAGGAATATCAAGGGAGTTAATGGAAAAAAAAACACAAAGGAAGGTGGCCTAGCAATACAAGATCTCAAACTATACTATAAAGCAGTAATCATCAAAACTATCTGGTACTGGCTAAGAAATAGAGTGGTGAAACAGTGGAACAGATTAGGTACACAAGTCAGTGACCATAGTAACCTAGTGTTTGATAAATCTAAAGACCACAGATTTTGGGATAAGAACTCACTATTTCATAAAAACTGCTGAGAAAACTAAAAAACAACAGGACAAAAGTAGGTATAGACCAACATCTCATACCATATACCAAGATAAGGTCAAAACAGTTGCACAATTTGACATAAAGGGTGATACCATAAGCAAATTAGAAGAGTAAGGAATAGTCTACCTATCATAGATACAGGGAAGGGAAGAATTCATGACCAAACAACAGATAGAGAGCATTATGAAAAATAAAATGGATGATTTTGATTATATTAAAATAAAAAGCTTTTGTACAAACAAAACCAATGCAACCAAGATTAGAAGGAAAGTAGAAAGCTAGAAAACAATCTTTACAGCAAGTGTCTCTGATCAAGGCCTCATTTCTCAAATGTATCAAGAACTGAGTCAAATTTATAAGAATACAAGCCATTCCTCAATTGATAAATGATCAAAGGATATGAACAGCAGTTGTCAGATGAAGAAATCAAAGCTATCTATAAGTATATGAAGAAGCACTCTAAATCACTTTTGAATAAAGAAAGGCAAATTAAAACAATTCTGAGGTCCCACCTCACACCTATCAGATGGGCTAATATGACAAAAAAGGAAAATGATAAAGATTGGAGAGCATATGGGAAACTTGGGACACTAACACACTGTTGGTGGAGTTGTGAACTGATCCAACCATTCTTGAGAGCAATTTGGAACTATTCCCATAAGGCAACCAAACTCTGCATACCCTTTGATCCAGCAATACCACTACTAGATCTATATCTCAAAGAGATCATAAAAAAAGGAAAAAGATCTACCTGTGCAAAAAATATTTATAGCAGCCCTTTTCATGGTGGCAAAATGTTGGAAATTAAGGGGATGTCCATCAATTGGGGAATGCATGAACAAGTTGTGGTACATGAATGTAATGGAATACTATTATGCAGTAAGAAATGATGAACAGGCAGATTTCAGAAACACCTGGAAAGACTTGTACAAACTGATGCAAAGTGAAATGAGCAGAACCAAGAAACATTGTACACAGTATCAGCAACATTGTGTGATGATCAGCTGTGAAAGATTCAGCTTTTCTCAGCACCACAATGATCCAAGACAAGCATAAAGGATTCACGAAGGAAAATGCTATACACATCCAGATAAAGAACTGATGGTCTCCAAATGCAGGTGGAAACATGTTATTTTCACTTACTTTATTCTTTTTTGTTTTTTTTCTTTTTATCTGTTTCTTCATTCACAACTGTGACTAACATGAAAATATGTTTTGTATGATAGCACATGTCTTACCTATACCCAACTGACTACCATTTTCAGAAGAGGGGAGGGGAGGGAGGGGGGGATGAAAAATTTGGAACTCAAAATCTTGTAAAAATGAATGCTAAAAATTGTCTTGACATGTAATTGGGGGAAATAAAATACTATTAAAAATAAAATAGAGTAAGGATTAAGAAATTCTTTTACTTGGACTCAAAAAGTCAACTTCCTAAGCATAAGATGGGGCAGGCCTGACTAGAGAGCATTTTGTCTGAAAAGACTTGGTGCTTTTAAAGCCTGGCAAGCTCAAGATGCATCAGCAGTATGATGGGTCAGCCAAAAAACCAAATGTGATCTCAGCTGCAGTAGATGAGGCTTATATCCAGGACCAGGCAAGTGATAGCACTGCTGTCTCATACTAACTGTGAGATTATGGGGGGAAAAAAACCCTCCCTACCCCAGGCAACTCTTGAAATCACTAAATTGCAAAGAAGTTGCTGACCTGTATAATTACAAAGGTTATTTTCTCACCTTGGAGTTCTCTATACTAATGAAATCACATTTCTAGTGGGGAGAGGTTTAGGGAAGGGAGCTATCAAGACATGAGAATGAAAGTGAAAGACATCAATAAAGCATTTTTTAAGAAAGTGGAAAAGAAGTGCTGCTGTCTCATGCTTCATGGGACATAGACATGTTCCATATTCTGTCCTAAGAACCATATCTAGGAAAGGGCATTGATAACCTGGAGAGCTTCTATGGGAGGGTATCCTGAACAATGAAGAATCTTGAGATCATTTTCTCTAAGGATTGTTTGAAGGAACAAAGAGTCTTTAGCCTGGAGAAAAGACTGAGCAAGGATATGCTAGCTCTCTTTTGAAGTATCTGAAGGCCAGTGAAGAGGAATTAGATGTGTTTTGATTGGTCTCAGAGGGTAGGACTAGTATCAACAGATTTTAATTAAATGTCTACTTAACTATTGCCAGAAAAAAGAGTGTCAAGATTATGGGGTCTTTTTTGGGGGGGACCATATTTTTTCACATATTTATAGGATCCAAGGAGCATTGTCAAAATTAGAGGAAGCATCCGTAGTGTAAAATACATTGAATTGAAATTCAAATGTTGTAAAGGAGACAACGTTCTGTCTCTCCCACTTTGTGTCTCATCTGTCCCCTCAGCTACTTTATCATTCTTACCCTGTTAAGAATTCAGATTTTGTTCAGTTCTTCCTGATTGTGTGGAATTGTTTTCTCTTTTGCACATGTCTTCAAAATAGAAAAAGGCCTGAACTATGATACTTACAAAGGAAAAATATGAGAAGATTGGAAAGGTAGTGATAAATCTAAAAGGAAAATGAGCAGTTTTTATTCTGTTAGAATGAGCCTGAAATAGATGGCAGAAATATACTTTCTTAACTTATAGTGCTCTGAATTTGTACTTACAAAATTATTAGTGGGAAATAATGTTTATGTTAAGATAGAATTCTAAATCCTAATGCATGATTATCTATGAAGAGATCCATCCTGAATCTTGTCACCTTTACTTCTACTTCTCTATTTTCAGAAAAGGGAATGATAGAGCTCTCTATGCTGATTAAGGCAACTGGATCGAACATGCTTGAGGAATTGAGTTGGTTGAAAATGTCTTTCCTCCTCAAAATGAATAGCATCCTTACATGAAAATTTTAGAAAGCTAGTCTGCTGTCAGTGTGAAATTTTGGGTTTATCTCAAGGTGTTCCTTAAAAGCAGGAAATTTCCCTTAACGCTATTTGTGTTAAATGTGATTCCTTGTTAAAGGTAATTTATCACTTTTATCAGTAAAGGACTGTAGGTTCTTTAATTACAAAGAAATAGTTAACATATTATTTAGGATAGTGGGGTAATAAACAAATAGATGGATAGATAGATAGATAGATGATAGATATTTGCTGAATGAATGAATGAAACTGTAGTATAATTGCTCTAGCATGGATATCAAGCTTATTGCATTGTACATTCTGGAATCTATCTTTTCCCTTTCTTTGAAATTTGGGGCATTTGTGCCTGGCTCCATCTTCATTCTTCTGGCATCTCTCTTGGTCTGAGAGATGACTGAAAGTAGCTTTATATTCTGCAAGTTTTCATTAAACTTGGAAATAATTCCTAGGGACATGTGATGGAACTTGAACTTATTTAAAGCAGTTAGTGCTCTATCCATATCCACTTACCTATGCTGAGCTTCAGTTTTCATCTATCACTTTTGTTCCATCAATTCCATTTTCCTTCCTAAATGTTAACATTCTTTTCTCCTCTCCACTTACACTTCTCTTGTGCACCCCTTTTGTTCTTTTTCTTTGGTCCAAATATAGCCTTTAAAAAGTGTGTATTTGTGTGTGCGTGTGCGTGTGTGCGTGTGTGTGTGTGTTTGCTGATTGTTTTAGAAGTCACAAGAGAAGTCATACTTGATTAGAAAGCAGAGAACATAAGAAGTAAACATAGGGGCAGCTAGGTGGCACAGTGGATAGAGCACTGGCCCCAGAAGTCAGAAGGACCTGAGTTCAAATATGGCTTCAGACACATAACACTTACTAGCTGTGTGATTCTGGGCATGACACTTAACCCCAATCACCTTTCCCCCCAAAAAAAAAGTAAAAAGTAAAAAGAAGTTGACATCATGCCCAAAGAAGTTTCTTTCTCACACTTTTTATAGCTTTACCAGAATATATTTGTAAGTATGTACATAACTTGCATTAGAAGTCAGTTAAGAAACAGAATAACAAATTATGTGACCAGTAGTTATAGCCAGCTGATTGGATTTGAATTGTAGCCTTGCAAGTAGACACTTGCCTGGATGCCTTAAGCAAATAATAATTCATTTCGAATCTTGATTGCGTTTCTGTTATTTTCTACAAAGTTGTGTACTTCAGGCTGAGAAACCTAAGGGAAAGATAAATTGTGAAACAAAACAATTTGGTGTGGGCTTCTGTGTTTTATATTTATCTTTGCAGTTTTTTTAGTTGCTTCACCACTTTTGTGGATGTATTTTGAGCCATTAAATGGGTAGAATGTCTGTCTCCTCTTTTCTAGTGATCTTCTCTGAACACAGAGGAGCCAGATCACAGCAAGAGATTAAAATGCATTGATCCTTTTTTTTTCTCCAAACATAAGCTGACAATTGTCTATTGTTAACGTTTCATTTGTTTTAATAAAGCATTTTAGAGTCTGTATTTTCAAAACCCAAAACAATCTGTCATGAGAACTTTGGATTTGAACATTAACTCACTCTCTCTCTCTTTCTCTCTTTCTCTCTCTCTCTCTCTCTCTCTCTCTCTCTCTCTCTCTCTCTCTGTCTCTCATTTATGATTCATAGTGGAGGAGAGGGGAGCACTATATTTGAAATATTTTATTTTTTAAGTTCAAGACAACATATTATGTGTTCTATATCTACTTAAACCTATTTATTGTCTGTGGGAATTGGCTAACCTACACCCCTTGTCTTATTTGCAGCCTCAAATATGTGTTGTTGTTGTTGTTTTGTTTTGTTTCATTTTATTTTTTCAAAAAAGCCCAGCTGAGAAGACTCAGACCATTTCCAAGAATCCCTAGAGGCAGGTGAAAGCCTTCTGTGCAAATTTAAATATTTTATTTTATTTTTCTATTTAACACACATAGCATAAACCATAGGTATCGTTATACAATTAGTGTGAACAAAATGATAGCCTAAGTTATTTTAGTTTTTGTGTTTCCATTCAGTTTCTAGAGATTTATTCTAACTTTAAGATTATAACAAACTTTGGCTAGTTTTTCAATCAGTTATGTGACATCGAATGTTAAATTTTATTATAGATGTGGCCTTATTAAGATGCAAGTCTATGATTTGAGTAGATAGACAATGGTGAGATAGCCAGATATGCCAAACTATATGAGGCAAGGTTTACTGTGTCTCAGAGGAACTTGTAGGCACCATGGCTACTGGACACTAGTGAGCAAGTAGTGAGCTACCTCTCATCTTCTATCCTTTCAACATTTGGAAATTTGCCATTGTAAGTGTTCCAGTAAGCATATATGGTGTCATTTCTACCATAATGATGCCCTAAATTTATACAGTGTTTTTTTTTCAATTCTTCAAAGAACTCATCTCACTTCATCTCATCTGCGAGGGAAGCAAGGCAGGCCTTATACCTTTTGGCATATGACACTTGGGACCACAAGAGGTTGGAACAGTCTTACTCATCCCATTTTATAGCTTTATTTGAGTATATTCTGGAGTGCAGGGACTGTTTAATTTTCTTTTTGGTACCACCAGCGTCTATCACAGTGCCTTGGAGACACACACACACACACACACACACACACACACACACACACACATACACATGCACATGCACACACACACACGGTTTTAATAAATGGTTATGGAATTAAATTGAATGCCATTGAATGGAACTAAATAGAACCTAGAGGAAACAGCTGTCCTAGAATCGGCTGAGTAATCAGCTTCAAGTCCAGATCATAAGATCATAGATTTAGAGGTAGAAAAGACCAGGACTAAACAACTCTCCCATGATAGCTCACATTTATAGTGTTTTAAGTTTCGCAGAGTGCTTTTTGCAATTGTATTTGATCTTCACAACACCCTAAGAGGTATTTACATTTTACATATAAGGAAACTGAGACACTGAGCAGTTACATAACTAATAAGCATCTAAGGCAGGATTTGAACTCAGGGCTTTCTTAATCTAAGTGCAGCTCTCTGTCCACTATACCATCTAACTACCTGAACCCAGGTGACTTGGGTGCATATATATTGTGTCTTAAATTTACTAGTTGCGGGACTTCTTGCAAGTCACTCAATTTTGATGATCCATCGGCAGTTCCCTGGGATTTATCTACCAAGTGTTACACAGCTTAGCTGCTTTGATGGGGGGAGATCCTCACAGTTATTAAATCATATGTCCTTCTTCACAAAGCCTGGAATTCAGAGTGAGAAAGAGAATAGCAGAAGTATACAAATCATAGTTATAGTCAGCTGATTCTAATTCAGCTATAGTCTTGCAAATGGAGACTAACCTGGATGCCTTAAATAATAATTAAGAACCAATCATACTTTACATGTTGCCCATGCAGTTCAACCTGGGAAATCAAAGGGAAAGGCAGACTGTAAAATTATTGGGGGGGGGGTTTGAAAGAAAATATCCATAAATGTATTATATCTTATTTTGAAATATTATCAAACTCTACTAAATGTACAGTCCCCAAAAAACTTAAGCAGAAAGTAAAGATCAAAACTGCTAGTACATTCAACTGTCACAACTACTTTAGTGTTTAATTTTAAAAGGAGGCAATCTACTTTATAAGTCAATACCAGTGTTGTCTAACTATTTTTATTTGAGGTTGACAGTTGAAGTTGTTTTCTTTTGTATAGTAGTCATTGTGTATTTTGTACTTTTGGTTTGGCTTTCTTTTTACATCCCTTCACATAGATCTGCCTTTGTTTCCTTGAATTTTTCACATTCCATGGTGTGTGAAATTATTTTAAGATTTTAGGATAAAGCATACTGTGGGGAGGGAGTGCTAGATTTAGCTTTGAATCCCATCTCTGAGCTTATTATCTACTGGACAGTGGGAAAGTGGGTTCACCTCTCTAGGCTTCATTTCCAAATGAGATGGTTGCAGTAGGTACCCTTTAAATATTCCAACTTTAATATCTATAGGTCCTAATGGCAGAGAATGGAACTTGAACCTATACATTGTAACTTCAAATCCTGTGTTCTTTCAATTATATCTCATTCCTTCAAAAAACCACATAGAGATTTTGTCGTAGAATTTTAGTCACAATCTAGTGTGCTTCAAGTTTATTGCTAGATTGTGGGAATGCCCCAAGTAGTACTCTCCTTATGTGTAGAGAAAATTAACAGTCAACCATTTGGTGTAATATAAAGATTTCCAGAAAATTTCCAAAAATTGATAGATGTCTCAGTCAACAGAGCCCTATGTTGAGTGTTGTGGGAATAGATGACTCTTCTCCAGGCATCCTGGCTTCATTTAGACATACTCCAGATGACAATAAAAAATTCCCTCTTTTAATACAATATTCAGACACCACAAAATCAGTTTTAGCAATTCGGAGTGAGAGAATATTTAACTCTTTGACACGTCCAAAAATTTCTTCCACTTTGGCTGTGTTAGGGTGCCTGAAGTGCCCATGCTTTTCTCTCATTTGGGGTAAGGCATCCAAAACTGTTCAAGATGAAGTTCTCCTGGAAAGTTGATATTAAGCTATCAACAGTCATTAAGACCTTCTTTTAATTAGTTTGTAACATTGAACCAAGCAAAACAAGGCTCTGAGGGAATGGAAGATAGGACAGGTATGTTTTAATGGGACTCGGGAGATTCAAGAAAAGTCCAGGAAACCCTAGGGCACTGCCCAGGAGGTCAGACCCTGGCACATTGCCACAGTAGAAATCTCTCATCTGTAAAATGAAAGAGTTGCATTCGACACTCTCAAAGGTCACTTCTAGCAAAGGCATCCCAACTGCAACCCAATTTCCATCATTATTTGCACAGCGTATGTTTGGCAAAATGGCAAAACTGTGTTCTACCTCATAATCTTCCTTTGCCTTATTTGTCCAGTGCCTGTTTTCAAATATGCTATGTGAATGAGAATGGGAAAATTAGTGATAATACTTTGTGCTTGAGATGCACTAGATTTCAAGTTATTAGGTAGGAAGAACAAGGTATAGAAACATGAAATGATTTATTAAGAAGTCATAGGAACATCAGCTTTTGGAGTTGGAAGGCAAATGAGGAAGCTGAGGCCAAGAAAAGTGAAATGACTTGCCCACGCTGGCTGTCAGGATTCAACAAATTCTACTGGCTCCAAATCCAGTGTTCTTTGCACAGACACAGTTAAGTAGATGCAAGCTTTCCAATCATTTTACTAGGGCTTATAGAACACTCACTCACTGATAAAGCAAACTCTGAACATGCCTACCTATTAAATGATTTACCGAATTTCTAATGGCCTAGTAAATGTAAAATTCCTAGTATCGATAAAATAAATGAACTCTTATGGAATAATGAGGCAAAGAGGAGCTCTTAGTGTTTGTCTAACACCTTTATTCCAGGTAGCTAAGAGCACTCCTAGGAGTTCAAAGCCAGATAAATTAGACTTCAAGATGCTGAGGTCCCAAAGGTGGGAGATTTCCTGTATCAACTTCCTAGAGAACAGTTCATTTTCAGGATTTTCTCCTCCTACACCTCTTTTTATTAGTCATGACGCAAGTAAGAGACTTCTAATTCCCAGGTGTATTGTTTTCTTTTTCCCCTTATTGTTTAAACCTAGAAATTACATCTGAGTCCTCCTTGTTACAGGTGACGAACAGTACTTGTTTTGCATTTTGATGCAGCCAAATTCTCAGGTTCCATCCTTTCAAACTGTGCTTGGGTTGAGCTGGTAATCTCTCTCACCTTTCTTCCTCCAACTCCCTTAATTCTTCCTTCCTCTCTGTTATTTGTGTCAAAAAGTTAAATATTCTTTCACTCCAAATTGCTAAAACTGATTTTGTGGTGCCTGAATATTGCGTTAAAAGAGGGCAATTTATATTGTCATCTGAAATATGTCTAAATGGAGCCAGGATGCCTGGAGAAGAGTCATCTATTCCCACAACACTCAACATAGGGCTCTGTTGACTGAGACATCTATCAATTTAGTTAAGAATTTCAAGTGACTAAAGTAGTTATACTGACTGACAAGTTCATTTAGTTTAATTACAATCCCAAGTTACCTGTAATCACATAACAAGAAATTTGGAAGATGATTCAGTCACTGGGGTGTTATTTTAAGCTTTTTTTTTTTTTTAAGATCTCAAAGCACTTTGAAAATCACCTCATTAAGGAAGTCATTTGTAGTAGAAGGGTTGTGATGCTCCATCAGCTAACACTAAATTAGATTTACAACATTATTCAACAATTTTCTTCCTTTCTCTCCCCTTCCCTTCCTTTCTCTTCCCTTCCCTGTGCCCTGCAAATCAGAGCCACTTGTCCTTTTTGGACTTATTTTTATTATCTAGTCAAATGGGAAAGAGAAGGATTTGGGTCATTTAGAAAAGCTTATCCTATGATGCTTTTGGCTTCATTAAACTTAGCTTCTCCTGTGTCCAATTGTGTTTGAGAAAACAAACGGTATTTATATTTCAGAAGGAAACGCATCCTGTACTATTCCTTATGCTACTTACCATTATTGTATTATTGTTCCCATGGTGGATAAACACATGAAGGAAAGATTTTGAAAGAGAATATGGCACAGTATGGAACAGAAGTGCTGGTCTAGCAATGGTGAAATGGTCTAATACTTAAGATCATAGAAGATCATAGAGATGGAAGAAATCTTAGAACTCAATTCTAGCCTAGCCCCATCATTTTAGAGGTGGCAAAAGTGGTGCCCAGAGAGAGAAATCAACTTGCCTGATTTCCTATAGTTAGTGGAAGAAAGAGAACTGGAATTCTGGTTCTCTGACTGTCTAACCCAGGGTATTTATTTTTGAGTTTGCTTATTTGTTTGAAAGATAAGGAAGGAAAAAACTATCCATGGCAGAGCTAGTTCTTCATGATTGTATGAATTAAATAAATCCACAAGTATTTATTAAGTGCCAACTGTCTACTAAGCTCTATACTAAGTATCTGTGCTACAAAGACAAATAGGAAATAATCCCTGCCCTCAAGAAGCTTACATTCTAACAGGAGATATAAGGTGTGCATAACTATGTATATATATGAATGAATACAAGGTAATTTTGTGAGGGACTCAAGACAATGGCCCTTAAGCTGGGTTTTGAAGTAAACAGAGGATTCCAAGTGTCAGAGGTAACACTATCTCTGCTTCATATAATCCCTGTCTCCCTTCGAGATTCTGGGCAGGTATGGTGTTTCTTTGTTCCTTTCTCTCTATTTCCAACCACAGCCTTGTAAAGACCCTCATACCTCTCACCTGGACTTCTACAATAGCTTCCTAATTAATCTATTGACTAAAATCCCTCCCCACTTGGGTCGTCATCCACTCAGATACCAAAGTGATTTTCCTAAAGCATAGTTTAGACCTTGTCCTTTTTCCGCCTCATCCTTAAAATAAATTACACGATCAAATATAAAATCCTCTATTTGCCATAATCTAACCTTTCCTGCCTTTCAGGCTTTTGACATTTTACTCTCCCTCTGTGATCCAGCTACATTGGCTGATTTTGGTGTTGTTGTTCAGTCATTTCAGTGTGTTTGACTCTTCATGACTCCATTTGGGGTTTTCTTGGAGTGGTTTGCCATTTCCTTCTCCAGCCCATTTTATAGATGAGGAAACTGAGGCAAACAGAGTTAAGTGACTTGCCCAGGGTCATACAGCTAGTGAGTGTCTAAAGTTAGATTTGAACTCAGGTCTTCTGTTCCTCAAATACATTTCTTTCCCTTGTCCAAACCTTTGCTCTTATTCTCTCCCATGTCTCTATGCTCTCCCTCCTTACCTGCCTCTTAGCTCACTTGGCTTCCTTTAATAATCCACTTAATTTAATTTAATTTAATTTAATTTTTTTTAGGCAATTGGGGTTAAGTGACTTGTCCAGGGTCACACAGCTAGTAAGTGTCAAGTGTATGGTCTGAGGCCGGATTTGAACACAACTCCTCCTGACGTTAGGGCCCGTGCTCTATCCGCTGCGCCACCTAGCTGCCCCTAAGAATTCACTTTAAATCTCATTTTCTGCAAGAGGCAGTCAGTGCTATATAAATGCTGGCTATTATTATGATAATATTATTGTCCCTAGTGCTTAGCATAGTACTTGGGGCATAATAAGTGCTTAATAAGGAGCTGTTGACTGACATTTTAATTGCACTGTATTTATTCTCTTCATATGTGTGTGTGTATATATGTATGTACATGTATGTATATGTATATATACACACTTGTTTTTTTCCTCATTAGAATGAAAGGTCCTCATGGGTAGCATTTGTTTTATTCTTTCATGTTTATCACCAAAGTTTAACAACATTATCTGGTGCAATGTTTTGTTCAATCATTTTCAGTTGTCTGACACTTGGTGACTCCAGTTGGGGGATTTATGGCAAAGATACTGGAGTGGTTTGCCATTTCCTTCTCCTGCTCATTTTACAGAGGAGGAAACTGAGGCAAACAGGGTTAAGTGACTTGCCCAGGGTCACATAGCTTCCAAGTGTCTGAGGCTGAATTTGAACTCAGGAAGATGAGTCTTTCTTACTCCAGTCCCAACACTCTATCCACTGCACCTAGCTGTCCACCTGATGCAATAGTAGGTACTTAATACATACATGCTTGTTGATTTTATTGATTGATTTGTGAAGAAGGAGGACAATTCAATTCAATAACCATTTATTAAGTACCTATTATGTGCTGGACCTTGTGCTAAGTGCTGGGAATACAAATATGAAACAGAGGTAATCCTTGCTCTCAAGAAGTTTACAGTCTAGTAGGAGAAGACAACACACAAAAGGAAACTGAAAAGAAAGAAGGCAGGGTGTGTGTGTGTGTGTGTGTGTGTGTGTGTGTGTGTGTGTGTGTAGTTACCAGAGTTACCAGAAAGGAAGGTTTGAGGAGGAGTTGAGTTTTCTGCCCTCTAGCCCTCCAGTTAGAGAGGAGAAGCAACTGTGGGTGAAGTGAGAAGGGGTTGAGCATCAAAACCTGAGTCTTTCTGCTTGGTGATGAGATTTCAGGTGATCAGCTTAGGGCTTGGGGTGGGAGACTGAATGGTATTCACTGAGTCCAAACAGAGCTGCTGATGAGAAATGTAGTAGAGATTAAAGTGTTTGCATGTGTGAGGAATAGGAAGTAGGCCACTATATCTAAACTGTAGAGTATTTGGAAGGAAGTAGACCCCTCCCCTGTCCCTCCTAAATAGTCACTCCATGAACATTTAAAGTTCTTCACAGCCTAGTCCCTTACTAACCTTCCAATCTTCAAGTACATTGTATGACTGCATCCTGGGCTATCTCCAGTTGTCCTGATCGATACCTGACCACTGGACCCAGATGGCTCCGGAGGAGAAAGTGAGGCTGGTGACTTTGCATAGCCCTCCCTCACTCAAATCAAAGTCAATTGCAAGTCATGTCATCATCTCCCTGATGTCGTGGTCCTCTTCAAGAATGAAGAACAAACCACATATAACCACAACATTGTATAAAGATTGGAATATCAGGAACACATTTAAGTGATATAAAAACAAAAGATCGCTAATTTTTTTTTTACTTTAAAATACTCATGGAAAGAATTTAAAAAATTTCCCCAAATATCAGGTAATGAAAACACAATACACTTACAGTCAAATATTCATGTAGAATATGGAAATAGATACACGCACATATATCCTAGGATCATAAATTTAGAGCTGGAAAGGAGATTAGAGGCAACCTAGGGCAAATCTCTCTTTTTACAAATAAGGAAACTGAGGGTCAGATAGGTCAAGTGAATTGCCCATGGTCACACAGCTAAGTATCAGAAGCAGGATTTATACCTAGGTCTTTTTGACTCCAAGTCTGGCCTTGGATGCAGTGGGAGACCTTGGTCTTTTTAAGCTAAGGTTTTTCCCAGATCCCAGTTTGTCTGAGGCAATAAGAACTGAGGCAAAAGATGGCCCAGTTCACCTTCACAAAAGTATCGATTTGGGAGGAGGAGGCTATTAGAGTTTCTGGCCAGAACAGAATGAGTGAGTGTGTGTGTGTGTGTGTGTGTATGTGTGTGTGTGTGTTGTGGATATTATACAATTTCTTTAAAATTCATCTTTCTTTAAATATGACTTAAGAAACATTAAAAATTATTCTGTATTACCTAGATACCCCCAAGATAATGATGAAAAAAAGGGATCCCACTTATCATGATGAGTAGTAGAAATTTCTCATAGGTAATAACTATACCATTAAACTTACTATGTAGTGGTAAATGGACAAATGGGAAGAGGTCCTTGTTTATATATGTAAATAATCACTTATTTCCTGGAGATTTTCTTTCTCATATCAGCAACCATCAACCATTTGTATTTATGAAGAGCCTTTTCCCAGAGAACTCAGAACATTCAACTGGCCTCTTTGAATTTTACATCTAGAAATACTAAGAAATAGAAACGTTCCACAGTGAAATAGGGGCAGAACTGAAACTGGAATCCAAGTGTCATCTCGTGGATCATTATTTTACCTTACATATCTTGGCATAATATTAATAATAGCTGGCATCTGTATGGTGCTTTAAAGTATATTAAGTAATTTCATTTATGTGACTGAATTTTAGAGGACAAAGGTGACGGGCAATCAGTGACAAAGGTCACCCATCACCTGTTTTCAGTGACCATTGAAGCTTTTTGTCCTTGCCAAAGGAAATTTGAAAAGACCATCTGGACTTCCCCTCATAACCAGTCAATACTAGACCACGAGTGCTACTGGATGTGGAGGTTTTCATTCTTAGTTTTTCAGAGGAGACCTAATAGAAACATGGAAAATAATTCATAACACTTGGTCATGAGGATCAAAATGGGCCAAGTACATCTGAGCATTGCCACCATCTCATTTATTTCAATTATTTATCCATTAGAGGCAGCTAGGTGGCACAATGGATTTAGCCTCCCAGGGAAACAAGCATTTATTAAGCACTTACTCTATGTCAGGCACTCTGATAATCACTTTACAAATATCTCATTTGATCCTCTCAACAACCCAGGGGAGGTAGGTGCTAATATTACCCCAATTTACAGTTGATAAAAGTGAGGCAGAGAGGTTAAATGACTTACCCAGTGTAACACAACTAATAAGTGTCTGAGGCCAGATGGGAACATAGACTTCATACCCAACATTCTATATCCACTGTACCACCTAGCTTTATAGGTGCAGAGGCTTGTGATAACTTTATTAGGAAGATTATTTTGACAGTTGTGCCTAGGATTCAGTGGACAAAGGAAAGCCTAGAAACAGAGACACCAATAACAAGACTCCTGTAATATTATAGGTAAGAAATGATAAGGGCCCAAATTATGGTGGTACGATTTTTGGATCAGTTGTCGAAGGAAAAGAAATTAATCAGTTCTTTGAACTTTAATAAGGCTCTATGAAGTAGTGGAAAGAGCGTTAGGCTTGAAACTTTGAGAATTGGGTTCACATCCCGGCTCAGACACTTACCTATATTACCTCTGTGATTATGGGCAAGTCACTTAATCAGAGCCTCAGCTTTCTCATCTATAAAACAGGGACAATAATTCTTGCACTACCTGCCTCACTGAGTCCTTGTGAGGAATCACTTTGTCCACCTTAAGGCAAAGGAAGAAACAAAAGGAAATGGATTTTAAATTGAAGCAGGGGATTTAAGTCAGATTAAGTAAGAATTTCCTGACAATGAGGATCTTTAAGTGTCTGAATGGGTTATCAAGCAAGGTTACCAATCTCCTTATCTCTTGACCTTTAAAAACCTGAATGGAACATCATCTGTAGGAGATGGTTTAGAGTAGACCTTCCTCAAAGCATTTGTGTGACTCAGATTATCTCTAAACGTTCCAGCCCTTCCATAAACAAAGGGAGTGGAAGTATTGCTAAGTGGCCACTCAGTAAACTCTACTTTGGGGGACCCTGTGGTAACTGAAGCTGACAATTTACTGGGTGCCTTTATCTTTAAAATACAAATAAGTCTTGAAAAACCTTATTACCTCCACAGTCCCATCCTTAACTGTCTACTTAACAGTCTCATGCCCTGAAATAAATGCCTTTCTTTTGCCAACTGAGGTAATAGATAGGTATGTTTTATCTATCCAGTTGAACAGCAAAAACAAAGAGAACCAAAAACATCCAAAAGATTGAAAGGAACTCCTATGTAACTGCTTGAACCCTTGCCTCCTTTTATCCGCCGTGATAAAAAGGAGAATAAATCAGAATTTAGTTTATTTTGGCTACTGTGAGTTTAAATTGATTTTAAACGGAATCGCTTGCCAATTTCAGATGTAGATATAGCTTTGTCTACTCAGATGTAGTCCAACTGACAGTGGCAGGAAGCCTTTGGTAGTTTAAGAATATGATCATAAAACCTTTGGCTAGTTCATGAATAAGATTGCAAAAAGAAAAATGTCTAGTGCAATACTTGATTTTTTTTCCTATGTAGTTTACTTTTAAAGTTACATTATTATTAATTCGATATTCCAGCACGAATTGGGGAGTTTGCGGCTGGCCCAAACCACCAGAGTTATAAACCCTTCCATCTGAATTGAAATTGATCACAATTCTTAAAATACACATGCAGCATCTTAGCTCAGATGCTCCATGAGCTAAAAGTCATACCATAACCTTCCGGCCAATCCACTCCTGGGAACTCCTAGGAGCTTTGCTCCCTCGGCCCCTCATTGCTGGCCTGCTCCCAAGAATACACTCCTTCGGCCTCCCTGAGGTTTCTGAGTGCCCTCAGGATGTGCCATCAAGGAGACATGAGACCCTTGAGATCAAGTTAGGGGTTAGTTAGGGGGCATAAGTCAGGTCAATAATTTTTCATCCTCATCACTGGCTGCCTTTGTGGTGCATTTTAAAGCCCAATAATGTTATGTTATCCCTCGTGGGGTATGAAAGACCAACCTGAATATGAGTATCTAGGAAGGTTAATAGTAGCAACAATAATAATTTATACAGAATTTTAAGATTTTAAAAGTATGACGCATACCTTATCTCATTTGATCCTTACAACAAACACTATAAGATAGGTGTTCTTATAATCCAAGATATATCCATGAGGAAACAGTGGAATGGAGATTTAAGTGACTTTCACAGGTGCACAAAGCCAGCAGGATTCAAACCTAGGTTTTCTTGACTCACAATTACATGTATTATTCACTGCAACAACATCCAGTAATTCCAAAAAGCAAGTGGACAATAGGAATGTCCAAGGTGGCCTCCTTTGCCGCTTCTGGCTACCCCAAAATTACAGTGAATCCAGGGCTACTGTGACGGCTACTGTGACTCATCTAGCCTCTCCCTCTTCCTGTCTGATGACTCTACCTCCATACCTGTGGTTTATTCCAGGGCTAGATTGGGGAGCCTGTAATCTAAAGTCTGGATCAGTCCCATTAGTTAATTTTAAGTATTCATAAAAATAGAAACCTATGACAGTAGCATGTTAAACTATTTAAAGGCATTTTTAGTCCATTCAGTCTGTCATCTTTGCTATTTTCTTAAATCTGTTAATAGTGGAGCAGGAAAGAAGGAGGGTAATGTTTTCATTGGCATGGCAACCAGTAACTAATTTTTTTTTTCATCTCATGTGTGGTCCTCAACTGCTGTGTTTTGCTCGTGTGTGGTCCATGATAAATTTTTCTTGTGCGTACCATTACCACCTCTGCTGCATAAGGATGAGCCGCAGTGCGCACACAGCTATTCCCCAAATCGTAGCAATCTCTTGACCTGGTGAAACACATACTCCTTTGCCATCAGCAACAGGCAAGCTTTGGTATTCTTAGTCATGGATCAATATTCTGGGGGTTCTCATTCTTGGGATTTAAAACTGAAGTGGAGACTGTTCTCTTGGAAGCCAGTGAAATAGTTGTGCTTTGAACTGGTTTCTCTACTTTTCCCCAGGTTGCCTTGTTTATAGGATATCAGTACAATTACAAATAAGTCTTCAACTTGGCATTTCAGATTCTTTTGCTCTTGTACATATAAAGTAAGAGTGGCCACACAGAGTCATATGTGGGGGGCCTAGTTTCCTTAGTGGTTGAATTTATATGGCAGATGGAGAAATTCTTCCAGATTTGAGCTCTAATCTGTAGACTCCAAAAGCAGCTTGTGAATTTGATATAACCTTCTGCTTTTACCTTTATTGATTGGTCACTGTACTGGCATGAAATTAGTAACTTGGAGCCAGAGGGATGGAAGTCTTGCTGACTTGAGTGTATATTCATAGACTCTTGGATTATCCCCAGGAAAAAAAAAATGACCAATATCTGGAGCATCAGCAGTTACGGTTTTTCTTTTGAAGATCGCCGAGGTCATCCTCTCAAAAGCTTAAACTTTACTACTAATAAGTAATTTAATTCTGCAACCTACCTTTTTTTTTTTAATCTAATAGGCGACATTTTGGAATCAGAGAAGGTATGGAGATTTTTGAAGGTGAGAGAGAAAGGAATTTGAACTTTAATTCTCTAATTCCTTTTAATGAAATGGGTGTTGCAAAGACCCTATCTCTTATAGAAAAAAATTTTTTTAATATTCATTAATCTCCTTCTTACAAATTTTAAAAATCTAATTTAATTTAATATTGATTTTTAATGCTAAAAGAACATTAAGGTAGACCTTTGAATCCTACCTCTTCTCATTGAGTGAAGCCCACTGTGGAGTCACATAGTTACTATGATACAGAGAAAGATGGTCAGTGCTGTTTAATGATAGGGGTCTGGGCTGCTGGCTGAAGTCATTCTCATGATCCCAGATTATCTTTATACACTGAAATGAGATAATATTTAAAAAGCGCCTAGTCCAGTGCCTGGCATATAGTAGGTGCTTAAAAAATGCTTGTCCCCCCTCCCCCCTTCTAGTGCTTATCTTGGAAAAGCAGAGGATAAAGATGTCAGAAGGTGGTTAGCCACAACCCTCTATTTCTCTGAACTGAGGTGTATGTCTTCTCCAGCTCTCCAGAGTAGCATGAGAATGATGTTCCTTTAGAATTCCTGGAACTGCTCATCTTTTATAAAGTCACTAAAAGTTCATTGTAGCTTTTTAGCCAAACAACTTGAAATATTATGTGCTCTCTGAACTGCCATTTCTATTTATCAGCAGGTAAGCTTTCCTTGACCCCTATTGTCTGCCTTCAACAAGGTTTTAAAGAAAAGGAAGGTAAAAACCTATTGAAAGGGAAAAAAAATAAAGAAAACCAAACCAATTAAATTTTACCAAAAGGAAAAGTTATATCAAATAGGAATAAGAGTGACCTTTTCTTTCATAGCTTTATTCCTAACCTGAACTGATATTTGATACTTTTTAGACAATAAAATAATTAATGCCCTTCTACCCTCCAAAAATTTATTTTGTATTTCCTTTTAATATGTTTTATATTGAATTATCTGTGTGTTTGTTGTTTCTCCCCACACTCACAACAGATAAACTATAAGCTCCTTCATGAAAAACTCACTTAAGTCTTTGAATTTACCAATTAAATAATTTATAGCAGGATGTGCCTGCACCAGTTCAAAACCAAGAGAGGTGATTGTTAAATTTTCAGTGTGAGCATTAAATTAGCTCAAAAATGAGCAAACTCTATAAATCAGGGCTTGATTTATTATTGTGTTGATTAGACTTAAGAAGGTGACGGAGAAAATATTCTTAATGCAGATTAAACTTAAAAGGTATTTATATATGTTATTTTTTTTCTGGAAAGCTGGTTGTTAAATATTTACCAGCTTACCACTATTTATAGTCTTATTGGGCTTGAAGGGACTTCAAAAATACAATAGCATCTCTTGACAACAGAGCAAAATTAGACTCAAAATAGTATAGATCATTAATGACTGGTAAAGTCAGGATTAGAACTTGGATCTCCTGACTTCTTTGTCCAATGTTCTCTCCACCACAGCAATCACAAATCTCTTATTAAACATCCCAAAGAATAATCAAATAACCTTGGATTATTTGGACTAAATAACCTCTAAGGTTCCTTCTAGCTCTGTATCTATGATCCTTTGATCTCCAAGCAGGATCAGCCCTGGGCAAAATAGAAATACCAAGAGACTTGCAGCAGGAAGGCCCTTAGAGATCATTTAATCTTTTCCCCCTTCAATTTATAATCGAAGTAGCTGAAGCCTGGAGACACACAGTAACTGTTGTGGTCCGTCCCAAAGCAAATTCTCCCCATATCAAATTAATTATTTAATTCTGTTTTCAGTTCAGTGATTTATCCTGCCCTTGTCACATTTTACACGACTACTTTAATATTTTCTTACTATGTGCAAAGTTTAGGTTGAGGAAATGGCACCTACTCCCTGGGAGCTTATTCTGCAGAAAGTTATAGAGATAAAAATAGATGAGATCCTCTTTTTGTTTCATCATCTTTTGTGGAAGAATGACATTAATCAAGTTAGTCATGTTTAATCAACCAGTCAATCAAAAAGCATAAATTAAGTTTTTAATACACCAGGCACTTTGCAAAGCAGTGGGGGTACAACGAGAACACAAAAGCTATCCCTGCCCACAAGGAGCTTACATCCATAAGCTTGGAGGAGACAACATGTATAAATCAAAGAATACAAAATAAATACAGAGTAAATGGAACTTCAGTTTAGAGGAGATGTCATTAACTTGTGTCATGAGCTAGGTGACCAACAAACCAGGAAAGGCCACTGGGAAGAAGTGGTACTTGAGCAGGGTGTGAGAAGACTAGATTTGATTGAATTTGAGGTAATAAGGAGCCACTGGAATTTACTGAGCAGGAGGATGACGTGGTCAGACCTGTGTTTTAGAAACATGGAAAGCACAATAAGACAGTAGTACATCAAGCCAGCTTTATTAAGGGGGTCATATTTACAGTAAGGAAGGGCAGTCAGGGAAGATAGTGGAAATAGGTCAGGTCCACTGGAGCACCAGATGGAAATGAGCACCTAAAACCAGTAGAGTCTAATGGATTTTTATAGGGTTCTTATTTGGGTCAGATGGGACTGGGCATTGGGATAAATGATCAAGGGACTCCAACTTGGGTCCTGCTGATTGATGATGGAGGGAGTCTGTGAGAGATAATTCGCCACCACCCCAACCCCCAGTTGGCTTTGGGACTATTGATGGTCCTACTCTGACAGAATGATAGAAGTCTTAAATTTCCCAAGCACTTCTTGTATAATTGAGTGAGGAGGCTACTGGACCATTATAAGCTGTGTCTTAAAGGAAGCAAAGGATTCTGTGAGGTGGGGTGAGGAGGGAGTGACTTTCAGGACATGGGAGTTAACCATTACAAAGGCACAGAGATGAGAACTTGAGCTCCCTGTGAGGCCAGTTTGACTGGATTAAAGAGTACAAGATGGAATGTAAATGTCCAATGAGGCTAGAGAGATAGGTTGGGACCAAGTTGTGGAGGGCTGTAAAGGGATATTTTTGTCTTAGAAGCCGTAAGGTTCCACTGGGTTTTATTGAGTAAAAGAGTCACATGGTCATATCTGTGCATAAGGAAAATCACTTTTGCAGATGTTTATGTGGAGAATAGACTTGAGTGGGAGAGACACGAGGCAGGGGGACCAATTAAGAGGCTGTTGCAGTATTCTAGGCAAGAGGTGATAAGGCCCTGAACTAAGACTGGAGTTGTGTGAGTCAAAAGAAGGGGTGGAGATGTGAGAGAGGCTGTGGAGATAGAAATGGCAAGATTTGGCAATTGATTGACTATGTAGGGTGAGAGAGAATGAGGAGTCAACAGAGCCATGACAGTAATATGACTTCCTACAGTCTCTTCACCAGGGCTCAGCTCTCTATCTCCACATCATCAGAAACCTGGACATCACCCCGGCTTCCCTCAGGTCTCATAGGGAAAACTTCTGCCTCCACAATACTTCCTACAGTCCCCTTGCCATGTTCCCACCCACCCTCACCTTTCCAAGCATCCTTTTACTGTGTTGTCCTCTTCCATTGGAAAGTAAGTTCTTTGAGGCCAAAGACAATTCTGCCTGTTTTTATAAGGTAACTAGTTGCCGCAATGGATTGAGTGATAAACTATGAAGTCAGGAAGATGTGATTTAGAATTTGACCTCAGACACTTCCCAGTTTTGTACCTCACGGAACTTCTGTCTATTTAAATTTTCTCACCAACAATGCATTAGTGTCCCAATTTTTCCACATCTGCTTCCATATTTATCATTTTCCTTTTCTGTAATTATTAGTCAATCTGATAGGTGTGTGAGGTGGTACCTCAGAGTCATTTTATTTTGCATTTCTCTAATCAATAGTGATTAAGAGTATTTTTTCATAGGACTTATAGAAAGTTTTTATTTCTTCTTCTGAAAATTGTCTTTTCATATCCTTTGACCACTTACCAACTGGAGAATGCCTCTTACTTTTATAAATTTGACTTAGTTCCCTATATATTTGAGAAATAAGACTTATCAGAGAAACTTTCTGTAAAAATGTTTTATATTACTTCATTTTCTATGGTACCTTTTAGCAAAGCATAATTTCCTTGATTATCTCTTTTAATTAGTTTTATTTTTGTTTTTGCTTTGTTTGAGATCGTGAATGTTACCCCTTCCTTTTTTTCCTTCAGCCGAAGATTCTGCTGCAGCCCCTTATTTTAACTCTGTGTGTGTCTTTCTGTTTTAAATGTGTCTCTTATAAACATCATGTTGGATTCTGATTTCTGATCTATTCTGCTATCTGCTTCTTTTTTATGAATGATAGCATCCCATTCACATTCACAGTTAGGATGACTTACAGTGTATTCCCTCCATCCTATTCTCTTCTGTTTATCCTTCTCTTTTTCTTTTTACCTTGTCCCTCCTCAAAAATCTGTTTTGCTTTTGATCACGACCTCCTTTAATCCTCCCTTCTTATTATCCCCTTCCCCTCCTAGTTCCTTCTTGGGTAAGAGATTTCTATACCTGACTGAATATGTGGGCAAAGACAGAGACAAAGATGTATGTATGTATATATGTATGTATACATATGTGTATATGCATGTAGGTATGTGCAAATGTGTATGCATACATGTGTATACACACATATGGATGTATTATTTTTTCTTCCCTTCTGGAACCAATTCTGACGAGAGAGTTTCAAACATTGCCTGTCTCCGCCGCTGCTCCCATTTTGTCCTCCCTTGTAAAAAATCTTCCTTGTGCACCTCTTTCATGTGAGATAATTTTTTCTTTCCCACTTCACCGGGGCATCCCTCTTTCTCACACTAGTTTTTTTTGGGGTGGGGGAGATTATTCCAACAGAATCAACTCACACACATGCCCTCTAGGTAGACTCCTTCTAACTGCTCTAATAACAAAAAGTTTTTAGGAATCATAGGTATCATCTTCCCATATAGGAATGTTAACAGTTTTACCCTATTGAATCCCTTATGATTTTTCTTTCCTGTTAACTTTTTTATGCTTCTCTTGAGTCATGTGTTTGAATGTCAGATTTTCTGTTCAGCTCTAGTCTTTTCATCAGGAATGCTTCAAAGTCCTCTATTTCATTAAATATTCATTCTTCCCCCTGGAGGATTATACTCAGTTTTGCTAGGTAGGTGATTCTTGGTTATAGTCCTAGGTCCTTTGCCTTCTGGAATATCATATTCTAAACCCTAAACTCCTTTAACATGAAAGTTACTAAATCACATATGATCCTGACTATGGCTCCACAATATTTGAATTGTTTCTTTCTGGCTGTTTGCAGTATTTTCTCCTTGACGTGGGGAGCTCTGGAGTTTGACTATAATATTCCTGGGAGTTTTCATTTTGAGATATCTTTTAGGAGGTGATCAGTCAATTCTTTCAATTTCTAGTTTAGTCCCTGGATCTAAGACATCAAGGCAGTTTTCCTTTATAATGTCTTGAAATATGATGTCTAGACTCTTTTTTTACCATGGCTTTCAGATAATCTAATAATTCTTAAATTATCTCCCCTCTATTTTCCAGATCGTTTGTTTTTCCAATGAGAAATTTCATATTTTCTTCTTTTTTTATTCTTTTGACTTTGTTTTATTACTTCTTGATGTCTCATTGAGTCATTAGCTTCCACTAGCCAATTCTAATTTTTAAGGATTTATTTTCTTCAGCAAGCTTTTGTACAACTTTTTTTCCCATTTGGCCAGTTCAGGTTTTTAAAGTGTTATTTGCTTTAGTATATTTTTGTACATCTTTTACCAAACTGTCAATTCTTTTCATAATTTTCTTACATCATTCTCATCTCTTTTTCCATTTTTCCCTCTACTTCTCTTATTTCTTTCTTTAACTCTTCCAGAAACTTTTGTTGGGCTTGTATCCAATTAACATTTTTCTTTGAGGCTTTGCTTGTAGTTGTTTTTATGTTGCTTTCTTCTTCTGAGTTTGTGTCTTGGTCTTCCCTGCCACCTTGGTAGCTTTTTATGGTCAAGTTCTTTTGTTATTTGCTGATTTTTTCCAGCCTATTTCTTGACTTTGAACTTTATGTTAAAGTTGAGCTCTACCCACCTGGAGGTAGATAGACATCTTTCCAAGCTTTCAGAGCTAGTTCTGGGGGTCTACAAGTTTTGAGTGCATCCAAGGTGGTATGATCCAAGGAGAGTGTAGTCACTGCTCTATTGATCTGCTCTCTGGTCTTTACCCAGGAATGACCCCTAATTCACTGTAGCCCCTACTGCTAAACACTCCTCTTGGCCTTTGTACTATGACCAGGGCCCTTATTTTACTGCAGCTGCAAGCACTGGTGCTCCCCTCTGCCTTGGAACTGTGACCAGGGCCCCTGCTGTCTTGTGACTGACCACAGGCTCTCCTCTCCACTCTAGAACTATGACCCAGAACTATATATGGACAATAGAGTGCCTGGTGCTGCACCCATTGTGAGCAGAGAGTTGTCTGACACTCTTACCATCTCTGGACTAAGAGTTCCCAAAGCTGCTGCTGCCTCTCTCACAGCCACCTCCAAGGCCCACCATTGGTGCTGCTGCTGGTGCACTCTGGGCCACCACCATCACCCCAACCCAGTATCACAGACCTCTACCTGTCAATCTCCTCAGTTGTCTTAGGCTAGAAAAAGTTCACCCAGAGCTTTTGTTGGTTCCACTGCTCCAGAAATCAACTTGGGATATTATTTTAAAGTTGTTTGGAGACAAGTATTGGGAGAGTTCAGCCACCTTGCTGCCTCCACACTGCCATCTTGGCTTGTCCCATGATGTTACTTTTCTATATCCAAACACATATTTAAAACTTTTCTGTTCTCTTTGTTAGTTTTCTAGTATGTATAAATAGGAGGGCAGCAAGGTGGTACAATGGATAAAACACTGGGCTTGGAATCAGGAAGACTGTTCTTCATGAGTTCAAATCTGGCCTCAGACTTACTAGCTGTATGCTAGTCAGTTCACCCTGTTTGCCTCAGTTTCCTCATCTATAAAATGAGCTGGAGGAGGAAATGGCAAACCACTCCAGTATTTCTGCCAAGAAAGCCTCAAATGGGGTCACAAAGAGTCAGACACAACTGAAAAATAACTGAACAATAGTGTGATTTCAGGGCTACTAGGAAAACAGTTTAACACTTCCCATCACAAAAAACATCTTCCATTTGCTTACTCCAAGATCTGAAGTTCCTTTAAGAGAAATAAAATGGGATTCCCCAATTAGAAATAAAAGAGTTAAACTGAAAAAGCCTGAGAGAGATAACATATTGAAATTCACTGACACTCAATATAATCAATTAACGACTGATATCCGTGCCTTTCCTGTTTTGATTGAAGGAACACGTTTAGAGCAAGGGAGCACTGGGCATCTGAAGGATTGGGGGACAAGGAAGGAAGGAAATGAAATAAGGACACAAAAACAAAGCTTTGCCAACTCCACAGTTTTGCCTCTGGGTGCCCCTGTTTACCAGTACGTGTTCTGAGGCTAAACAAACTGTGTGCCCAGGTGTTTTTGACTTTCAGTGCTGAGTATAGGAGCAATGTCTCCCTCAGTCGGGAGTAAATGAAGAGGGTGGAAGTTACAGAAAAGAGATTTCATAGTCAGAGACATGATTAGGAAAAGGAAAGCCTAGAGCAGCCCCTGGGTATTTTTTAAAGGCAGTTACAGGAATGAGCTAGTTAAAGCTATCACTGGGTCCCATTAAAGCCTTAAAGCTAGAAACCATGAAAAAGTTTCAGAGAAAAATGTATTGATAGGGAAAGGAGTTTGGAGAGGTCTAAGTACTTGATTTTCTTGGATTTTGATTGAAAAAGTATAATGAATTTGAAGTGTATGAGCAATGAGCCTTCTCAAAGCCTCCCTAATTCAGCTAGTTCACTAAAAAAAATCACCAAACCTCTTCATGCTTAACTTTAGATCCAGGCAGCCACCAAAAAAAATGTTAGAAGCAATCAACTACACAGTTATAATTTATAGCCACTATTTTGACAGGCAGACAGATTCCCTCTCTCTTCCTGTGCTTTCTGTGATTGGCCTCCAGTGGACCTGAACATTAAAAAGAAAAAAAAAACTCATGGGGGGGGAGAATCTACACATTCATAATAAATCTGCAGGGAATGTAGTTAACCATCGTTTAGTAACAGACTAATTAGAATTGTGCCAAAACTCCATGATTATGGTAAAGAAATATATGAGTTAACAGAGAGAAAATGTTTTAGTAAACAAACACAATGCCTGATCTTCAGTAGCCAAAAGGCAAAAATCATACATTTCCTTAAGTTTCATAAGTGTATTTTATTTTACTTAATATATATGTATATATATATGTATATAAAATAATAGCTTATGTACTTTTAAATTATTCTATACTCCACACTGATGTTTGGCTCTTTCATGTTTTTGGAGGCACTGTGCTAGGTCGAAAGGTACAGTGACAGAAATAAAAAGAGCTTATATTTTAGGGGAGAAAACAATTATATAGATAAGGAGTCACCCTCCTGGGTGACTTCTGTCCTCTCCTATGTTTATCCACCATGCTAGAGGCCCTCTTTTCCTAACATACAAGAGTACCAATGGAGTATTCTGACTCTCCTCCTGTCATCCCTCACTCTTACCACCTGGTCAACAGTTTCCTCTCATTCAATTCCTATTTGTCTTTGAAGCTTCTTATTGGTTATATATTGCAGCCTGCTCACAAATGGCACATTCTACCATGCCATAGAAATCTGGCATGTCAATAGGGGTCCAACAAAGAAGTCTGAAAGAGCTGAGTTCAAGTCCTGTCTACATGACCCTGGGCAAGTCATCCCACTTCTCACTGAAACCAGGCAAATCTCAGACTATAAATTATAAAATAGTTGTCTAGAGAAAATGGTAGGGAGATTTTTCCGCACAGTGAAATCACAATATAAGACCATAATTGAATGGAAGAAGTGCCAGTAGTTGAGGGGGTCAGAAAAGGCTTCTTGTAGTTGTTGGGACTTAAGTTATGCTTAGAATGGAGCAAAGGATTCAGAAAGATAGAAGATTAGAAGAATGGGCATTGTAGGCACGGGGCATAACCTGTGCAAAGACACAGAGAAAAATATAATTTGTGAATATCTTTATGCATTTATATATGTACATACCTATAGATCTGTATACTTATGTACAAATTATATTTATGTGTGTATGTATGTATGTATACACACACACCCATGCTCATCTATCATGCTTATCTATAGTAGTATGTTTACTTAGCCATGGTTCATTTTCTTTCTCTAAATAGATTTTTACTGATACCTTTTATTTTTACATTCCCTAGATTTCCCTCACCTCTCCCAGAAAGTTATGGTGAATTTTCAACTCTCCAAACCAAATTGGACTAAATAACCACTATGTGCTAATTAGAGATTATTGTCCTTGATGTTTGCTACTTTCACTCAGCCCTTTAACTTCTAAAAATCAAATCATCCAAGTAGATATATATATGTATATGTATGTCTGTATATAAACACATCCTATACATGCATAATGTGTATATACATATATGTGTATGTTGGTTTGTGTTGATTATCTACATATCTTGGATACCAAAGAAAATTACATGAGAAATCTGATACAAAATGTTTTTCCTATTCAACTACTTCTCTTCTTAACTGAGATACATTAATTATTTTTATAAAGAAGCTTTTTGATTTCATGTAATCAGATTTTTGTCTATTTTATCTTTTGTAATTATCTCTATCCTTTGTTTGGTTAAGACTATGTCTCCTATCTATCACTGTGAAAGGTATATGATCTACTGATCTTCTAAATTTTTTTTATAATGTGGTCTACTGTATATCCATTTTTTATTTATTGCGGGATATGGCATAAGACACTGGCCTAAGCCTAGTTTCTGGCAGGCTGCTTTCCAGGTTTATAAGCAGTCTTTATCAAGTAGGGAGTTCTCTCTGAAGTGATTTATGTTTTGGGGCTTATCAAATACTGGATTATTGAGTTCTGTTGATTCTAGTTCTTCCTTGTGGAATCTGTTCCATAGATCTATCGATCCATTTTAAAGCAATACTAAATGGGTTTGATGGTTGCTGCTCTGTAATATTTTAAAAACATTCTACCTTTAATTCCTATGAAACTTTCTCCATTGCTTAAGTCTTTCTTTTTTCTTGGATCAATGAGTTTTTCAGTTAATTCTCCCCCACCTGATTTTGGTCACTTCTAATCTCTGTCAAAGCTGAGATCAAGTCTGGATCTCTGGCACATTCTGGGTATATGCACCTGGGAAATTCTTTGAAAAAAGATGTTTGGAATTGAATGGAGGCAATTCAAATGTGATTCATATATGCCTAAAATCTACATCCTTGTTTGTTGTTACCTGGAAATAAATTAATCTCAGGACTAGGCAGATCTTCAGCATGTAAGAAAGAAGACCGAGCAGGAGTCACTAGGGATATACCTAGCACATTGTAAACAGCTCAGCCTTCGTTTTTTATTCTTTCTCTCCAATCTTTCCTTTCCAAGCTTCCCATTACCCCTTGTTGTCCTAAGTCCCGTGAATTATGACCTGATTGGCAAGCATGGCTGTAGGCAGAGAGTGGTTGTGTGGAAGGTGTGATTTATCATCATCATCATCATCATCATCATTGTTAACAATAATAACTCACAATTAATAACCAATAATAATGCCATCATGTAGGTTGTATTTTCCTAATTTCACAGATTTGGAACTTAAAGAGGTTTAGTGATTCGCTCAAAGAACAAAGTTTGTGGAATGACAGATTCTAGATGCAAACAAGAGCCCTCTGAGTCCAGGTCTGGTTTTCTTTCTAATATTCCACTGCCACCTCTTTTATACCTGTTATAAATTACCACATACATTTAAATTGGCTCGTAGCAAGGGCTCTAAACCTTAAGTCTATGCACTTTTAAAATATTCTGATAACTTCATTTTAACACAATTGGTTTCTTTTGTAATCCTATGCATTTTACTTTGTGCATTTAGAAATACTATTTTGAGAAAGCATCCACAGGCTTCACCAGACAGGCAAAGGGATCCATGATACAAAACAAAACAAAACAAAAGCAAACAAACAAAAACCTGGCCTAGGAAGCCAGAATGTATGGCTACATTGAAGCTGTATGATCCAAAGACACTATATCTTTTCTCCATCTATATTAAGTACAAAGGTTTTTGTGGGCACCAGCATTGCTTGTTACAAACATCAATGAGTTTATCGTTCTCCAAATGGATTACAGCCAACACTCAGTTACCCTGGCTAAGAGTGCCTGGGATAACAAAGGAGTTCAAATCTGTGGATAGTCAAAAATCTTCATTTTAGCCATCGTCCCCTCCCTCTAAACTAAGATTGCCAAGATGTAACAAAATTTCCCAGTTCAACCTTCTTTCTTTTCCCTTCCTCACACCAATCTTTGTCTGGTGTGTAGTAAAAATGACCACAAAGCTGAAGAGGAAAGAGGGGAAGAAGCAAGAGACATAGATAATAGACCAATGAAAAAGTCCGCTAGTAATTAATAATTGATTTTACTTCATTAGCTAAATTTTTGCAGGTTTATGACTTTTTAAAAACTCTCCCACAATGCTAGGTACATAGTAAATATGTGCTTACCTGGTCTCTTCCCTTTCCTCTACCTTTCCCCCCACTGTTCTGTGAAGTTTAGATTCAGTCAAAGGGCCACATTTGAGGACCTAGAGGGCCACATGTGGCCTCAAGGCCACAGGTTCCCCACCCCTGCTCCACACCTCCACACGTATTCTCTCTCTGAATAAATAAATGGTACAAATATTTTTTAATACTAGTTTTAAAGTCTTTTTTTGAACCCCAAAACAGGCACATGCTATCTGATAGATATTGTACTGAATATACTATAGCAGCCCATGGGTTTGCAAGTCTCCACAGAGAGCTTTCTGAATAGGATAGTAATAATTTATTTGTTTGCCATCTAAAACATAAAGAGGAGATGAGCCTTCATCTCATTCCAGTGCCACTCCTCCAGGAAGACTTCCCCAATCACCCAAGACCTCACTGATCTCTAGTTCTCTGAATTTCTATCATACTTAAAACTGTTGACCCATGATTTGGTACTTAAGTAATTGGTATTAAGTAATTGTTTCTTTTGTTAGTTCTGTCTTCTCAGCTAAGTTGGTAGGGCCTTGATAGCAAAGACCATGTTTGGTGGTTCTTTTGTATATTCTTTTGTACCCTCTGGTGTCTTGGCAGGAATGGTGTCTGGCTGGGAGGCAAAGTAATGGGCTAGATTCTGTTTTTTTCAGTCATGACCCATTTGGGGTTTTCTTGGCAAAGATACTGGAATGGTTTGCCATTTCCTTCTCCAGACCATTTTATAGATGAGAAACTGAGGCAAACAGAGTTAAATGACTTGCCCAGGGTCATAAAGCTAGTAAGTGCCTGAGTCCAGATTTGAACTCAGGAAGACTCATTTTCCTGATTCTAGGCCTGACACTCTATCCATTGCACCATCTAGTTCCCTTTCTAGTCCTCTAACACAGATCTTGGAATCTAGTTGGCATTATGACTATACTTGTTGACTGATCCTTTAAATTGCCAGGTTAAGTCATCTTTAGAATCATATTATTTTATATGTTATAATAGTAGTTACAAGTATATAGGTTTTGAAGTTTTACAATGCACTTTACATATGTTATCTTATTTGTTCCTCTCAACAACTCCATTTGATAGGTACCATTATTATCCCCATCTTGTTGATGAGAAAACTGAGTCTGAGAGAGGGTACATGACTTTCATAAGGTCACATAGTTAAATCATCTAGCCCAATGTCCCTTTCAGATGATCAGCCTAGGTTCAAATCCCAGCTCTGTCATTTACTAGAAAGTTGAACTAGGATTCTTCCTAGATGCCTTCAAGTTCTAAACCTTTGAACCTAAGACCCTGTGAATCATCATCCAGCTAGTTCCAGTGACTCATCCAAGGCTGCACAGTTAATCTGTGACAGAAATATAAATACAGCCTAGGACTCTTGATCATGATTTTCAATTAAGAAAGATAACATTGTATATTTTAAGAAAAAAGACAAATTCAATCTAATAGCTGAATGACTCTGGCCAAGTTACTTAACCTCCAGGCAGTTCCCTGAGACTTTAAAATATATATGTTATCAGTCCGTATCAGTAGAGTGCATTTCTTTTTTTTAGGAGTTACTAATAAAAATGAAATCAGAGATCTAGGCAAAAATAAAAAAATCAATTTGTTACATTATATTGTGGGTTTTTAATACACACGTAGACTTATGAACCTATATCTATGTGTATAAACATCTGTCACCTAAAGCAGTGTTACCAAGTCTGTGTTAATGTCTGTCTTTCACATATAAAATGATACCCATATATACCTTAATAGAGACTGCACTTTTTTTTTAATGAATTTGGCATTGCTTTGTTTTTTCCAGAAGCGATGATAGATTTGTACTAATTCAATGCCCCTTGTGACCAATGGCACGTGTTTTCAGGACAGCTGGTGGGGGCCAAGGACACAGTCTGTAGTTATCAAAGAGAATAAAGTTAACTGGCCCACTCAGGGGTCAAAACCATGACCTTAGTCTCATTAGCACAGTTCTCTAACCCAACAGCTTAGATAGGCAGCGACAAACCTAATATCAGATAATTATTTCTGAGAAATTTATTCATATCAAATGGCATGTATTCTATGAACAAGAGTGCTTAAAATAATGGGAAATTTATGAAGTCCCTGCATTTGTTACCATGTTGTATTTGGCCAACTGTACTAAATTGGAATGTGTAGTTAGAGCTAATTACAATGCTTGGTCATTGGAACTCCCAAAGAACCAAAATAGGTCGAATAGTCAATTAATTTTTCTTTTGTATTTACATACTAAATTTTCAATATTTATACACTAAAAGAATGAAGTTAGTTTCTTGCTGCTAAAATCTCTTACCATATTAATAATAATGGTAATGATAATAATTACTAATAATAAACATGATATAGTGATTTAAGGTTTGCAAAGTGAAATGTGTATACGTGCATAGCATATACGTATGTATATAATATATAATATGTAATATACTTAATATATTATTTATGAATAATAAATTAATAAATAACTTTAATTATATATGATATATCACATATCATCTCTGTTAAGCTGAACAGAAGTATGTGTGTGTATACAAACATACACACATACATATGGTAGATTAAAGTTGACCATAAAAGGGTAGATTAAAGCTAAAATTCATTCCAAATTTTAAAGGATATTGAGATTCATTGATTGTGGAATAAATAAGAGCTATTTTGAATCAAAGCATTTTGAATATATTAAAAAATTCAGTTTCCCCCCCTCCCATATTTCAGAAGCAATTATTGAACACACTTGATTTTGAAATATGTTGGTGATTACATTTAGTCAATGTTTTATACACAGATTACACACAGAATTCTGATACAAATCCAATAAGTAATAAATTAAACATGATTTAACACATCACAGTGCATTCCTAATACTACTTTATATTTTTTAAAAATATATTTCACATCCTTTTGCAATTTTTCTTACTTTATATTAATGGTTATCAAAGATACTGTATTTTATTTCATTTCACTGCTTCAACCAACTGGCTAAACTTGTGAGCCCTATCTAGAATTACATCCCTTCCCTCTCACTTGCTATATATAGCTTTTATGAGCTAGGCAAGAAGCAGGGACTTCCCTTAGCCAAATATTATACAACTAATCCTAGCTGTTCTTTCTTTTATTTACTGCTAATGCAACCAAGTTGAAATTTTTATAGAACCCAGATAATGTTTGAGCTGATTGTTATTTTATCCAAACCTATTTCCCCATCGCCAGCTAGAATGGATTTGAAAGAATCCTGAGCCTTTAGAAATGGGGGGGGGAAGAATTAGGAGGGGGATGTCAAATGAATGACAACAGTTTAGTCACACTTGAAATCATTTATAGGCTGGGGCTTCCAAACAACCTTCCAAAATGAATCAACACAAATACTAGGGATTTCTACAGAATCTAATATGACTTGGATGTTTGGAGAAAGGCTTAGTTATTAGAAGGTGCTTCAATATTAGGTGGTGACGTGTAGTAAAACCGGGAGATTAAGAGCGTTAAATCTGAGCCCAAATAAAGGCTTGACAGACTTTCTGCCAGCTCAACTTTCACCTGAATAATTTTGCTTAGTGTATCCTATTCCTTATCCATGATCAGTACAGTCCCTTCCTAGGCTGAAGGCTTTGGGGAGCTCAGGCTGCCCAGGGTTTCTAGATTGTGTTACAGCATGGGATGATACTTTTAAAAATCCAAATAAATTTAATCAAAATAAATAAAATCAAAATGAATTTTAATCTAAATACATAAAGCTGGGAGTGAGTGACTTTAATATAAAATTTACCATACAAAAGACTCCAGAGGTAGGAGAAGCATCCTATTTGCACATTTTGTGAAATGACATTTATAATTCTGATTTTTAAAATTCTTTCCCCTAAAGCACAGCTGGTATGTTCCATTTTGAAGTTCAAATCTCAGGTATATTTCTTTGCATATTTTAGGCCTAGACTTTAAATTTTCCAATGTGAGTAGCAATCCTCAGCCCAGGTGAGATATAAATAGCCAATCTATATTATGGTAACCATGTTGTTTCTTAGGTACAGAGTCCTCTCTTCCTCTATTATATGATATTAAAATGGAATTAAGCTTCTGTGGGAATTAATTCATCTGTGGTACTGAACAAAGAAAAAATTAGCCATCGGTATGGAAAAGGGTGAAAGAGGAAAATATACTTACCTGATAGAAGAGTAGTTTCACAGTCTAGTGGACAAGCAAATAAGAACCTGATGCTTTGGAGAGACTATAAATCAACTTCTGATTTCTTTGGACAAATTGTAAATCATTGCAGTGCCACATTACTATACATACATACATACATATACACACTCTCTCTCTCTCTCTCTCTCTCTCTCATAGATATAGAGAGCGAGAGAGAGAAAGATAGTGTTACTGGTTCCTTCTGAACTAGGGGGATTAAGAATTCTTTTTTTTTTTTCTTGGTGAGGCAATCAGGGTTAAGTGGCTTGCCCAGGGTCACACAGCTATTGTCAAGTGTCTGAGGCTGGATTTGAACTCAGGTCCTCCTGACTCCAAGACCAGAGCTTTATCCACTGTGCTACCTAGATGCCCCTAGGAAATTTTTTTCTAACTGATACATGGCAATAGATCACAGTGATGAAATTTTGGGTTTTTTGTTTTGTTTTGTTTAATTTTAAATTGATATGTATATTTTAAAACAGAAAGTCTTAACATGGGGTCTGTGAGCTTCTTTTTTTAAACTATTTTGATAATTTTATTTCCATATAGTTTATAATCCTTTGTGTTATAGTTTATGAATTTAAAAACATTTTTTAAGATGGTTGCCAAAGGGGTCAAAGGAAAGGGAGTAAGTTTGTGTGTGCATGTATGTATGTGTATGTGTAGATAGATGTATGTGTAGATAGCACCTACTATGTGCCAGTCGTGCTAAGCACTTTACAAATATTACTTCATTTTCTCTTCACCACAATCCTGGGAGAAAGGATTTTATAGTTGAGGAAACTGAGACAGACATGTTAAGTATTTTACCCAGGCTCATACAGCTAGGACGTATCTGAAACTGGATTTGAACCCTGGTTTTCCTGACTCTGGGAAAATCACTACAATACCTCTAAAGTCAATTTTGTTGGAATCAAGCATCAACTTGACTTAATGTGATTGCTATCACTCCATTGGATGTCAACACAACTCAGAAATGTTAAAGGAAGAGACTAATACTTGCGGAAATGGGCACCATCTTTTAAAAAAAAATTAAGATTCTTTATAAATTTAAAGCATCTCTGTTTCTGTCTCTTCACCACCACCACCACCACCACCACCACCCATCTCTCTCTCTTTTTCTCTCTTATCTGAACCTGTGATTTCATAAAATGTGTCATAGGAAAAGCATGCTGCTATATATATATATATATATATATACATACATATATATATATATATTTCAGTTTTTTCCAGGTAAAATACATTTATTGTATTAAAGACTCTAAATGAAAGGATCTCACCTCGATCCTTTCTATATTTAGCTGTCCCTTGCCTGATTTTTAAACCAACTGGCCATCCTACCAGGGCCTTAGAGCCAAACACAATATGGGTATCTTGAAAACTTCAAACATATATTGCAGATAGCTCCTGCCCACTCTTCCCACCATTTTTTCTTTCCAGAGAATATTCAATGAATCATCAGTTTTTTTAATGTTATTAATACAACCCACAATGAAAGTACACATGCTGTTTCTATCACTTGTTTAAAAATGAATACCTTAAAAACAAGGTTTGTTATTCCCTTGTGTACAGGATGGCCCTGAGATCTGCATGTGATCACCATGACTGAGTCTGTAGCATACATAGGGCATTCTGGGTTTTGGAGGAGCCTAGCAAGTTTGTCTGTTCTGTCCAGTGAATGAATAGAAATTGGAAAGCAAAATGACAACCCAAGATTCAGTTAGGAAACCCAACTTGTTACCAATTCCTAAGTTTCTGAGTTCAAGTGAGATTATGAATTCATTTACTAGATTTTTATATGGTAATTCAAGCATTCTGCAGTCCATCAACATTTATAAACATAATCAAACCTTTGACTTTCTTCCCTCGCAAAAGCAAAGTGCCTGGTGAAACAAATTTGAGGATGGCTGGATTGGTTATAGGTAATTCCTAATTAAGAATGACTTCAATCCTCTGGCTTTAAGAGGCCTTAAGAGACTTGTAGATTCAAAAGGGACATTCATTGTTAACCTTACTCACAAAGTATTGACATCAGATTCATGACCACATATCAAGTGGCATTCAGAATTTCTAATTACCTCATCCTCTGAAAGAAACATTTTCGATTCTTAGAAGTAAATATATATATATATATATATATGTATGTTAGGCAGAGCCTAATTATTCATGGGGCCTCTTAGTCTGGCATGGGATACAGCTAAACAGTAGAGCATAGTTAGGTCCAGAAAAACATTGCAAGAAACATACCCCAGTTGATTGATATTCAAAGTCTAGAACTAAAGATTCCATAATCACAGAAACACTTTAAGTTTTAGAATCTCAGAGAAAGACCTCTTGTTTTTTGCAGATGGCATAACTTCCACAGGTCCATATTAAAGACTTTGCATTTGACGTATCATTATAGAGCTTAGCACTCTGTTTTGGAAAAGATATACATACAGTTTGAAACAGTTGGGAATCATAAGACAACAACCTAAGGTGAGCTATGGTCCTTTTCTGGATGGTTGAGAATGTCTGAATCCTTTGTGCCTTGAGGCAGCGATTTGGTACAGTGAATAGAGAGCTGGTGTCAGGGCCTGGTGTCAAGAAGACCTAAGTTAAAATCAAGCTTCAGATATCTCCTAGCTATGTGACCCTGAACAGGTCACTTAACCTCTCTCTCTGCTTCAGTTTCCTCAACTGTAAGATAGGGATCATGATAGCACCTACTTCTCAGGATTTGTTGTGACGATCAAATGAGGTATTTGTAAAGCATTTAGCACAGTGCCCAGCATATACTAGGTACTTAATATAAATACTTGGTCCTTTTTCCTTCCCTTGGTCCTTTTCATATTCAATTTGCTCAAGCCAAAAGAAAATACTTTCAGGAAGGAAATAGAGGAGCAGGTGGGATGGTCTTGGAAAATGACAGGTTTTTGATTACCTTATTGGGCAGAAAATTATTTCAGGGTTTTTCTTGATTATTTCTATAGAAAACATGGGAATTGAGGTTGCATGCTTAGGAATTAGGTTGCATGTCCAACCTAAATTGAGGAGATTTCTTTGTAAATATCTAAAATAAATGATGAAATTAACTGTGGTTCCTGGCTCTCAGTCCTGAGGAAATCATCTTTCAGGTTAACAGCTCTGTATGATGTGAAGTTAAAGGAAACACCATCACCACCCGCATTGAGAGTGAGCCCTAGAAGAACCACAATAACAACAACAATAATAATAATAAGGGGCAGCTAGGTGGTGCAGTGGATAGAGTACCAGCCCTGGAGTCAGAAGGACCTGAATTCAAATGCAGCCTCAGACACTTGACACTTCCTAGCTGTGTGACTCTGGGCAAGTCACTTAACCCCAATTGCTTCACCAAAAAGCAAATAATGATAATAATAATAATTAATAATAATAGTAAAACAATAATAATAGATAGCATTTATATGGCATCTACTTTGTGCTACATATTGAACTAAGTGCTTTACAAATATTATCTCATTTGAGCCTCACAACAACCCTGGGAGATAGATGCCATAATGATCCCCATTTTATAGATGAGGAAACTGAGGCAAATTGAGGTTAAGTGACTTACCCAGGGTCACACAGCTAGTAAATGACTGAGCCCAGATTTGAATGTAGGTCTTCCTAACTTCAGGCCTGAAATTCTATCCATTGAGCTGCCTAGCTGAGAAAGAACTTCCTTCACCCCTTCACTCACATCCTGGGTCATTGCCAGTTATATTGACTTTTGTCCTGCCACTAGACTTCAGTGACTCAAGAAGAAAGGGTAAGGTTGACAACTTTGAGCAACTCTGCCTCACTTAAATCCAAGTCTAGATGACTAGTGATAATCAGTGGTCCTCTTCAAAAAGGAAAAGTGAACAATGACCAACCAACTAGACCTCAATGCTTAGTCTTGAGTATCTGAAGGCTAGGTTACATTAGAATGTAAGCTTCTTGAGGGCAGGGCTTCCTTTTTTCATTATGTGTAAATTCCAAGTGATTCACACACAGCTTAGCTCTTAGTAACCATTTAATAAATACTTGCTGACTTGGAGAAAGGGAAGTGATTGTGTTCTTCACTAAAGCCAGGCTCTGTTAAACTTCTTGTCCTTCCCAGTTCAGCCTGTGACCTTGGAGAAACCCACCAAGAACTAACTGCTTAATTTCTTGTCCCATTCCCTGTGCTTCCTGATCCTACTCCTTCCCCTATTATATCGACTGGTCAGAACTGATACCAAACAATGTAGAATGGGAAGTTAATGAGACATTAACAATTATCTAGTCCAGTTATCTATCTTACTTTACAGCTAGAGAGGGTCAGTGATTTATCCAAGGTCATAAATCTAATTAGTGAAAGAGCCAAGTCTAGATGTCTTGATTCTTAAGTCCTGTGCCTTTTCCAACCTCCCATTCTACTTCTACCTTCCTTTAATTCTTTTTTTTTTTTTTTTGTATTTCAGCTTGACTTGTAGAAAGGTCATATCCAGCATAACAGTGCCAAATATGAGTAGGCGTATGTACACAGAAGATCCAGCCTCCTCAGTTCTGTCTTATTAAACAAAGCTTTTCCTTCTAGAGAAAGAAAATCCAAAGTTCAGAGATAGCTTTCATCTTTACGAAAAGTTTAACAAACCAAGTCTCACTTAGCAAGGGTATTAATAGAGTATCAACCCTACTCATTGTTTAAGGAATTCTTACAAGCTCTATCCTGTGTTAATTATTTTCCCTCTTTTATATTTGCACAATCAATGCTTGACAAAAAAAAAGTCATACTTTAAGGTTTTATAATACAATGGAAAAGTTCCCCACCCCCAGGAAATATTTCTCTGTAAATCTTCTTTGTCTTTTTTGATAAACCTCTACAAGAAGAGGGAAAAAAATTCCAGTATATAATTTATGTGAAACACTAATTCTGTAGGTTGAGAATATAGGATACACAATAGAAAGCTATGTGAGAGAGAGAGGGTTAATGCTGTGTATTCTTAATTTTAAATTCCAGATAAATATGATTTCAGCTTTGATCCTATCTGGACTAATTCTTTTGTCACTCAACTAATTAATTCAGCATAGTGGAGAAAAGATGCTAATTTAGGCATCAAAGAAGTGATAATTTTTTTTGTTTAATCAGAGTTATAAAGATAAGTTTCACTCCCATTAGACTGGATCTAAGAGCTCAATCATTTTGTTCTTTTTTCTCTGCAGTAGAATTCTGTAGAAAATTTGCCTGTTTCTGTTAATATCTGTGGAGAAGCAATAGCTTTCCACGTCACTCCTGAAAGTGGTCTTTTTAACAGGATTAATAGAAAGAATCAAATATCACCTTCTCTTTTAAATGTAACCAGTTAAGCACAAACACCTATAATCTCTTCTGAATTTTACTCAAGTGGAGTGTGGGTATTGGATGTATTCGTGTGGCTAATGAACACTTTGGCAATCTAAGTTGGATTTGTCATTTTGTGTAGAGAATGCAAATGGGTTCTACAGTTTCTTCCTAACTTTTTAATGAGCCCTCGCTGGATTTAATTCCTTTGACAATGGTCAGTTTTGCCTTTGCAATGTATTTTTCTTCAATGATCCCACCTGCCCTGGGAATGGTAACCTCTGAGTTGTTTCCTGCCTGGAAGTGCTTCCTTCTACAGGATGGATCTGTTGCACAATTTTGAAGGGAGCCAGGGCAAATTGGGCATGAGAAGAGCAAAGCATTTGGGGAATCACCTACGGTTAGCAGAAAAAAAAATTGTGGTTTACTAGGTGTGGTTTGCTTCTAAAACTGCAGCCTTTCCTTCCCTGGTTTTTAGGCTGGCTGGGGGAGGGTTGGACAGGGTTGGGAAGCCAGGAGCAAAGGAAGAGTAGAGATTGGGAGGCTGTGTTTGCACAAATGATCAAATATTCACAGAAGCCAGAATTCTCATGGTGATTTACCTGAACTAAGTGTTAAGGATGCAAGAATATTACTCATAATGGAGTCCAAGAAATAGTATGTAGGACCAGTAGATCATTTCCTTGCTTTCTTTCTTTTAAGGGCATTGATCGGCTAAGCTGTTTGTCAGCAGAGACAAATCAGAGACTGCTTTACATTACTTGAGATCAAACTGCCTGACCAGATGATGATAAGGACAGCAAGAAACTAGTCTTGGCTTTTCCTATTTATTTAACAATAAAAGCAGTTCCTAGCAGTGATGTAAGGGTCAGCTAAAGTATTCCTGAATCCTCAGGAACCTGATTTGTATCTTCTTCACCTCTTTGGAAATGTAGGATTATTGGAAGAACTTCCAACAAAGGCCTGTGCATATCCAAATAAGGCAGGGCCTGGGCATATCCTAATAAGGCAATACTGCCAAATGCCCCTGAGTGCTCATGACCCAGTGCTGGGGTGTGGCACCTGGGCTTTGAATTTGTGCCCATGCTGAAACACGGAGCAGAAAATTCTGCTGAAGAAAATACTGAGGCATCTTTAAAAAAAAAAAACACAACTATACTCTGTTTCTTTCCAGTTAGTAAACATTTAATAAAAATCTTTTTAACTATTATAAAAAATTTATTTCATTAATGCCTTAGTTAACATAAATACAAAATGAATTTGTCTGCAGAATTTTAGGCACTCAGTCTGACTCACCCAGGATCTTTTCCAATGATGGCTAAGACCCAGTAAAAGTGTGTATATGAAAGTAATTAATCAAAGCACAGCCCTGCTCCTAGAGAGTACTCTTTCTTCTGTAAAACTGAGTGATAGAATAACTTAAGCTCACTCTGGTAGTGGCAGTTAATAAGCTTTTTATGGTCCCCATGCGGACCTGAAAATCATACCTTATTAGTATCTTTATCTTTCTTGCTCACTCATTCACTCTTATTTTCATTTAACTTTCATTTCAGGCCTCTTTTTCTGAATTTCCAGCCTTTTATAATGGAGTGCTCCTCTAATAATCTCTGAATGCATTTTTCATTTACCACAAAATTGTTAGCAAAAGAAACTGTTCTGCAATTTGACGATCACTTAGCTATATTTACAAATCAGTCTTAGCGACCTTTTTAAAAATTAGTTTTTCATATTGTCCATTTTACTTTCTGTGCCCTGTAGAATTATTTTTCATTCATTCAGTGGTTCTAATTCCATTATGTTTCCTAGTTTCCCAAAGTGAGAAAAGCTAGTTAGCTGAAGCATCTTCAACCCCTCAATTTGGGAAGCAAGCTGCTTCGGCTTCTGCCCAGCAGATGTTTCATCCTCTTAGACAGAAATCTCTGGATTTTGTGAGACCTCCCTGCTTTTTAAGCCTAAAAGTAAATATCAACACACTGGAGATCTGAAGATTCTTGGCTCAGGAATGAAAAGTAGCCAGGACCGTAGATTTAGGAATTATGTTTGAGATGCTCAATCCCAGGAATAAGGGTACTTGCAGTCCCAGGGAAAATTAGTTGTTTGAGGGTCAGTAGGAAAGGATGTGGATCCTTAAAGGATGTAAGAGATAAAGCTCTCAAAAGATTTGAGGGTATTCATTGTTTTCTTAACTATTCTTCATCATCATCATGAAAACATGATACAAATAAGTCACAGAGAGAGAGAGAAAGACAGAGAGACAGAAAGACAGAGAGAGAGAGAGACAGAAGGAGAGGGATAAATATAGGTAGATATAGATATATACATACATTAATATGTGTATGTATGTATATATGTGTGTATATAAACATACATATATACATATATGTGTATATATACTCATTACCAGTAATCCTGAAATGAACACATAGGTTAGAAATCTTATTTTGAGGATTTAGCTATTTGACTCTATTTGTGTTTATTGGTAAGATTTTTGAATTTGTGATTCTTCTCAAATATTGGGGTTTTCTTCAGTGACTAAAGCATAAATTGTGCAAAGAAGAAAAGCATCCAGGCAGTAAACGCATTTCCAGGTGCATGAGCTTTGACAATAGCATGAGTCACTCAGCTTCTACCTTTGGACAGATCCCATAAAGCAAACCCCATATCTACTTTTGCATGTGGCAGCCTGGACTCACAGGGTTTAAAATATTGCCCTTCCATTGTGAAAAGCAAGCTAATAGTTTTATAGCATTCCACTCCCCTTATAGTCACAGGCACAGGCCCTAGCAACCATCGGCAAACAGGAGGGTTCCTGAAAAAAAAGAATGTGGGGTTTTTTTCCTTAGCAAATAAAGACTTGTCTGCAACAAATGTTGGTTGGTTCGTTATTGTATCAGTAGCATAAGTATCACAGTGACTGATAACACTGTCTTTGGGGGTTTAGAACAAAACCCCTAAAAAAAACCTTCTAATTAGGTAATTTCTCTTGAATTTTTATCAGATTCCAGTAGTTCTATCACACAATAGGAAGAAATTTGCTGAATGAATTTTAAAGAAAGGTGAACTGCAGAAAACCTTAAGAGACCTCCATAGAAGAAAGTTAATTTCATCAGCATCTGCATATGCTAATTCAGAACCCAATTTAGAATACATCAGACAACACAGACCTTTGATGGGACGGTTTTAGGGTAGGCTGTGGAAATGCAGGCAGAGAGGCCTGTAAACTCTTGTTCCTGTTTCTATTTCAACCACTTCAGTCTGTAGGACTTGTAGATGTTTAAATGACCATTAAATAAGATCACTAGCTGTATAGTGGGGGCTGAATTTACCAAGCCTAGGAAAAATCATGTGCCGGTGCAGATGTTTACATATTTACTTCTGCCTTTATGAAGTGAATTTCCAAGTCTAATACTTATTAGTTATGAATAAAGATCTCTTATTTAGTCCCCTCAAATAGTCTCACTGACAAAGCAGTATATTAGGTCATAGAATCATGGATTTAAAGCTGGAAGGGCCATTGAGCCCAACCTCCAGATGGGGAAACTGAGGCACAGAGCACTTAAGTGCCTTCCTGAGGTTAATCAACTAGTAAGTGACTGAGGTAGGGTTTGAACCCAGGTCTTCCTGATGCCAAGGCCAGTCCCATCTACTATATCCTGCAATAGTTTATTCGTTTTGGTAATGACAAAAGTGGTTGAGGCTATCTTTGGTGCTTTCCAACTTCCCTTTCTGTACCTTTCCACCACATTCTTATACCCATCCCTTTGTCACTTAAGATCCCAGGGCTTTTGTGGCATCTCTCTATCAAGGGCCACCTTTCATCTGGAAAAAGGGCCACTTTTCATCCTCCATAATTGCTCCTCCTTCCATATCCCCTCCTCATCAAATCCAAATTTCCGTTCCCTTAGTGTCACTAACTTCTGGCAGAAGTTAGGAGGAAAGTATTTCTGATTTAACCAATCCTCCTAAGGTATGAAAGGCATACCCATACATATCAGAGAAGAGCTTCAAAAGAGAAAGCTTGTTAACTTGAATGAGTCTAATTGCTAAAATTTCAGACAGTATACTAAAGTGAAATAAAAAAAAAATATTCCAGCAGCCTGAGGGAGATATTCCTGGGCAGGAGGAATTTCTCCATAAACTCTAAATAGTACCCAGCGGTAGTAATATATAAACTTTAGCCCTGTGGGCTGGTGCTTTTCCCCTCCCCTCTTCAATATAAAGTCTAGCTTATTGAGGTCACATCAAAGGATTCATCATAGGAGCCTTCCTTACTGCATTTTGAAAAATATATTATTCTTTTCTTTTTAACCCTTAGTGCATTTAAAATGTGATTCAATGTAGCTTACTCTCAGTTATCTGTGGTAATAGGGTCTTAGGTGCTATAGATAATAGAAATGCCTAGGAAATATAAAATCATGATTTTAGCCAATAATTTCTACACACTACTTTGTAAAAGCTCTTACCAGAATAGTTAACAGGTAAATGAATTGATTTGTTTGAACTTCATTTCTTCCCTTCATACTCCTGGAGAGGGTACCAAAAGAATTATGAAATGGAGAAAGGAAAAATCAAATGTCTAAATGTCAAACTAAATGAATCTTCCCAAACACCACCACTACCACCACCCCCCAAAATGTTGCCTCAATGTGAAATAGGAAGAGTCTGCATATTTATGTAAATTCCTGTGGAAGAGTAGATGGGACATTGAAGGGAAGTCAAGAGATTTGAGTTCTAGTTCCAGCTCTGCCAATTTCTATGTTTGTTACCTTAATAATGTCACTCCTTTGGGCCTCAGTATCCTTGTCTGTAAAATGGAAGTGGGGATTGGAACTAGAATGTCTGTAATTCAGTTCTATTCCTGGACTGCCGTCCACCTTGCCAAAGCTTATTTTTGTCTTTTTGGAATTGATTTGTGACCATTATATTTGTCAAATGAAATAAATTCCTCATATATCATGGCCCTTTCTGCTTGAAACTTGGACATAGGCTTATATACAGGAATCAATTCATTTGTCTGGCTTTATGTGATTTGACAGCTATCGAAACTTATTGATAAGAAATCATTGCTGCATTTCCCAAATGGTTCTGCTGAAAGAATCCTTGACATATGATATAAATAAGGGTTCCATGAGAAAATTTCATTGCTAGTGATATTCTTTTCTTCTAAAATGTTAAATGTAAAATTACCTATGCATCTAAAATACATATTCTATGTAACAATTTTTAGTAGGGAAATAAATTTAATTTCTTCCAGTTTATTTCCAGATTCCTCTGACTAGCCCTTTGTCTTAAGAATGTTACAGATCCCCCTGTTCTATTTATGGGTTCCATCATTATGGTTCAAATCCAACAGCGTTCCATGGCCAAATTAGTTTGGAAAACACTGCTTTACAGAATGTATATACATCCCTCACTTCCCCTTTCTAACATGCTTTCCCATTCTGTCTCCACAGTACCACCAAGCTATTTTTACTTGATAGAGTAAAGAATAATTTACTAGCTAAAGCCATAAAGTGTAATGTGTGGCAGGTGCTAGAATATTACCTCTGCCCTTGATATCAGGATCTCTTCCATCTCTGATCTCCAAAGGTTTAAAAGAAATCTACATAGTTAGAAGAAGGGGTTTGGAATATGGAAAAGAAGCAAGATTTAAATCTAGCATTTACAGCCTAGCATTTTTATGTCATTGTTGTTTTTTTCATCTTCTGGGGGTGAGGTGGGGGGACTCACTTCATTTAAGTTTCCTCACAATGAATTCTTCTTCTGCCAAACATCATTATCATAGGCAGAGGTATTTTGAGATCACAGCATCTGATCATTCAGCTATCCATTTAACTGCCATCTTTACACAGATGACTCCCAAATTTATTCTCTCCTACCTTGAATTCTCTCTCAAACTCCAGACTTATTACAGATCTCTACCTTGATGCCCCATCAGCACCCCAAACCTAACATATTCAAAACCAAGCTTATTCTTTTCCCCCCAAAACCTCCTCCTCCTTCTGACTTTATGGTTTCTGAGTTTCTGAGACACCCTCATCAATTTCTTACATCTGAACTGTTGATTTTATTTTTGCCTCTTCCCTCTCTGGCACTCTGGTACCTGATCAAATATCAAATCCAATCTATTCTTCTCCATGGTAACTTTCACATTTCTTCCTTCCTTGCTGTTTCCACAGCCACTTCACTAACACATGTCCTCATTATTACCCTCTTGAGCTATTACAAGAGCCTCTTAGAAGATCTTTCTGCCTCCACTCTACCCTCTCCTCTTCATTCTTTTATCCTTTGTAACACTTCCTGATTAATCTTCCTTTTGCACAGAAATAATCATGTCACCCTTCTGGTAGATCTTTTTTCATTACCAAGTTCAAAGTAGGGTACACTGTCATTTGAGTGAAGAAAGGTAGATGAATACAAGAAATATTTGGGAGGTAAATTGATAAGACATGATAACCAATTGAATATGGAGGGTGAAAGAAAAGGAAGAGTCATGAACGAGTCCAAGGTTTTGAACTAGAGTGACTAGGAAGAGAGTGGTTCCCCCAAAACAAATGGGGAAGTTTGGGAAGTGAAAATGGGTAGGATGAGAGATTCTATTTTGAACATTTTGAATTTGAAATGCTGAGAGACCATCCAAATGAACTTCTTCTATAAATATTTGCCACTCAGAAATTAATTCAGAAGAGACATTGGAGCTGGATGTATAGACATGACTGTATATGTATGAAGATAAAAAAGGAACTGATGAGATCACCAAGAGGAAAAGTGGAGAGAGAGAGAGAGAGAGAGAGAAGAATAGATGTCCCAGGACAAAGATTTGGAGGTACCCACACTTAGTTGGGAAGAGATGACTAATGATCTAGCAAAGATATATAAGAAGTACAGTCAGGCAGCTCAGAGAAGAATCAGGAGAAAGTAGTTTCATAGAAATCAGTGGATAAGAAGGAGAGAGAGTTTCCAGAAAGGAGAGATTGATAGTGACAAATACTACAGAGAAGTCAAGGAGGATAAGAACTGAGAAAAGACCATTGAATTTAACAGTTAATAAATCAATGATAACCACCAATAGTACAATTTCAGTAGAGTGTTGGAGTCAGAAATCAGATTGAAAGGGCTGAAATGTGAGTGGTTCATGGTGAAGAAGTGAAAGCAGTGGGGATGGACAGTTTTTCCAAAGAGCTTGGCAGTAAAACAGCAAAGAGATACAGAATGATAGCTATAGAGGATGGCAAGACCAAATAAAGAGTTTTTTTTCCTCATAGTAACTGGGGTTGTCTGTTCATGCTCATAGAATAGATTCCCCAGACAAGGCTATCCCAGGCTCAGGGTACTTTGTTAGGTCCACATCCACTTAAAAGAGTAGCCCATGAGCATCCACCAATGTATTTTCCTTTAATAGTTACCCAGATGACACAATTAAAAGCTAAGGCATTTAATGAAATAGTATAAGAAAAGTAAATAAAGCATTTCTTAGGGTATACTCTATACATCATTTATAAAAAGGATAAGCACACAGATAGGAAACATATACAGAGGGAACATATGTGATCCAGGTGATTCTGGTCACCAGTGTCTTCTGATGTTGTTATTTTGCTGCTCCTGCTGGACATACTGCCCAGTGATCTCCACCAGGTGCATCATCTCTGATGTATATTGCTCTAGTGCCAAGCTTAGCTCCACTGGGCAGTTGGTGGCAGAATTTCTCTCTGTTTGCAGGTTCTAGCTTCAGCTGGAGTCCTTGTCTATGGTGATATCTCTTCTGTATGAGAACAGTGGATTCTGCCATGCTCTTTTAGTTCAAAGTCTTGAGATTCTCCCCAGCTCCTTCAGAAAAGCAATATCCTTTATACTTAGCCATATATGAACGGGGGGGAAACCATTTAGGCTTTTTTTATTCATTAAAGCATATTCTGTCTGTTCCATACAGAGTCATACCTAGAATGGGCTTTTTTGTTTTTAATCTTCAGGAGATCCTTTGTCCCAGCTACCAAGCTCTCTATAATATAGAGAAGAATGTTTTATTAACTAGGAAGAGGGTGCTCTGATTTAATCTATTTTTGAACTCTACTTCCTAGTTTACGTCTGTTAAAGATCTCAATTTTTATTCCTCTTTGTTGGCTTGACTACAACTAGTGTTTGAATGAAAAAAAATTGTTAAGTGTTTACTCTGTGCCAAGCACTGTTCTAAGTGCTGAGAATACAAATAGGAAAAAATATTATGAGAATTCCTGCTTTCAAGGATACCACACTCTAATTTGGGGAGACAACTCATGTAACAGATTTCAGTTGAAGGATAGATGAAAAAGCCCCAAATCCTAAGAGTACAGTGACAAGGTGAATGGAAAGACTCAGGGTTCATTAGGATGTACCTGCAGATTGGATAACAAGGCTCTGGAGAGCATAGTGGCAGGGCAGATGGTAAGGCCTGAAGGACTGTAGGATGCAATGGTGGGGCAGATGGTAAGATATAATGGTCCTCCATTTCACTGGAAGGCTTGTAACTCATCCAAGTGGTATAAAAAGCCAATTACACCCAGTCTACCCATGGGCTTTGGCTGGACTCTGATGTCCTGCTGATGTGGCAGCTGGGATGGGGTCTGGATTGGGTGGCCTAGAGGTGATGGGAGGAGGACTGAAGGAAAGGCAAAGAAGAATGGCATCCCCTAGATGGTATATTCTTCCCACCCAACTGTCCAGATGGTGTCTCATCATCCTCCACACTAGAGGTTTTTCCCCCAACTGCCAGGCCTCTCAGAGCCCAGGGCCCCTAATTTCCTCAATTTCAGAATTACATCATCATTCCCATTCAGAGAATTTTGGAAAAGGGAGGATACAGAGACAAAAAAAAAGTTTCGGAGGCAAGGAATTTACCTTATCCTTGCCTAGTCAAATTCCTGCCTTCATTATATATATGTATATATACATACATATATATATATATATGTATGTACATGTATGTAGCCAGCAAGTCCTAAAGCCTTGTCAAGCTTTCAGCTCCCTTATATCAGCATAGGGAAGACCTGGGCTTAGGCAGTGATAGAATGTGTTGTTGGGGAGAGGGGTATGGTTAGTGGAGCAAGGTTCCAGAGAAGACTAAAGGAGGTGGGATCAAAGGCGCAAGTAGTAGAATTATCCTTGGGAAAGAAAGGGATTGCCCCTTTCCCAGGGCAAAGGAGGATAGAATATTTCAAGATGTAGAGTTTTGAGTTGTAGAATAAAGGTGGGTTGGGAGAGCTCAAGAAAAATTATTGTGCTTTGTTTAGGAAAGTAGGGGGTTTAGAATAGCTGCTTCAGAGGTATGATCAGGGAATAGGAATACCACAGCTACAATGAGAATCCATTTGACATTAGATAATATGAATTTTCTGTAAACTCAATTGAAAGAGTTACGTGACTTTCTTCGGTGATGGTCAGCAGCTAGAGATGAGAGGAGAGAAGAGATGGTAGGGATGACCCTGAGTTCACAACTAGGCAAGATGGTGGTATAGTAAGGAAATAAGGGAGTCAAAGGTGGAGAATTTTGTATATCTGAACTGGTATATATGAGCCTAAGAAGGGAAGAAAGTGAAACCAAAATAGGGGTGATAGATTAAAAGAACAGGAAGGAAAGGAGAAACTGAAGGTCATGGTGAGGATGAAGAATAAATTTAAGAGTACGGCAGAAGGAAAGATAGGACAGATTTAGCTCAAAGAGAAGAATTTCAAAGTTTCAGTGTAATTATGGGTGATGCTGAGATCTAAGATCTGGCTACCCCTCTGGGTGGTTGAGGTACATTGAAGATAATTTGATTTGAGGCTGATGAAATCTGAGGTCTAAATATTCAAGAAGATAGATGTCAGTCTGATATTGAAATCCTCAAATATGAGGGCGGGAGTTGAGGTGAAAAGGAAGACTGTGAGCCAGGTTGAAAACTTCTCATGAGAGAATCCTCTAAATGAGAGAAACAGAGCTCTGGACAGGGTTAAATACCTGCATGGGATGACCCTCAAAGGAGATGAGGTTGCAATGATGGGAGGTAGTAGAGAACAAATTGATAATATGGAGCCAAAAGCATACTGATTTTTTTTCTCCTGGCCCTGTGTGACAAGAGCATGAGAGAAGAAATAATCGCCCCTGGAGATCCCAGACATATGGTGTCTTCCTAGAAGGCCAAGTTTCTGTGAAGTTAAAAGAAAGTGTGAGACAAAAAATGAAGATTTTGTAAAAAGCCTGAGTAGGGGTTTCATAGGGCATAATGGAAGAGTCATACAGTAGAGGATAGGGTACAGTGAATGTAATGCCACACCTGAAGTCAGGTAGATTTATCTTCCTGAATTCACATCTGGTTTCAGACACTATCTGCAAGACCCTGGGCAAGTCACTTCACCCTTTTTGCTTCAGTTTCCTCATCTGTAAAATAAGCTAGAGAAGGAAATGGCAAACCACTCCAGTATCTCTGCCAAGAAAACTCCAAATGGGATCATGAAGAGTCAGACACAACTGAAACAAATGAACAACAGTCTCCCCATTCTATTTTTAGTTCTACCAATGGACTTAGTGGTCTAGATAGAGTGTGGGGCTCTACCTAGTGGAGTCAAGAGACTTCAGTTTGACTCCTTTCTCATGTATTTACCAGCTTTCCCCACAGACTAGTCATCCTCCACTGAGCAGTCAAAGTGATTTTCCTAAAGTACAGATCTGACTATGAAAGCAACTTCCCTATTACCTCCAAGATCTAATATAAAATGCTCTGTCATTTAAAGCCTTTTACAATATGTCCTCTTCCCACTTTTTCCATCTTCTTATACTTAACTCTGTAGCACATAGGTTATGATCCAGTAACACCTACCTTTTTCTTATCCGTTCCACCTGACACTCCATCCTGTCCACCATGCCTGGCACACTCTCATTCCTCTCCTCCACCTCCTGGCTTCTCTGACTTCCTTCAAGATAGCTCAACTCCTTCGGTAGGATGCTTTTCTCGCCCTCCCAATCCTCCTCTCCCTGACCCCAATCCCTCCTCTGAGATTGTTGTTGTTCAGTCATTTTCATCCGTGTCCAACTCTTCATGACCGCTTTTAGGTTTTTCTTGGCAAAGATACTGTTAGTGGTTTGCTATTTCCTTCTCCAGCTCATTTTATTCAGGAAAGTGACTTGCCCAGGGTCACACAGTTACTGTCTAAGGTCACATTTGAATTCAGCTCTTCCTGACTCCAGTCCTGGCACTCTATGCACTGCACCACCTTGCCGCCTCTAAGATTACATTCCATTAAATTTTGTATGTCTTGTAGGTACATAATTATCTGCATGTTGTCTCTCCCATCAAAACGTGAGCTAATTTAAGGCAAGTATTGGTTTTTGCCTTTCATTGCTATCCTCAGTACTTAGCACAGTGCCTGGTACATAGTAAGTGCTTACTAAATGCTTATTACTTACACCTGATTTAATTAATCTCTCATAACCTAAGTCACCTCATCTATAAAATGGAAACAATGATATTCACAATATCATCATTGTCTCACATATATGGTTACTCCTCTGGGTGGTTGAGGTACACTGACGATCAAGATTTTGAGGTTGATGAAATGTGAGGTCTAGGTATTCAAGGGGATGTCAGTTTGAATATTGAAATCTTCAGGTATGAGGGATATGTGTCTATGTATGTATGTATTTATGTGTGTATATATATATTTTTTAAACAACCTCATAATGTTGTTTTGATGAAAGTGCTTTTTAGACCTTAGAATGCTAAATTAATGTATGCTATTTCTATTATGTTATACTTTTGTCTGTAAAATGTGCTTTCTAATACTATAGAGCAGTGTTTTCAGAAGAATCATTGTAACTAAGAATAACTGTAAGGATAATAGGATTATTACTAATGATTTCTTATCTCTCTCCCTGCTCCCCTTTGTGTTTTCCCAGATTTGGGAAGAAAAAAGAGGACAAAGGTGGAAAAAATGAACAGAAGGGAAATCTAAAGCAAAGCATGCTTCAGGAAGAAGAACTAGAAAAAATGAAGGAAGAACGTGAAAGGTGAGCCCACATCTAGTTTTCCATACAGACAGGACCTTCCATGGAGGGATTCTATCCAACATTATTGAACAGTGATATCATTCATTTTTTTTTTCCTTTTGCTCCAGCTCTATAATTCTGTTGGTATAGGGAACTCTTGGTGTGGACATTCCATCCACCAATAAAGATTGGCAACTGTTGCGTAATTGATGCTTTCTGAGAGTTGCCTGGGGCACTGGAAGTCACTGACTCACCCAGGATCAACCAAATAATATGTAACCAAGGCAGAACTTGACCCCAGTTCTTCCAGATCCAAGGCTAGCCCTTAATCCACCAAGTTGCATTACCTCTTCAAAATGTAAATGTACCTAATCTGATAGTTTTCCTGTGGAACTCAGTACCCCCATTTTAATTTAACGTGGTACTTTCTTGGAACTAGTTAACAAAGCTAGACAGTTTGCAAAAATGTAGACAGAGCCTTGAATTTTCAGAGATTCAGAGTTGGAAAAAAGATTTATATCTTCCACTACAACCATAAATTGATAGATAGATTTCCATCTAAAAAAATCCATAAAAAGTACTCATCCAACATCCATTTGAATACAACCAGGAACAGGAAATTCATATTAGGTATCCCATTCCTTTTCAGGTAGCTCTGTTAGTAAATTTTTCCTTATATAGACTTGAAATATGGTATTTCAGAGCTTAAAAGAACACAGAATCTAGAATTGAGGGAAGCAGCAAGGTGATAAAGAGGATGGAGAGTCACCAGTAGAGTTGGAAAGGTTGGAGTTCAACTTTCCCAACTCTTTGTGACCCCATTGGAGGTTTTCTTGGCAAGGATACTGGAGTGGTTTGCCATTCCCTTCTTCAGCTCATCTTACACATGAGTAACTGAGGCAAACAGGGTCAAATGACTTACCTAGGGTCACATAGCTAGTGAGTGTCTGAGGCCAGATTTGAACTCAGGAAGATGGGTCTTCCTGACTCCAGGCCTGGTGTTCCATCAACTGTGCCACCTACCTGACCACATTTATAAGAATGTATGTACACACACACACACTCACATATGTATAGAGAGAGTTGTTGTTAGAGAATATCTAATTCAAGCCTCTTTTCCAGATAAAAAAAATGAAGGCCAAAGAGGTTGGAATGTCTTGCCCAGTGTTACAAAGGTATTGAATAGTAGAGCCCAGGTCTTATTCCAAAGCTGTTGCTCTTTCAAATACAACATCAAGCTGCCTCTCTGGGTCCCAGTTCTGTACTCTGGATTCCTTCAAAATAAAATCTAATCCCTTTTGTACATGGCAGCCCTTCAAATAAATGACGACAACAAGTTGATTTGAATTCATTTTTAAAATTTAATTTTTTTCAATTAAAAATCTTTTTTCTCTCACTCCCTCTTCCCCTCCCTCCCTCACTGAAAAAAAAGAAAGAAGCAAAATCTTTGCAACAAATATGCATAATCAAGTAAAACAAATTCCTGCGTTGATCATACTCAGAAATGTGTCTCATTATGTTCATCAGCATTCTTTGGTCTTTCAAAGTTATTTGTCTTTATAATGTTGTTATTTCTAAAAGTTTTCTCTTGATTCTACTCACTTTACTCTGTATCAGTTCATAGAAAGCTTCCCAGGTTTTTCTGAACCCACCCCTTTCTTCATTTTTTTAATAGCACATTAATATTCCCTTATGTTGATATATCATAACTGGTTCAATCATTCTCTTATAGATGGATATCTCTTCAGTTTCTAGTTCTTTGTAATCACCAAAAAAAAGCTACCATAAATATTTTTGTGCATGCAAATCCTTTTCCTCTTTCTTCGCTATTTTTGGGTATAGTCCATTTTAAAGGGGAGGAAAGAAGGAAGCAGGTATTTATTAAGCACCTGCCTTGTGCCAGGCACTGTGCTATGCATTTTTAAAATATCTCATTTGATTCCCACAACCACCCTGGAAGGTTGATGCTATTTATTATTGTAAAGCCAGTTACATTGCCAATCAACAGGTAGATATTGATCACCAAAGCATGGTAGGTGTCAATGCAGAAACTATGAGGACAAAACCAAGAAGATAGGTCATTGCGATTATGTAAAAGTAAAATAAAAATTTTCAGGATTTTCAATATATTTTAAGAAAAAAATAGCCTCTAATTTGCTTGATATTATCATATAAACCATGTTACTTACAAATCAAAGGACAGGCTGATTTCTGTTTTGATTGTATTAGCTATAGAAGATACTTGCTCAGGTCTTAAGAAATGAGTTAGACACATCAGGTTTCAGCTGATGATAGTGGCCTTAAAATTACTGTTGTGTTCCTGATTTTTGCCACACTCTAGTATGCCTTCTTTATTTTAAACTGCTGACTTCCAGTTTGGATACTGGCCATCTGAGAAGCGTTCATCCCTCATTGCAAAGAAGCCAGTGTCTTTTATTAGGTTTCTGGCAAGCCTGGAAGTATAGAGCCCATCTGTTATAAGGACCAGTTTCCTTTACTAAACTATTGGCAGATCATAAGGGATGAACTCTGGTTTTGAGGAATTAATGTTCCAGTTGAAAACGAGGTAATCATCTTCCACGTTTCTTTGATATTAACGCCAGTACTTTGCTCAAGCAAAGGCCGTATTTTAAAGTAGTTAATTGAATATTCATATTTTCCTACACGATTCTTTCCTTTCACAGGTAAAGGAAGTCTGGAAAGAACTTAAAAATGTGATGAAACTATAAAATAATTTTAAATACTGTATTCAGTTTTCATAACCTAAAAAAACAGTGTCATTCATGCATGCATGGCATTTATGGAGTGCCAAGCACTGTACTGACTGCAGGAGCATCCAAAGACAAAAACAACAAAGGTCCACCCTCAATAAGCTCATGATCTACTGGGGAGAAACAATGAATACACAATAAACAAAAGCAAAATAAATACATCATCTGGGATTAGGAAAGGCCCTAACACCTGGGTGATAGAGAGGGGTCTCTGATAGAAGGTGACACTAAAATTGAGCAGATTATCTCCACTTGGCTTTGCCTTCCCTTAATTATTCTCCTCCATTTTCAAAAAGAATCATCTCTTGTGACATTGAGTATGGGTAGTGAGAAAGGCCTGTCTGTTCATTCTGATTTCTTGGACACAGCATCAGCTCCTGTTAACCTTTGAGGCCCCTGTCACCTGTTCCTGTTCAGATGGTTGACTTTATCAATATCGAAGTGAAGGTGGGGGCGGGAAGAGGAGGGACCTATTTAGTCCTTTCTAAGGTTTTGAAAGGTTGATAAGCTGAGACACAGATTCAGCAGAGCAGTTAAAAGGAAATCAAAGTCTTTGTATTGTTGTTGACTATCCACCTAAACAAAGTTGCCCCAAAGGCAGCAAAGATGAATTTTATCATGTATCTCAAGATTCAGTGATCCTGTAATGTAAAAAGTAATTCTAGCTAAGATTTTAACGTATATATTGACAAAGACATCTATGCAGCCAGGCCCCAGTATAGGTCTGGCCGCTTCTGTGACTTCACTAGCTGCAGCTCTGTCTGCATCACAGGCCTCCTCATCTTCAGAAAGCCAAGCTTCCAATTGGTCTGCCAAAGTGCAGACTTCACATTTTTGGTTTTTTTTTTTGCAACTCGGTTCTTGCTTGGGGATGGAAAAAATCAGAGTGACTGTAGAACAGCATGCCAGGTGGAAAATTGATAACCCATAAAACAAGGCAGGTAGTCTTTAAGTAAAAGATCATTTCCTTCCTGAATTCGCCTTTAGAAAATAGCAGCCCCAGGGAATTTTGTTCTCGAATGCTAGACTGTAAATTAACCCAGCCTGGCTATTTGGGCTTCTGATTCAATTTTCTTTAAATATGACTGCTCAAAATATTCAAAGACCTGTCCTGTTAGCCTCCATTTATACCACTTCCCAAATATGAAAACATAAAACATATCTGATATGTGTTTCCCAGAGATAGAACCATCCATTTCAGGTGCTGGTAGGAAAAGAAAGTCAGAGTAGCCAATTTTAGGCCTGGGTGCAAGAGGATTAATTTCAAGGATGTTTCAACATCTCAGCAGCTGTGGGCCTTGGGCAGTAGGGGAGGCTAAGTTGATATGTAGTGCACATTTGGCTTGCTTCCAAGTGCTGGAGTCTTATTTCCAGGATCTCCAATGAAGAATATCTTCTTGATCATCCCATAGTGAGCAAATTCACAACTCTTAAAAAACTCAACAAGCATATTACTCCTCTAAGGCACTTCTACATTAAAAAAGAATGGGATAATATTTAATAAAGTTCATAGAGCTTTTGTATAATATAATTTAAAATGCCTTTCTTAAACTATCTTCAAGAAAATTAACCATGGAATAGCTACAGATATATTGCATTTTCTTTCTGTCCTATATTTCCATATATTACATACTTGTTATGTAATCAGTCTTCAAAGTCATTGATAGCAAAGGATATTTGAAGTCCTTAAAAGATTTAGTTAACATACAAGCCACACAGCACCCCACTCCCCCAAAATCCTTCCTTACAACTGTCATTGGCTTAGAAATTCAGATGGAAGAGAAAGAATATCTTAGTCTAGTCCAAGGAACAGAGATATTTTTAAGAAGCAAAATGTGGCTAGGACATTAGGATTAAACTTTTGCTTTTTCATATGAAAATTGCCAAGAGAGCTAATTGAGAAAACCATCATTCTCAATAGTCTGGCACCCTCAAGCAACTACTCTTGGTAACCCCAATCAGCTACCCTTCTCATTCTGCTTGAATTCAAATCCTTGAGATAAAAGGAACTTCAAGAGGTCAACTAGTCAATCCCTTACCTAAAGCATAAACCTCTTCTTCCTTAGCCCCAGTGAATGGTCGTTCGGGTAGTGTAGATACTTTTGCATCACCTATAATTAGAAATTCACTACCTTCTAATGCAACCCACCATGTTGTCCCAAAATCTTTTGTTATAACAAAATGGTGAGAATTGAATCTTACATGGAACCACTGAAGTCTTAAGACCACTATCAAATACTAATTCCAAGAAAAATGGATTACTTACTGAATGATAAAATACACTGCTTGGTACATGTCTTTCTTTGAAAGTTTGGTGGGTTGTTGTTTCTTTTTTTAACTGATGGACTAATATAATATACCACCTGTTTGATCCATGAGAACAAAGGAAACCCCAGCACTAAATTATTTTTTTCTGTATTTTTGTTTTAATGTATCTTCTTGATCCATTTCTTTTTTCCATATCTCATTCTCTGGGGTGTAAATGTTTAGATATTACATGTGTATAACACATGTAGAAGTAACTAGGTTAAGTATAGAAGCCTGTGGGAATATAGAATGGTCTTTAGTTTTTCCTGCCTGAATAATGGTTACCATTAATAGATATTTCTACATAATAGAAGAATTTCATCCAAATTTCACTTTAGACGTCTACTAGTTTTTTGACTTTGGTCATGTTTTTAACCCTTCAGCTCTTTTAAGGCAGGTCTTTGAAGAGTATAAGTTACAGAAAAGATTCAGATCAGCATTGGTAGGGGGAATTTCTTCAAATAGAATTACCTGTACCAATGAAAGCACAGGTCCAATCTCCCTACTTTGACTTAATTTACCTTTTCTATGATGTTACTACACAGGACTACACACACCATTCTTGTCCATAGATTTGAAGTCAAAATTTCATGCCCAAAAGGGTTTGGAAGGATTTTTTAGCCTGCTTCTTGGTGCCTCCCTGAGCTGCAGGCATATCCTTCCTGATACAAGTCAAATAGTTCATTGCACTAAGGCTCCATTTTAAATAAGCCCATCATTTTGTTTAAGCTTCACTGAGTTTGGCCATAATAAAACATTAGTGTGAAGGGCCTACATCTAGAAGGGCCTAGAAGGTAAAAGAGAGAAGTAAACATTGTACCCACAGATTATTTCTCTAAGAATTTTTGTCAAACTGAAGTACATTTGCATTTTCAAATCATCCATAGTAAAGCATCCAATCTGTCATTTCAGGATCTGAAAGAATAAGCTTCTTTTAACCAATCAGCAAACACTGGAGCCATTACTATTTTTTAACAGGTTTTTTTTTTTGTTTGTTTGTTTGTTTGGTTGGTTGGTTGGTTGGTTGGTTGGTTGGTTGGTTGGTTTTTTTTTTTTACTTAAGTAGCAGACAAGGAATCAGAGTAGAAAGTAAGGAACTTACTTAAGTTTGTAACCTGAAAATGATCAAACTAGCCAGACCAGTGTATGAAATACTTAATATGTATGCCCCTTTGCCTAATCAGTGATAAGGCCTTTTCAAAAGTAAATTAAATGAATATTAGTTTAGAACTATTTTCTCTGTGTTGTATAGGTTTATTTTACTAAGGAATTTCCATTGAGACTAACAGCTATCTTCCAATAGAGTTTGCCAGTCAAGACACTGGAATAAAATATAAATAAATGAAAAGTTCTTACTGACATTAGCATGATTTTAATAGATAACAAATGACTTGTGAGTATAACCTTACCTGGTTTAGCATAAGATAAGTAGCTAGTTTATTCACTAATGTTTCTATGCATCTTATTATCATTTTAGTAGGATAAACAATGGAACAAAAAAAAAGGCTAGTACCTTAAACTTTTGAGCTGAGAAATGTGAAAACATATGGCTCTTGTTTTCAGCAAGAACCCAGTGCCCAAGTGAGAGTGAATCTAAAATTTGGGAAAGTTAAATGGTTTCAATTTCTGAATTCAAGCTTCTTAGTTTTCTTTACTTTTAGGAAGCCTTCCAAAAACTGCAGTGAGCTTCTCCCTTCCCTTATCAGCTGCTGCGTTTGTTGCCTATTCCCATAGTTTAAATCAATACATGTGTTTTTGATATTTGGCAAACCGAGATTTAATTCTGCAGCTGCAAGTTCCCCACATAAACGAAATGCATCTTACAGAAATAAAAACATTCAGAAACCATTTATAGATTGAGAATACTGGTGGGTGAAAATCTATTCCCAGCCTCTCAGCATTTTATTTAATTATGGGAGATTTTTATGTTACTGGAAATTGAAATGAAAACCAGAAAGGCTAGAGTTTGAGATTCCATCTAGGAGTTGTTCAGAAATGAAAAAATGAAGATTTTTATTTTGTTCTAAGTCAAAATGTAAAAGAGCTAAGTGTTCCTTTATGATTGCTATTTTCAGCATAAACATGAATATACTACACATATATGTAAACATGTGAAATGACTAGAAGTTTCATAGACCCAGTCTACCAAGGAACACTCTTTCAATTAGTAGGATGATTTTTATTAATTAATGATTTACTAACTTTTTACATTGAATTTACGAATTCCCATGTTTGATCACTTCATTATTTTTAAAGGATTAATTCAACATGACTTTACTCCTCATTGAAGAGTCCAACCATTGTAGCGTAAGTCGAGCCTGTGGTTTTAGACAAAATAAAGTGCTGGACAGAATCCCAGTTTTAATAGTCCAAATTTATTATTGCCATTGAAATCTGATCAGATCATGGACTGGATTGGGTCCCAGTTTTTTAAATGCCCCAATTTATTGCTGCCTTGAAATCCTGATGAGAATACACCTTGGTTAAGACTTTAGGTTAAAAATAATAATAAATAAATAGTTAATTACTTTTAGATTCTTCTTAGATCATCACAGTAAAGAGTGGTATATGTAAGCTAAGAAAAATATTACTAGGTGGTGTTGCTAAAGCCAAGGTCAGAGTTTCATTTTGGGCTGACTGAATGAAGTTATCAGGTTTCAGCTTCTCATAGGGCTAAAATTCTCACTGAATGGAAGGGCTGTTTTGCTAGGTCCCAATGAATCTAAATAATATTAGTGTTAGATTGCCTATTGTGGCTTTCCTGAGAATGAGATTCAAAAACAAAAACAAAAAGCAAAACAAAACCAGAATTCTCAGGCAAAAGAGTCAGAAGGTTGGAATTCCTTCTAGGGGCCAGCTTCCAGGATCCACCTCTGAATTTACCGGGAAAAGGATCAGGTTTTGGAGGAAGAGGACCAGATCTATATATTTATTTACTTTTCTATCACCATTCCTCCAGAGAACTGCTGTGGTAAACAGTATAATGTGTTCTGATAACCCAATTTAGCTAAATACCTATACCCCAGAGGGTGGCTTTTCTTCTTCTATTCCAATGCCCTACCAGTATTTTGCATGAGCACAAATCCTTTTATGGAGCTTAAATCAATGTTAGAAGTGCTATAGGAGGCTACATGTCAACTGAGTCGGCCTGATACGTAGCATGAATCATTTGACCAGCATTCTTTCCAGTGGCTATTCAGCCAAACTTCTGAGGTTAAAACCCACCACCTCTTGGCAAAGTAGAAGAAAAGCACACCATCACAAGAAAAAGTCCTTGGAGTGACAGAGTAGATGATTAAATGATACCATAATATCATTGAAATCTATGGGGAAAAGAAAAATAAAGAGCTAATTAGCTTAATGAATTATTTAAGTAAAACTGTTTACTGAAAGCTATGCTGACTCAGTGATCCATTGTCCCCAGCCATGCTGTCAATCACTGTTGGGGAGAAATCACCCAGTCGGCAGCTTTGTATTACCTGCTATTCCTCATGTAGCAAGTCATTCTCTACCTGTCTATACCTGGCAATTTGTCACATATCTGCTACCTTGGGGAGGAGCAGAGATGCAAATGGCCCATCCCCTTTTGCTGACCTGGACCTTTCTGGATTGTTTTTATTTCATTATGAAAGTTATCGGTAAAAGCTGGCTCCATCTCGAACCCCTGGCCAATCTCCAATGATCAGCCCATCAGTGTGTTGCTACCTTGTCATACTTTTAATAAACTAATTTTCGTTCTCTTTGTCCTAAGTTTTGCTTCCATAATCCGGGCAAAACCAGACCAAAGAATTTTCCCTTTAGCAGTATGTTTGGTCTAATAAAGATGAGGCAAAGAACTATAAATTATGCTGACCCGGGCTATTTAGTTCTATTCCCTGGTTTTCAATGACCTTTTACTTTGTAAGCCAATCTAGGTACAGACATGTTGAAATTATATATAGAAGGGAAAACTAATTTTGTACTTTTTCTGCCATTCCTACAATTGTCTAATGTGAGCAAAAAGCACATTGCTCCTTTTAAGTAGCTGTTTAGTGTCTAGAACTGGGTGGGTTTTTAATTTTTTTTTATTTGTTTTATTTGTTTTTCTGACTTTGGACAAGTCACTTCATAATCTGTATGCCCCATTTTCTTTCTTTCATCTGTGAAATGGGAACTTCCATATGTCTCTTTTATATTTATTTATATTTATATTTCCCATTGATGAATAAAATGTTTTAATTACTTTGAGCTTCTTGGAAGAGTTATATGAAATAAAATTTTGAACCCCAGATGATAAATTAACACTTGTGTGCCCAAGCAATGTACATAACTCAGTTTGGGTAATAAAATGTTCCTGAAAAAAATGCAGATAAAGCAAATTGCACTTTTCCATTAACATTTTTAAATCTGGAAATGTTTTAGCTTTATTTCTGATTGAGCTTCACTTGGTAGTAGTTCCTAAAACATAATACTCCTCTCTTATCCTACCAAAAAAATCTGGCACAAAATATTACAGAAAAGGGGGAGCTGTTACTCAAGCTGGCACTCATGAAGACTGCTGGCTGGTCTAGGACAAGACAGGACCCCTGGGATCTGTGTGTTCATGAACAGTATCTCCACTGAGTGATTTTGTGCTTAAATTCATAAAATGATTATGCTGCTGTAACATTAGTGGAATTATGGGAGGGACACCTGTATTTTGTCCAACATTTTGAATTGCATCCTTAAAAGGCATGGAAGACGAGACTGTATGGCTTCCCCCCCTCCCCTATCCTATCCTTTTCAGATAACTAATCAAACACCTTGTATTATTCCTGAATTAACTCTCAGTAAATACAAAAATGAAGCTAATCTCTTCCCCTGCCTCAGATTCCCATCTCCTTCTGGTTTTAGCATATTTTGGTTTGTTTGTCTAAATATTGAGAGTTAAGGCATTTGGATTGAGGAGGACAGGAGAAGAGGTCATATTCAATCCTCACTGATATCATAATGGTAAAAATAATAGCGAGCATTTATGTTATGCTTTTTTAAGGTTTGCGAAGTGCTTTACAAATATTATCTCATTTTATCCTTTACCCTGGAATCCTGGGTCCTATTATCCCCACTTTACAGATGAGGAAACTGAGGCAGAGAGGTTAAGTGACTTGCCTTAAGTATTAACCTTAAGGTTATTTAACAAGGTCAGACAACTTACAAGTGTCTGAGGCTAAATTTGACCTTGGATCTTCCTCCTAACAGATCTAGGACTCCATCCATTGCACTAACTAACTCAAATCTTTTGAGGAATCTGACCAGTAGAATTTATGGAAACAAGATTTCTTGTGACTACAGTCCCTAGTGATAATAAATCACACTTTGGGTGCATGTTAAAAAAATTCTGAGGTAATATAAGTATTGTTATTCCCATTTTACAGAGAAGGAAATTGAGGCTGAAAGAGTTTAAATGACTTGCCCGTAGCCACTCACCTTATTAAGTGTTGGAGGTGGAATTCAGACCCATGTTTACTAGCCTCAAGTGTAATCAATCCTTTTTCCAGTGTGCCTTAATGTGTCTTGAAATTTTTTGGAAATGATATGTTTGAGAAAAAAAAAGGAATCATAAATAAATGGCTTTACTCACTCCAATTTTCTACCCCAAAACTCCAAAGGCTCAACTTTTTAGCCTTCATGGCTCTAGTTTTTCACCCAATCTGAGCTATTTGTTCAACCCTAAGTTTTCATCTCACTTGCCTCTCTGTGTATCTTTGCCTGGGACGTCTCCCCAGCCTCAACTATGCTGCTCCAATGCAGACATTCATCCTTGAAGGTCCAGCTCAAATGCTCCCTCCAAAATCATTCCCCTCAGAGGTGATTTATCTGCCCCTGGCATTTAAATATTTTCCACCATTTATGTGGCACTTATCGTATTCTCCTACCTTTAACTATTTATTACCCAGATCTAATTTTCTTAGCCAAGTTGTAAGTTCCTCAAGGGCAGGGAATATATCTTGTTCCCTTTGTATGAATAAAAATATAAACTCCCTCCCCCACCCCCCACCAAGAAGAAAGTGAGTTGAATGGAAAATACAAAAATGAAAGACAACTCAAAGTGGGAAAGGCTAATTTGATGCATAAAGAGGGGAAACAGAAAATAAGATTTTTTTTCACAAACGCTGAAATTGCATCAGGACCCATCCAACCATACTTAACTGGCAACATTACAACAGAAATGAGTCAATTAAGAACTGGAGCCAATGTTGCTCAGCCCATCATGCCTATTGACACCTGTTTGACTACAGAAGAACAAAAGTCCTGAGAGACCAGTGTGTAAAGTGAATGAGAATTTATCCACTTCACAAATAAATGAAAATGCTGTGGGCCCAGAGAATATTTGTGAATTGGGATTTTTTTTTCCAAAGCTCTAAATTTAACCAGCTGGAATTACTTTTTAAGTACCGTCCTTTTCAACCTTTTGAAATGAAAGATTTGCCTTTAAATGGGAAATCTGCATTTGATTGTGCAGATGAAACACAACATCCTTAGCTTATTCTCCACAAAAGCAGAATCTTTTTATACCCTACTTGTTCTGTCAAAACCACTATTCTAGAAATAAATTTCAGATGAGCATGAAAAACTGTGCATACATACTAGTATAGAGGATCACCAAAAAATGCTAACCATTTCCAATGAACCAAATGTCTTGTAATGAGACTCTCAGGAGTAGGCTGTTACTAAACTGTTGGCTCACAGTCGAGAGCACCACCAACACTCAAAGCCAATATGCTATGAAAGAATACATACATAGTTATATTTAATCTTCTTGGTTCCAGGCTATTCTCTCCAACTAGACTGCAAACTTCTTCAAGGCAAAATATTGCCTTTTACATCGATTCTCCTATAACTTAGCCATGTTCAACACCAAGAAGGTGGTTTGTATCTCAACATGGTTTGAATAGAGAAAAAATGAGTACCATTAGAACAAATTATTGTGTAATTCAGCCTGCTGCTAAAAAAAAAACAAGAACAAAAATCTCAGTAGTCAAGGGGCAAATGAATCATTGACACATTTAAGTAGTAAGACTTAAGATAATACAGGTCTTTGCTTATTACTTTGAACAATTGTTGTTTAGTTGTTTTTTAGATGTGTCCAACTCTTCATGACCCCACTTGGAGTTTTCTTGGCAAAGATACTGCAGTAGTTTGCCATTTCCTTCTCCAGCTCATTTTATAGAGTAGGAAACTGAGGCAAACAGGGTTAAGTGACTTGCCCAGAGTTACACTGCCAGTAAGTGTCTGAGGCCAGATTTGTACTCAGGAAGAGGAGGCTTTTATGACTCCAAGCCTGGAGCTCTATCCACTGTGCTACAATGAAGTAACAAGAAAAATAGCTTTTTTTTTATTAATTTGTTTTGCTTTGTCAACAATCACTTCCATAAGCTTTTGAGTTTTAAATTTTTCTCCCCTTCCCTCTCCCTCTCCCTCCCCAAGATGGCATGCAATCTGATACAGGCTATACATATACATTTTTGTTAAACATATTTTCATATTAGTGATATTGTAAGTAAGTATTAGAACCAATAGGAGGAACCACCAGAAAGAGGAAACAAAACACAATAGAAGAATAAAAGAGCAAATAGTATGCTTTGATCTGCATTTAAACTTCATAGTTCTTTCTTTGGATGTGGATGGCATTTTCCATCATGGGGCCTTTGGAGATGTCTTAGATCCTTGTATTGCTGAGAAGGGTTAAATCTATCAATATTAGTCATCGCACAACATGACTGTTATTGTGTACAACATTCTCCTGGTTCTGCTCATTTTGCTCAGTATCAGACCATACAAGTCTTTCCAGGTTTTTCTGAAGTCCACCTGCTCATCATTCTAATAGCGCAATACTGTTCCATTACATTCATATACCACAACTTGTTCAGCCATTCCCCAATTGATGGGCATGAAAAAGAACTTCTTTAAAGGTGACAAAGGTTTGTGAGCGTATCCTTTATACATTTATTTATTTACACATTATTTTTCCTTCCATAAATGTCAACTTGAGAGCAGAAACTGCTTTTGATGTTAGTTCTTTGCCTCCAATGCCTATCATGGTATCTTGCCACTAATAGACACTTACTAAATGTCAGATTAGGAGGAGAAAAAAAGGAAAAGTGGTAGAGAAAGAATTGCTTGGATCAAACCTTTTTCAAAATGAAAGTGAACTTTATTATTGATGACATTGGCAGCTGAATTAAGAATTCTATTAGTGATGATGTTAAAGCTGGCACATTTTCAATTCAAATGGACACCGAAGACATGGACGTAATTGATATTTGTTCAGCGTACTAAGATGTATCATGGAGCCTTTGATGTCCATAGAAAACTGCATGTACTGTAGAAAATATGTTCCAGACACTTGGAAATGTCTTCAGACCAAATTATATGTCTTTTTAAAAAAATGTATGGCATCTGATGAAATATCATAGTAGATTTTGGTGGATTTTAGATTATGTGTGAGGTTGTTTAGATGTTTTCAGTTTGGTTATAGTAGATATAAGGATTACAGAATAGCCTAATTTGCTATTTGAACTTTTAAATTTCTGTGCCATATTTTGTGAGTCACACATTATTAAGAAAACCACCACACTGTTTATCTCACAGTGCTCTTCAGAGAAACAGGCTGATAGTAGAAAGAGGTAGTTTTAAGAAAAGTATTTCTGTTTTTTGAGAGTCATTTAGTGCAGTGGTGTCAAACTCAAATAAAAACAGGGGCCACTGGCCTGTACATAAACCTCCCCACTGGGTCACATATTGACTCAGTTTTAAAATGTAACAGTATCTCTGTTTTATTTTATTTTTCCTTATTTTGTCAAACATTTCCCAATTATATTTTAATCTGGTTTGGAGTTGAAGGGCCACATGTTTGACATTTCTGGTCTAGTTCACCATTTGTGACAACAGTGTGAGGTTGGAGTAGAATATGTGTCCACCCATGACTATTGAGTTGAATTATATAAGTCAGTCTGGAGCCGTGATTATTCAGTGCCTCAAAATTGCTGAAAATATTTATTTCAGTTACACCCACTTAAAAATCATATCAGACGACAGGAGCCATGACTCAATTACAGATCCAAAGAGTGGATTCAAAAGTAATCAAACCACCCAATGAGGATTTAACAGATTTTAGAGATGCTTTCAAAAGAGCACAAAGAGCCTTAATTTCATGGGCAAATCAAAACTGTAAGGCCAAGAAATGTGATATTTTGCTGTTATTTCCTCCTTCATGAGCATAAGTTGGAGAGACATAAGTGACCAACCTCTAAATATATATATATTTATAAATAATATAATATATAAATATAAATAATAAATACATAAAAATATAATATAATAAATAACATGATACGTGAGTAATAAATATAAATATAAATTCTATAAATATAAATTATATATATATATATGTATATATTCAGTGCTTCAATGGGTCCTTCATCTGAAGATGTAGATTGTAACCCATCTACACCTTTTCATCCTGGATAGCTCTTGTCTAGGCCTTCCTACAAGTCCTCTATGGGGGGTTTTCTGTCTTTCTAGGCCTCTTAACAAGACATAGATAAAGTAGAATTTGCAGCAGTTCAATCCTTATCATTCATTTAAACTCTGTAACTGGCCTCCTTCTTCTCAGGGCATGCATCTTCTCTGATGATACCCTTGATAGCATTTCTCTTATGCGGTTCCTCTTTGTTTATAGGCCATATAGCCTACTCACTCACACTCCCATGCACCTCCCATTGCCTTATGGCAATGTAACACCTAACTTGAACCAGCCCAAAATGTCCAATTAGGTCAACTCATTGATAGTTAGTGAAAAATGTAAAGGAAACACCCATGATATATACAGTCCCAAGATTTCAATATCAAGGGAACTCAGTGGCCATCTAGGCCAATTCATACCTGGAAAAAAAAATAATCTCCATCATCACCTACCTGAGAAGCAATTATCCAGCATTTACTTAAAGACTTGTAGTGAGAGAGAGCCCACAACCTTCTGAAACAACTCATTGTACTTTGGGGTAATGAATTATTAAGAAATATTCCCTTATACCAAGCCAAACTTTGCCTCACACATTGCTGCTACTTCTGCCCTCTGAGCAGACCAAAAAAAAAAAAAAAAATACAATCCCCTTTCCATACCCTTCAAAAATCCTTGACAACAATTATGTCTCCTCCCCCCACCCAAACCTCCCCACTGCCAGCTCCAAACTATACATCCCCATTTCCTTCAACTATCTCATATGACATAATCTTGAGGCCCTCCACCATGCTAATTGCACTCTCCTCAGTATTCCCATTTATCAACATCTACCTTAAAACTTGGTACCCAGAAATGAACATAGTACTCCAAATGTGTTCTGACCAGAATGAAAGACAACAGGACTGTCTTTGTCACTATTCCTGAGCATTAAGAATATATTTGTTTTCTTGATTGATCACACCATTGACACGTACCAAATATTCAGCCCTCTAAAACCCCCAGGAGTTTTTTCAAACTGCCATACCACTATGTTCCTTTCATCTTGTCTTAAAAAGTCAATTTTTGGAACCCAAGTATAAGACTTTACATTTATCCCCATTAAGTAGCACCTTTTTTCAACATGACCCAATGTTGCAATCTTCTTTTTGAATACTAACTCTTGATAGCCAGTGTGTTAGCAGTCCTTCCTGGCTTTGCGCCATTTGCAAATTTAAAAATGGTGTCTATGACTTTATCCAAGTCATGGTTAAAAATCTTAAACAGCACATGGCCAACCATATATCCTTGGGACACTCTGTGAAAACCTCCTTTGAAGGTGGTATTAAACTATTAATGACTACTTAGAGAATCCAGCCAGTCTTTCAGTTCAAAATTTATCTAATTGTGCTGGGGGCTAGCCCACATTTCTCCATCTTTTCCGCAAGGCCAGCATGAAGGACTTTATCAAATAATGTGCTAATAGCTGTGTAAATTATAGCTACAGAATTCTACTGGTTTAGTAATTCTGTCCAAAAAAAGGCAAATAAAATTAGTCTGGTATGACAGGTATGGCCTATTCTCAATGAAGTCATGTTGGAGTTCTATGTGATCACCACTTCCTTTTGTAGAAGAACACTCACCCAACAGACCAGGCATCCTTCATTTTCAGACTTTACTATTATAATCAAGGTGCCTTCTTCAACTGATAAATTTCTCCTGGGATCTCCGTTTTGAGCACAGGCCCATACCAGCTGTCTTTCATTATCTAGAGTCCACTGCCATAGTCCCACATAAATACCATTCCACACACACACACACACACACACACACACACACACACCTTTTCAGTTACCTTTTACATGTTATCTTTCCATATTAGAATGTAAGTTCCTTGAGGACCCGTGGCTATCATTCCTTTTTCTTGTATTTATATCTCTAGCACTTAGCACAGTGCCTGGTACATAACAGGCACTTAATATATACTTGTTGACTTAACTATACCTTTAATAATAGATTATTGAATTTTGATGATAAAATTAAGGTTATTTTTGCAACTATTAAGCTATAATTAATTATTAATTATATATTAATTAATTATAATGTAATTAAGCTGTATTTTGCAACACCATTCTCTTCCCATTTTAAAAAAATTGGAACATAAGCCTTCTCCAGTCTCTGTGCTGCCTTTCTCATTCTCCATGATCTTTCAGAGATCACTGACAATGGGTTCTCCTTCTCATCCTAAGGTTACTCTTCTTGGCAGAGAAAACAGGAACAAAGTAACAGGATGCAATTGCTGAACATCTCAGGGATCAATTTCAAACACATCTTGTTTCAGATATCACATGTATATATACATACATACAAAAATTTATATATAACATGATATATGCATGTTGTTTTATTGTATACATACATATATAAATATATGTTTGTATATGAACCATTATTCTCATAAGCTATACTGTACCTGAGTTTGCTTCTTTTAAAAATGTTGTTACCTAACTAACTATCAAGGTCTGATGAGAAAATTCAGCACCCTCAAATATGAACAGAGCAAGAAATATCCAGATATTCTCTATCAAAGGAGCATGAGCCAAGTTGAGCCTTATAAAGAAAGTTCCAAATATCACTTTTTTTAAAAACTCCTGACACTTTATTATACCCTTGCAGTTTGGGTGACCTTTTTAACACAGTGAAAGCTTTACAACAGTGTTTATAAATCCAATGTACACTTACAAACTGATGTTTATGTAGCCTTATAGTCAGAGCACATATGAAAGAGCTCTTTCAACCTAGAAGAATATTAGAACTAATTTAAAACACTGACTCAGTGATGAACACTTCCAAAGCATTCTGCTTATGTGAGCCTGATATTTTACTACATTTTTGCATCTTAGGGTATTTTTCTAGAATGATGATAACTACTTCAACCACCTAGCAGCAATTACTTGATGCAAAAATAACCCCCAAATATATTTTCTTTTTCCAACAGATTGTGTGTGTTTTAACAATGCCTAGTTCAACACTAGCACCCTGTGGGCACTTAATGACTGCTTTTGGCCTGAGCGAATAAATTAACATTTTAAAAGTTTCAGTATTATCTGTTTCAATATAATACATAATGAAGAATATAAGTGTGAGGTACTTGATGGAGTATGGGGTTGGGAACGGGGGAAATAGAAAGTCAGTAAAGAAAAAAACAGATGGGGGGAGGGGTGGTCAGGTTATGAGAAGAAAAGGTTAAAAAAATCATCAAAACCCATAGTTATTTTCCTGGATATGTTGGGCTTCAGAGCAGCTACTTACACCAAAGTACAGAGTTATAACTAAGGAGCAGCAACTGGAGCTTTGTCCTAGGGTACCAAATTTTAGGGCAAACTGATAGTACTTGTACCAGGTAAACTTAGTTCCCAGTTAACAAGAATAGTTAGTTAAAATAGAGAGCTATCAAATGGACATCATCCAGTAAGTCCTTCTATGGTCTAGAAGTATCCTCCCCTAGAAGTATCCTCTCCAACAGAGCAGCCTATGAGGACCCTCAGGGTTTTTGTCTCCATGTTGGAATGATGTCTTAGATTCTCCTTCCCCATACAAGTCTATCTCAGGTCTCTTTTTCCTCTTTACTAAATTTGTCTTAAGAAGTTGATCTGCAGGAGCTTCCCTGATGCTTCCCACAGCTGTCAGAGTTCCTACTTAAGGTTCTGCCAAAGGGGCTCATTAAAGTATATATAGTTTAATATCCATGACTGGTTAGGTCAGTTGGTACAAAATGATGATTAAACCAAGGTATTAGATCCTTGTGGTTATAGGACAGTTAACTTTGCCCTGTTTGGTGGCCACACCCCAGACAGCTATTGACCACAAGAAAGATGAGTTTAGAGAATGTGGAATGACTACTAGAAAATAACCATAAGTTTATGTCCCTAGTAGTGGTAGTTCAGTAGCTTCCTGTACAGACAGTACATTATATGGTTAACTGATTCCTGGGGCCTCACTTATCCTCATAATATTCTATTCTGGAACATATAACTACAAAAAATTCTTTGGCTTCTGTGGGCAAAATAGCTTACAGAGTCAATTACTCTTCCATTAAGAAATAATCAGTGTCTTACACATAGTATGTACTTAATAAGTAGTTATTTATTTGATTTTAATTGTCACTAGTAATTGTAATTACAATAATAGCTAACATTTATATAATGCTTCAAGCAGAACATTTTATATATTTTAACTCACTTGAACCTCACAACAACCCTATGAGATTGGTGCTGTTATTATCACCATTTTACAGATGAAGAAACTGAGAGTGAAAGATGTTAAGTAACTTGCCTGGGAGACACTCCATTTATAAATGCATGAGGTCAATTTATACTCAGGTCTTCCTGACTTTCCAGGCCAAAACTCTCTCCACTGTACTGCCTTGCTATGGGCCAGTAGCTATTTTATGGGAAACTATTTCATATCCAACACTGTGCTAGGGCCTGTAGAGTCTAAGAATTGTAGGCATGATATTAAACTGAGATCTTTGTCTTCTCCTCTCTATTTTGTGTTAATCGTAAAATCCCAGGAGTATACTTGGTCTTAATTGGCAGTGCTCGTTTGGATAAGCCACTGCTGATCTTTCCCATCTTTTATTCTTCTAATGCCTTCTTTTTTCTTTCCTTTATTTCTAACCTTCCTCTTATCTAAGGTCAGTTGTTGGCCAGTTCAGCTGAACACAGCTTCAATTTCAGTTCTGATAACATATAACCTTCAGGAAAAGATTTGTAATTTAATGAGTTTTAATATTTTTTTATCATCTGGAGAGCTAACTTCCACAATTGCCTTTCTCTGGTTTTTCTGACCTCTAGATACACCCTTACTTCCTCAAATTGGAGGTATAACTGACAAAATATATATAAAGGGGTACCATTGAGACAGATTGGGGAGATGCTTTTTCCTTTGATTCATTCTTGGCTTTGATTATTTTGTCTATTTATAGCAGAAACTAAGATTTAGAGCTGTTACGTTCAAACACAGACTGCTTTTATCATCCATACATCTCTAAGTACTTTGCAATGAAATCATTAAGCTCAATTATAAAATACAACTTAATCAAGCACCACATTTTTTTCAAGTGGGGCAAAGTTAGTTAAATTATTAAGAACCTAAATGATAAATGGTATTTTAGTTATAAACTAGAAAAGAATAAAGGCTCATAGATTCATAGATTTTTAAAGCTAGAAGACACCTTAGGAAAAAAAATATTTTAGGCCAGCCCCATCATCTTATTATAAGCAAGATAAATCTAGGACCCAGAAGATAAAATTTGAAATCTTTCATTATGAAAGGAACTTATCAAGACAAGGAGTTGGATTTCTGGTTTTGTGTCCCCTGAGCTTCATACAGTCCCCCATACTTAGTATATGTTTAATAAATACTAGTTACATTTATGTGTCTTTCCCAAGGTCATACCAGTTAAAGAAAGAACTACCAATTAAGCCCTTGTCTTCTGACTTCTAGTTCAACACCCCTCCTGCCATGTTGTTGTTCACTTGTTTTCAGTTGTGTCCAACTCTTCTTGACCCCATTTGGGGTTTTCTTGGCAAACATACTGCAGTGATTTGCCATTTTCTTCTCCATCTCATTTTATAGGTGAGAAAACTGAGACAAACTAGGTTAAGGGATCTACCCAGGGTCACACAGCTAGTGTCTACGAACTCAGGAAGATGAGTCTTCTTGACTTCAGGCCCTGCACTCTATCCACTAGCTTCCTGACGTACTGTAAGAAAATAACATTTAAAAAATCTAAGAGATTTTTTTAAAGAAGGAGGCTGCTTCCCATTATACGTATTACCCTCTCCCCCATAGGATGGCTGATAACCCATCCCCAGGATATACCTGGGTGATTCAAAGAGATAAGCACTTGAAGAAATATGTACACAGAGGTTTATCATAGAATCTGGATGTAGGCCAAATACATGGAGTTATAAAATCAAAGACTTTAGGGAGGGAGATCTGGTCCTTTGCCAAAATCTGTGGACTACCCCCAGCTGACTACTTTCTCTCATCAAATGTTAATGCTTTTATGGCTGTACCAGTCAAGCCATTAGCAACAGGTCAATCTGAATTTCCTTCTTAAATGTTATTGATCAACCAATCATGACATCTGGGTATTTTGAAGGAACCAGCAGATGTGTGGATGTTGACTGAGAATGGATGCCTCCTAACATTAAGGATATTCTCTTTGGAACACTGACTTGGCCTTCCACCATTGCTGACTTCCCAAGCAGGAGCCTTGCCTTATGCATGTTCTGGGCCAATCAGTGATTCCAAATGGAATAGTTATCAGGGCAGCATGGAATTGACATTATAGTCTTTTCTTTGAGTGGTTGCCTCAGAGTTGGGAGTAGGAAACCACCTTTAGCTGGTAAGGTGTCTTATTCGTGGTTTTACTGTTTATCGTTCAAACAACTCTTGGGCAATGACACCAGGAAAAATGGACAAAGGCAGCAGCCACAACCAAAGGCAATGTGTACAAATATTTTATGAAGTTGGAGGTATATGAAAATAGCCCTGCCTCTTCAATCAGAATGTCTGGCTTCAAATTCTACCTTGAACATTTACCTGGGCGATGGTGGGCAAGTCACTTAAGATCCCTGGGCCTCAGTTTCCTCATCCATAAAATAAAGCTTGGACTAGATCATCTCTGATGTTTCTTTGACCCTAAATCTATGGTCATATGATCCTAGGTGTAGTGCAAATATTAGGATCCCCATTTTGCAGATGAGAAAACTGAGGATTGCCCAAATAGTAAGTGGTAGAGTCAAGACTAAAACCAGGTCTCCCAATTCCCAGATTAGTGACCTTTCCTGACACTGTGCAGCTTCCAAAATGACCAGTTGTTCTCTTGTGCCACATACACACAATTAAAGATGTTATGGATCCAGGGTCACTGGAAGTAATAGTTATATACTCAAGATAGATAATTAACATTTTCATTATTTTTTAACCTGCAAATACAACAAAAGCCCCCAATTAACTACAATGATTAATGAAACTGATTTTTTTTTTAGTCACAGAGTTAAATCACAATAAAAATGAGCATTCTTCCAGATGTATCCTACTACCAGAGTCCAGTAAGCTGCAGCTCTGATGGATTCTTCATCTTGATATTCACTACAATGAACTTCGATGATACTGAGTTATAAAAAAGGGGTTGTGTTCACAGTACTTGGAGCAACCATCTGTCCCAGGACAACCATTTTTCAGGAAAGAAAGCTTCATTTTAATGGAGTTTTTCAAAAAGGGCTATCTATTGTCAGACAACGTGTCGTCATCTTTGGTTATGAAAATATGGTCCCAATGCTCCCAATTACTAAGCCAAGAAAATATATTGTCAGAAGATTTAAGATACTAAGAACCTAAAAGAGTTTTGTGCTCAACACTTAGTTTATCAGAAAATCCTGTTTCACACAACATTCTAGTTAAATCCCTTAGCATTCCAGTTAATAGAGGCTTTACTCCATTTATTAAAAGCTCCTATTCTGAGCCTAGCACTGCATTGTCTAGTGGGGCATATGAAATTTACTGACGTGTGAAATCTCAATTTGAAAGCATTGTCTTCTCCTGCCTGCTTTATGTTCACATTAAGATCTCATGAGAACAGTGACTCTGTCCTTGACTTGGCTTCTCCTGGTCTGTGCCAGATTAAACACTGCCCAGTGTGACATGCCATTCAGCAGTTTCCTTGTTCCATGAAAGGGACCCTGCTTCACTGGAGCTGCATGCTGACTGCTAGGAAGACCTAAAAGCAGAAATATGAATGCAAATTTCATTCATTAAAATCATAATTAATTTATTGAAAGAGAATTGTTATTATTTCAGGGACAAATGAGTATTAGAATATGCATATTATTTTAATGAACCAAGAGAATCTTTGGAGAGGCTTCTATGTTAATTGCAAGCAGGACACTCTAGTTCTACTAAGGGAGGTGTGAATACTATGCATTAAAAAGGCTAAAGATTGGTTCTTTTAAAAATACAGAAAAGCAGTATTCCATATCTACATAACATTGTTAATGAGTTCCATGAAAGCAAAATTCTTTTAATCAACCCATGTTTTTCCCAAAAACAAAAGTCATCATTTTGTTGGTGACTCCCAACTGGTTATCAGTATTCAAGTCTGATGGCCACCAGCATTCTTCTGGTGAAGCTGTACAGCCATTATTCATAAAATATAGCCACCAATGAATAAAAGGGATTGATCATCCAAATGGCAGTGGCAAGACACATGTGGCAGTGGGCAGGATGCAACACATTGCAAGCAAGGAATTATGAAGGAGAAGGGAAGAATAAAGGATGTCATCAGAGAAACATGATGAAAATTGATGGAGTTGTCATATAGTATGAGTCGAGGGATAACCAGTGGATATTCTATGTGCTGATATCCTAATGAGTCAGCAGTGTGATATGGCAGCCAAAAAAGCTAATATAATCTTGGGCTGATTTGAGAGACATAGTGTTAAGGACAATGGAAGTGATGATTATACTTTACTATGCCTTGGTCAGATCTTATGGAGAGTTTTATTTTCAGCTGTGGGTGCCATATTTTGGGAAGGACATTAATAATCTGGAGAGTATCTTGAAGAAGCAATCCTGGATAGCAAAGGGCCTCAAGATCGTAGGATAAGATCATTTAAAGGACTTTGGGGATAATCACACAGGGGCGGAGCCAAGATGGCAGAGGGAAAGCAGTGACTTGCTTGAGTTCTCCCTCAGACCCCTCCAAATACCTATAAAAAATGGCTCTAAACAAATTCTAAAGCAGCAGAACCCACAAAAAAACAGAGTGAAACAAATTTCCAGCCCAAGACAACCTGGATGACTGATTAGAAAGGTATATCGCGCCAGGCTGGGAGAGGAGCGCAGTTTGGCGTGGGTGCACGGGCTGCGACCCTGGAGCAGGCCTCAGAGGACCGAATCTCAGGAAGCTGTGGCAGTTTCCAGACTTCTCAACCCACGAACGCCAAAGACAACTTAGAAGGTCAGTGGGAAAAGTCTGTGACTGAGATGAGAAAAGGAGCTAGGTCTTGGCCACAAGTCCCAAGCTTGGGCCTCTGCTGCCTCCTGAGCTTCTGGCCACAGACTGAGGGGGAATCGAGTGGCTGATCAGAGGGGGATTGCAAGGATCTCTTTGCCAGTGCTGAGGCAGGAATCTCTTGCTTTGCCCATGCTTAGATCTGGGTCACAGTTCTGAGGGGTGGTTCTGGGGTGAGGAGGAGTGCTGGCTTCGTGGAGCTTGTTGTGGTGGTGGAGAGGAAACACCTCGCCCCTTATCATAGCACCTTGGAAGAACTGAAAATTTTCAGGTCCCTAGAAGTATCTCTGAAAACAACTGTACAAACCCCTGAAGCTTGGGACAGTACATTCTCCACATTGGAAACAGACTCTTACCTTAACAAAGAGTTTAAAACTCAAATAATTGGTTGGGATCATGAGCAAGCAGCGCAAAAAGAGTCAGACCATATTATCTTACTTTGGTGACAAAGAAGATCAAAATATACAACCAGAAGAAAACAACAAAGTCAAAGCTCCTACATCCAAAACTTCCAAGAAAAATATGAATCAATCCCAGGCCTTGGAAGAGCTCGAAAGGGATTTTAAGAAGCAAGTAAGAGAAGTAGAGGAAAAACTGGGAAGAGAAATGAGAGTGATGCAAGAAAATCATGAAGAGCAAGTTAACAGCTTGCTAAAGGAGACCCCAAAAAATACTGAAGAAAATAATACTTTAAAAAACAGCCTAACCCAAATGGCAAAAGAGGTCCAAAGAGCCAATGAAGAGAAGAATGCCCTAAAGAGCAAAATTGGACAAATGGAAAAGGAAGTCCAAAAGATTACTGAAGAAAATACTTCCTTAAAAATTAGAATAGAGCAAGTGGAAGCTAGTGACTTTATGAGAAATCAAGACACTGTAAAACAAATCCAAAAGAATGAAAAATTAGAAAACAATGTGAAATATCTCATTGGAAAAACAACTGACCTAGAAAATAGATCTAGGAGAGAGAATTTAAAAATTATTGGACTATCTGAAAGCCATGATCAAAAAAAGAGCCTAAACATCATCTTTCAAGAAATGATCAAGGAAAACTGCCCTGATATTTTAGAACCAGAGGGCAAAATAGAAATTGAAAGAATCCACCGATCTCCTCCTAAAAGAGATCCCCAAAGGAAAACTCCTAGGAATATTGTAGCCAAATTCCAGAGTTCCCAGGTCAAGGAGAAAATATTAGAAGCAGCCAGAAAGAAACAATTCAAATATTGTGGAAACACAATCAAGATAACACAAGATTTAGCTGCTTCTACATTAAGGGACTGCAAGGCATGGAATATAATATTCCAGAGGGCAAAGGAGATGTGATTACAACCAAGAATCACATACCCAGCAAAACTGAGTATAATCCTTCAGGGGAAAAAAATGGTCATTCAGTGAAATAGAGGACTTTCAAGCTTTTTTGATGAAAAGACCAGAGCTGAATAGAAAATTTGACTTTCCAATACAAGACTCGAGTGGAAAATGAAGAGGTAAACAGGAAAGAGAAATCATAAGAGATTTATTAAGGTTGAACTGTTTACATTCCTGCATGGGAAGATGATATTTGTAACTCATGAGACCTTTGTCAGTATTAGGGTAGTTGGAGGGAAAAAATCATATGTATGTATATAGATGGATAGATAGATAGATAGATAGATAGATAGATAGATAGATAGATAGATAGATAG
>NW_020954580.1:20169761-20290278 GCF_900497805.2 Vombatus ursinus | reverse complement strand
TAGATAGATAGATAGATAGATAGATAGATAGATAGATAGATAGATAGGCACAGGGTGAGTTGAAGATGAAGGGGTCATATCTGGAGAATAAAATTAAGGGGTGATAGAGGATTATACTAGGAGAAGGAGAAAGGGAAAGGTAGAATGGGGTAAATTATCTCACAAAAAAAAACAGAAAAGAAAAGGCTCTTACAGTGGAGGGGAAACGGGGGAAGGTGAGAGGGAATGAGTGAATTTTATTCTCATAGGATTTGACTTAAGGAGGGTATAACATACACACTCAATTGGGTATGGAAATCTGTCTTACCATACAGGAAAATAGGAGGAGAAGGGGACAAGAGAGTAGGGGGATGATAGAGAGGAGGGCAGATTGGGAAAAAGGGTAATCAGAAGCAAATACTTCTGAGGAGGGACAGGGTCAAAAGAAAGAATAGAATAAATGGAGTGGGGCGGGATAGGATTAAGGGAAATAGAGTTAGTTTTTCACAGCATGTCTACTATGGAAGTGTTTTGCATGACTACACATGTATAACCTGTATTGAATTGCTTGCCTTCTCAATGAGGGTGGGTGGGGAGGGAGGAAGGGAGAAAATTTGGAACCCAAAGTTTTAAAAACACATGTTTAAAAAAAAATGTTTTCACATGCAACTGGGAAATAAGAAATACAGGAAATGGGGTACAGAAATCTATCCTACCCTACAGGAAAATAGAAGGGGAAGTGGGGGGAGATAGTGAGGAAAGCAGACTAGGGGAAGGGGTATTCAGACTGCATGCCATCTTGGGGTGGGGGGAGGGGAAAGATGGGGTGAAAATTTGGAACTCAAAATCTTGTGGAAGTAAATGTTGAAAATTAAAAATAAATAAATTTATTAATTTAAAAAAAAAAAAGGACTTTGGGATGGTTCCTGGGAAGGAGACTTTAGGGGAGGCATGACAATTATATTCAAGTATTTAAAGAGCTGTCATATGGAAAAGGGATTAACTTCTGCTTGGTCTCAGAAGTCAGACCCAGACACCAAAATGAAAGTTATAAATAAATTTAGGCTTGCTTTAAGGAAAAAAAATTTCATAATAATCAGAGCTATCCAAAAGTGAAATGGGTTTCCTTGGGAGTCTGCCTCTGATCATTAGAGGTCTTCAAGAAAAAACTGAATGACTTTTTCTGGCATGCTGTAGAGGAGATCCTTATTTAGGTATAAGCTGGACTAGAGAATCTGTGAGAGGCCCTTTCTTTCTGAAGTTCTTATGATTCACATAGGCAATTAAAGATGCAGCCCCTGTGCTCAGGAGAAAGGTCAGAGCTGGGGGCAAAGTTTTGAAAGTCATCTGTGTTAGTGCGAAAGGGGGAGCTATAGAAGTGAAGGTGATTGCCAACATGAAAGTGTAGGGAGAGAAGCAAAGAATAAAACATCTACCTTAAGAAATCAGAAGGAAGATAATGAGAAAGAGAAATAATAGCTAGCATTTATCTATCTATTTATATTTATATCTACATATGGGGGAGAGAGAGAGAGAGAGAGAGAGAGAGAGAGAGAGAGAGAGAGAGAGAGAGATAGTGATAGTCTTTTCTTTTAGGTAAGCATACATTTGGCATTTGAACAATGTGGCCAGCCCATCAGAGTTGCTCTTTCTGCAGTAGAGTTTGAATGCTTGGAAGTTTAGCTCAAGAAAAGACATAAGTGTCTGGCATCTTATCCTGCAAGGTGATCTTCAGAATCTTCTTAAGACAATTCAAATGGAAGCAATTCAGTTTCCTGGCATGGTGCTGATAGTCTGTCCAAGTTTCACAGACATACAACAATAAGGTCAACACAATGAGTATGTAGACCTTCAGTTTGGTAAGCAGTCTATTACCTCTTCTCTCTCACACTTCCCTTCGGAGCCTCCCAAACCCTGAGCTAGCTCTGGCAATGCATGTTTGAACCTCATTATCAATGTGTACATCCCTGGAAAGTATACTGCCAAGGTAAGTGAACTTATCCCCAGTATTCAAAACTTCTCCATTTGCTGTAACTGATGATTCAACATATGGATGGTGTGATGCTGGCTTGTGGAGAACCTGTGTTTTCTTGATGTTAATTGTTAGACCAAAATTAGCACAAGCAGCAAAGAATAGATCCATACTTAGAAGGCCATTTATTATGGAGAGAGCAAGAAAGAATTAGAGGCATCAGCTGTAGACAATTTTTCAATAAGTTGGGCAGTTAAAAGGAGTAGAGAAATTGGGATAGTAGTTAGAGAAATTAGGACAGTAGCTACATAGAGTAGAAGGGTCCAGGGAAAGATTTCCTTAGAATTGTGGAAATCTAATAACATGTTTTTGTAAGAAAATGGAAAAGAGCCAATGGAGAGAAAGATTGATGATGCCTGAGAGAGAAGGGCTGATTTCTGTAGCAGGACCCTGGAGAAGATGTGGAAGGGAATGGGATCAAGGATTTGCTATGATTTAGAAATTGGACACCCAGAATTCTCATGGAGGGATTCTAGGATTTGTTAGAGGTGACAGCTGACATGGCCTGTTTAGTTAAGAGTTTCACACACACACACAAAAATGATACCATTAACATCATTATTAGATTTGACATTGAATCCTTACATTTAGATTCTTCGATCTACATTATAAAACAATGTTTTACCTGTTAGAAGCTGTTCCACCATATGTTTTCTATTCCTTTTCTTCACCCAATGCAAGGGTTCAGATTTCATTCCCCATATTACCATGCTGTAGCAGTACTAGTTAGTAGAAACCTATTGGCCTCTAGTCTGACAGAAATTAGAAAAGGCTTAAAGACTTTTAAGCCAGCCCTACTTGGTAAAACTGTAGAGACATCCAATTCCCCTTAGCTCATATTGCTTTTTTTTAAATTGTTATCGGATGTACCATGAATTTAACACTGATCAAAAGAAAAAAAAAAAAAGAAAGCTGCTCTCATTCCACATTTTTATAGTGATAGTACTAGGAAATGTAAGGTTTGTTTTTCCCTAAAATATCTATTTTCTAGGAAGCTTTGGATTATAGCAACAGTCATCTATATCTCTTTTCCCTTGCTCCATTCCATTATACAAACACCAATTTTGTCCCATCATTTCCTTTAACAATGTATAATGTCAAAGGGAGATGTGCTTGGCGTATTGCCCATTGTTAAGCCAACAGATGAATGATCTGGATCATAGGATAGGTTTCCCATAACCACATATAGCCCTCAGGTATGCTAAGGACTAGATAAATCCAATGAGAAAATACTGACCCAAACTGGGAATGCATAAATGAAAGATGACAATGGACATGAATGGACTATTACAAATTATAAAATGAATTAGTAGATGGATAGATGAAGGCAAATGAGACATTAAGCTTACCTGTTCTAGCTCCTCCAATGGCTCTCACTTATCTATCACATGACAAATATCTGTGGTTAGGCAGATAACACTTCTTCTATGATTTAATAGGTGATCTTTGAGAATTATGATGGCTAAAAAATGCATCACCCTGTAGTCAATTTAGTAGGGAACCTTCCCAAATTTAACTGGATCCATCATCAGAAAACAGATAGCCTGTCTACCCCACAGGTACTATCACATAATACTATCATATAAATCTAAAATCTTCCTCCAGAAACTTAATGCCTTCTTCTGGAAGCCTAAGATTAAATCTTAGTCCTTTTCCCAGGACTTGGACAGAGAAATTCTGAAAAGTAGATTCCTACACTTTCTCTTCCCTATATCTTCTGTGAGAGTGGGCAGGAATTTAGTGGTTCCTAGAAATCCCTTTCCCCATTCATCCCCGCCCCTTCTAGCTCTTCAGGAAGCAGAAAACTTAAGCACTGTCTTTGGGTAAAGATGGTGGCATAGGGAGCCTTCCATCTTCCTCTGACCACCCATCAGCATGGCTCAGTGGAAAGGGCATTTGTCTGGTGCATTTGTTTCTATCTACCTTGCAGCATTGTAAAGGCAGCAGGTGTTCAGTAAATGCCATTGACTGACTGACTCCATCATCAGACATACATCTGTACTCTTGGGAAGACACTGTGCAATCTGTTCAGGGCATGGATGCAGCTAACTCCATGATTAGTGGAGCCAGGGATGAAAGGGACTGCTGAAAATTCTCTAGTTGAATAAGCTGTTTTTGCAGGTCTGAAGGATTTTTTAACCCCCTGTGTAAAAGCTGCTGTATAAACAGGAAAAGAAAATAAGGACTACGTCTCTTGCGCCTGTCTTTATTTCCCACAGTGCCATGAACAATCCTTGACACAGCAGATATCCAGTAAATGCCATAGACTAGCAGACAGATGTTAAGTACAAAAGGCATGCCACCTTGTTTAGCAGAGCCTTCCTATGCCCCATTGAAGAAAGGTAGCTCCTACACAGTTTTTGACACCAGGTTTCTACGTAAAATAGAGTAGGATATTTAGGAAGATTGACTTTCCATTCTAAATTAGCACATAAAATAGAACCACTTACACTCTGCAATTCTCAGTGCCCCTACTCTTGGCCCTGTTTCTCCCACCGCCTTCAAAGAGGGAAAGAGCAAGGAAACCAAAGGGAGGATGCTAGCTGGGTGTGGATTATCAGGTGGCAGAAAAGAAGGATCAAAAATGCTTTGGAGGGACGGGAACGGAAACATAACTAGTTTCCTTTCATTCTCTGTGGCTTTTTCCTTTTCCTCTTCAGGAAGTTTATGTCAACTAGCAATGCTCCAAAGTGAACCACAGTGAGCTATCCTCATCCCTTTATGCTTCATGGCAAGTATGATTATGGCTAGGGACATCTTAACCTCCCCTGCCCCCGAGGGGTGGAAACTTCAAAGAGGCCAATTTAGGTTTTGTAATTAATTTTTTTCAATTAACAAGCATTTGCTTTCTTTCTCTTTGACCTCCCCTCCGCATTGAGGGGGAAAAAAACCCTTGCAACAATTTTTTTTCTGATGCATGGGAAAAACTTCAAAACAGTTAAAGGGATGAAGAAGTGGAATTCCTTCTCCCTGGATCTTCAGACAAAGACCAGGGCACCGCATGTTAGGAATATGCTGTGGGGAGTCCCTCCATCTCAGAGAATTTATTATCAATAAACACAAATATCTCTCTTTGCTCCTAAAATACAGATGAGACACATATTTTGTGTAACTTTTTTATTTCAATAAGCGTTAACTTTCTCTCCCTCTCCCCTTCTTTTCCACATGGAAAGGAGAATATAAAAAACAAACAAAACCTTTCTAACAAATATATATAGTTAAGCAAAACAAACTGCTGCGCTGGCCATGTCCAGAAATGTATGTCTGCATCTTGACAGACCAGACTTTGAAGGTGATGTTTCTGTATTCTCTTTCCAAATTTTCTAATCCCTTCTCCTTCCCACAATTTCCAGAAAGACGTTGAAAACAGCAGGGAAATGTCAACTGGAGGAAGTTAATAAATTAACTAGAACATTGCCTGTCATAGTTTAATATCAACAATAATACTAGTAATAAAACATTTTGAAGACACTGAATAAAATAGGCATTACTTGTCCCAGGCAACCATCCCAGCCTTCTCAAGGGACAGATTATTACAGTTCCCTCCTAAATATTAGTCTGCACGTCAGCTCGGAGGGCATCTCTAAAAGGTGTTAAATACTTAATAGTATTTTGTATAGGGACCTCTGTCTATGGGATTGCTATAGGGGAAGTAATCATTTCTAGAAAAGGTGCTAAACACTCATTAGCAGTTTTAGTCTGCTTCAGGGCCAGTTTCAGAAGGAGAAAATGAAGATATTTACTAAACGTTAATGGGCAAATACTGTGTATTTGGGGAAATGCCAAGAAAATTACAGGAACTATAATCAATTAGCTACTTTTAGCTACCATTTGCTAATTTTCAAATAGAAAATTTGATGGGTCCAGAAAAGGTGCGGTTTTTAGGAAAATGTAAGTTGCAATAATAGAAATAAGGGATTTCACTGAATTGAGATTCTATCAAGATGGTAGAATTAGGGGTAGTAAGGAGTTAATGAAAGATACCACCAGTTAGTGTGATTTAAAAATGCAAACAAAAAGTAGGAATTAAAAATAGTTGTCATATAGTTGGAATAAAGAACAGATTCACTTTCCAAGAAATAACAATTCATTGTCTTCTAGGAGGCCAGGATGTCTCTGAAGCCTTGTAGGAGATTTTCCTCTTCTCTTGGGTGGGCCCAGAATTAGCCAGAGTATTTTCTAGTTTAGGTTTAGAATCAAACTAAGTTCCTACAGACCTGTCCTACAGGGATAAAATGAGAGAAGACTTGGCCCCCTGGGCCCATCCAAACCATCTGGGTTTAGTCTGATCTGGGTGGATAACTGCTATAAACTTTACTGAGTTACCTGCCCTATGGGCTTTGCCTCATTGGAAGCCATCCTGAAAGATATACAGTGTTTTCTTTTGGTTGTGCTGTCTAGCAGGAATGAGGGCCTTAATGACTGGCGTTCCATTAAAAAAAAGTTTTTAAAATAAATAAATATTTTGAAGAAATATGCGATTGTTTTCTCTTAAGGATTGGGCCAATAATATAGGCTGAAGCATTAAAATTTTAGAATGCCAGGTTTCCTGAATAGAAAAAAAGCGTAGGTGAGAAATGATGCTGGTTACCAACTACACAGTTTTCTTAACTGTCACAGAGATGGTTTAGATTGACATGATAAATAGAAAGGACAAGAGAAAGATCATTGAGAAAGTGTTATAGACTCCTGGACAAGAGTGAAAAAGAAATGAAAAATATTAATGCAGCTAAAATAGGCCCATTGAAAAGATGGGACATTGATCACAAAGAAGTACATGTAACCTGGTATTGACTGGTGAGTATATTACAAAGAAAGGAAGCAATTTTCCCTGAGCAGGTATGGTTTACATGCTAGTGAGGCTGCATTCCTGAGGAAAACTTAAAGAAATTGGGCCTCTTCCCTGGAACAAAAGGAAATCATAACTACCTAATCACAGCTTTCGTTAGACATTGATGGTAGGATAAAATATCCTCCTAGTCAAAAGGGAAAGTTATACAAAAAATGTTTATATTCTTTAAGAACTAAACTACTTTGCCTCAAATTATTGTACTCATTTGCTCCATTCCCTTCCTTTCCCACCACTCCTGCTGGAAACCCCTCCCCCCCCAAAAAAATCCCTGCTGTCCTCTCCTACTGTCTACTTTTGGGCTAGTAGTACAAAATAACATGAGATGGGGAGGTAGCTTTCTGGAAAGGGTGTTGGATTTGGAATCAGGAAGATCTGAATTTGAACGATACTTACTAGCTGTGTGACTCTGGGCATGTCCCTTTCCTGCTCTCATCCTTAGCTTCCTGGTCTATAAAATGCAGATAACAGTATCTATCTCACCGGGCTGTTATGAGGTTCAAGAAAAATGACATGTACCTTCAATTCACTCATCCTCTTCCCCAGTAATTTCAGAGCCAGACTGAAAAACCTTAATTCTTGAGTCTCTTAGTTCCTCAGCCTCTTAAACTCTCATGGCCTCTAACTTCGGTCTACCACAACCACACACAAAAGCATTCAACACTTAGAGACTAAAGTGGTTTGTCATTTCCTTCTCCAAGTGATTTTATAGATAAGGAAACTGAGGCAAACAGGGTTAAGTGACTTGGCCACGGTCAAAGAGCTAGTAAGTGTCTGAGGCCAGATTTCAATTCACAAAAATGTGTATGAAGGACAGCAACCACACAGAAGAATCCTACCCCCTTAGCTGATTGATGCTTTTAGCTTTATTTGCAGGGGAAATCCATCCCTATCATCTTAGTGCAGCAAGTATTCACTGACAATGGAGTCTGGCTTGTCCCTGGAAAGATGGTTTTGTTACAGAAATAGATCAAGTTAGCATCTTTATAAAAATTATTCAAAACAAATATCCATGAAGACACTACTGACATGCATTGAAAGAGGACAGCAGGATCCTTCTACTAGGGCCCTGCTGTGTATTCTTTCTTTCATCTTAATTCCAAATCCCTTGGAGAGTGTAGTTATCTTTCACATATTTTCCTCTGCTCATAATTACTTACTTGTGGGGTTCATAGTTTGGCTCTTGCGAAAGAGAAAAGCAATAATAGCTACTGGTATTTTTCATATGTGTTGACTTGAGTAGAGATGATGGCTTAGCTCTACACCTCTATCTTTTTTTTCCTCTCCCATCCTTACGTACTTGGGGTGCGCAAAGGGCAGGTCAGATTCCTCTTCTCTTAGGCAAGGAAGTACCTTGAAAGGTTAGTTATTCGAAAGCGCTTCACAACTTTTATAGAAGGTTTGATGTTTTTCAAAGGAAAACCAATTCCAATGTGTAAAAAATTGCCTTTTGGTTTTAGAAAGAGAAAAGAGGATGACATTATGGTTTCACAAACCAGAAGCAAAATGCACCTTCAAAATAAATGTTCAAAAAGCAGGTGAAAAAGCCCACCCTTCTCCAATCCCTTGGACAAATCTTTGAACTGGGTCCTTTTGACCTACAAAAGAGTCTTATCTTCATTGGCTTCGTAGTTCCAAGGTCTGCCATCTTTTTGCTCATTTCTTCTAAGATGCAATCCACTTCCTCTCTTCAGCTTCTTCTTCCACTAGAACCAATATCATCATCCTTTACAAATAATACTTTACTCATACAAAAATGAATACCTCACCCTACTTTCTTCTTGATATGGCTTACCTCAAACTATCAACAACATCATTATCATTCAATAATATGCTAAAGAACTTTTCTATTTTAACAAGTAACCAAAAATTTAAGACACTTACTAGTTTCGGGATGAAGTAAAGCTGCAGATGGATCTGAAATTCTTCTAAAATTTTTTCCCTTTCCTTATTCCTAATAGATTATACAATGGCACCGATTAGCAGCAGCATTTTGAAATACCACTTAAGGCTTTATCACAGTGGAGTCCCGCCAGTAATAGTCTTTAATTCACTTATATGTGCCAATTCATCTCTGTCAGGATCCTATTAATTTCCTCCCTGTTTTACTCTGTCCCTAGCCCCTATATAATGAGGCACCGTGCTCCCCATTTATGTAACCAAAAAAATTAAAATCTCTTGTAAATGACTTCTGATCTACTGCTTTTAGTGACCAAGCTGCCTCCCCACTTCCTCTTCATGTTTAATTCATTCTCTGCAAGCTCATTTCTCTAGAAGACTACAGGAAGATCAAGCAGCCAAATGGTGAACTCATAGGAAAAGTGTGGGAATTCAGGTTAACTGTTTTAACCTTTGGTCCTGCATTGAGGAATACTTTCCAGACTATTATACCTAAGACACACTCTTCACACAAACACAGTCAACACTGAGTGAATGAGCATTAATGAAAACCAACCTCTTAATCTTCAATCATCCCTTTTATCAATGGGCAAGATGTCAAAATACTCACATCATCATCATAATATAGAAAGCTAAGTAGTACAGTAGATAGACCTGGAGTCAAGAAGACCTGAATTCAAATCTGGCATTAGATACTTTCTACTATGTGACCCTACACAAGTCATTTAACTGGTATCTGCCTCAGTTTCCCTATATGTAAAATAGAGATTATAGTAGCAACTACCTCCCTAGGTTGTTGCGAGGATAGCATGCTATAATCTTTGTAAACCACTTTGCAAACCTTAAAGTAGTATAAATATACATATATATATATACACATACATATATATATGCTACATTTGTTATTACCATTATTACATTGTCATAAACCAGAAGACCCTGCAATAAATACAGGGGAGGGCTTTTAAATCAATACTGCAGCTTATGCACCTGGCATTTCTGTTGATGATTATCTAGAATGAAAAGAAAGGTAAACAACTGGAGAAACTGCGAGGGATGAGTACGTATTTGGGGTGATTTTTTTTCTGTGCTGGTATAAAATTACGACTGCTGTATTAAACTCACATCTCTGTTAACTTACTCTGTACTTTTCAGAATTGGAGCAAAACACCAGGAGTTACGAGAAAAGCAGGCAAGAGGGCTTATTGATTATTCCACTGGCCTCATAGGACCCCTTCATGATATGGATGATGATGAAATGGATCCCAATTATGCCCGAGTGAACCATTTCCAGGATACTTACGTACCAGCTGGCGTCTACAGGTCATCATCACCACCAAGCGTCGGTGCACTGGGCTACCCCCGGGATAGCCCCCTACTCTCTCCAGAGAAGGATCACTTGGAAGGGCTTTATGCAAAGATCAACAAGCCTTACCATCCCCAGACTCTTGCTGACAGGTAATGAAACCTTTTGGAAGTTGAAGGTAGTCCTTATTCAGCAGGGTCACAGATGGGCTGTCTGATGTTCAGTGAGAGTGAGAATTGGATGTACTGATGTGGAATTCTAAAAACAAAACAAAAACAAAAACCCTTCAGTTTCCAGAAAGTGATACACAGCGGCTACCCTAGACAAGGGCTGTGTTTTGACTTAACTTGAAGCTGTCAACCATCCAAAAATAAAGCTAACAAATAATAGTAATAAGGCACCATGAATAGACAATAGATGAATTCAGAGAGCAAAGTCCCTGTTGCAAAGAGCTGACAATTTATGCAAGAATATTATGACAGAGCTGATAATGACAAATGTTCAAAGAGCATTGGGGTTTTTTTTCCTCTCAAGAGCCTTACAGTGAAGAGCTTAGACTGAGAGAAGGTGGCATGAAATCTGGAGTAGGCAAATTAAACACAATGAGTGATGAAATGGAAAGCCATTCATTGCAAAGAAGGTAAAGTAAGAGGGGATATTATTCTACAGCAGTGTAACTGAGGGCAAATCAGAGGGCATTGAGGAGCAGTAAGGGAGTTTTGGAAACAAAAAAAATCGATGAATTTCATCCACAATAAGAACAGAACCTGGACAGCTATGCATGGATAATCAAAGATATAAAAGCAGATAATCTTGGTCATAGAATAAGATGATGAAACTAAGGATCATTTGCCTTTAGGAACTAAGGATGTTGAAATAGGAGTGTCATTCTGTGTGCTTGACAGGGAGTAGAATGAAATGAAATTCATTGTCATGTGTAGAGCTGATCCAAGAAAATATTAATCAATCCACATTGTAGGTAGGGCCCCTGAATTTTGCACACACACCAAATAGGTTGACAATCCTTCGTTCCATTTTACTTTGGTGCATTCCAGTGCAGGCTAGGAAGAGAAAAGCAGGGCAGATGGTAGCCCCAAAGAGTGAGCTCTTACTCCAGAGCAAAAAAAAAAAGCCTTGTTTTCCAGATTTCTTTTGGTCCTGACAACCACCCAGTGCCCATTAGTAACCAGGCTTTGTGTGATAGTATGATATATTGCATATGTTTACAGTTTACATTTCCCCAGCTGTGCGATATTATGCACTTTCAATTAGGTTGGGGAGAGGAAAGGAAATCATGGCATTTTTATACAGACTGTAAAGTGTAGCTTCACAAGACTGATTACCTTTCAGAGCCTTTCCAATAACCAAGTGGGAAGGAAGGAGCAATTTTTAATCCTTACTGTCAAGCTTCCAGGTTGATAGTATTAAAGAAAGATGGTCAAGTTTTTCTTTGAGGTAAAAAGAAAATATAAATTTCTGTGACTCAGTGATACAGTCATTAAAACTAGGCTGCTAATTCATAGCCACCCCTTGAATCACCTGTTAAGAGAAAACCATTTTTATTCTCAAGCCATAATAACAAATGGTATTATATAACTACTAGACATGAGAGGGTTCTGGCCAGGGCTGTGGTTGTTAGAATCCTTCCTTAACTCACAGAGGTCACCCCCAAACTGTGTCTAGCCACTGATAGTACTGAAAATGGCCCCTGCCAGAGACCCACTATCCCAGAAAACCTATTATAGTGTAGCCCCTGAGCTATCCGGCCTTCCATGATTGTTTTTCATCTTCCTCATGTATACAGAACTTCTCCTGGAGTTTCTTGAAGGTAATTTTTATTTCATCCTTATTGTCAAACTTCTGGGTTAACGTGAAAACTCATCTTCTTCAACACCATTATTCCCCCAGTGAGGCAAATCATAGATCCAAAGAATCATAATTGCAGGTGATCCCAAAAGCAAGTTAATCATGGAAGCATAATGGACATCAGTAGGCTATAGCATTATTGCTAATGAAAATTTGCTTATGAGAAGTCATGTGGAGGACCTCATCAGGCAAAAGTATGATCAGAAAAGGAGGTAGGCTGGTTATGACTTTGTGCTGGTAACCGCAAGATATTCAGAGGTGTAAGTGAAGGCCTCCAGCACCTAAAAGTATTTCTTATATGAAAGACTTATGGAAGGACATATACAAGGATTCTGTAGGATGAGAAAATGTGAATAGCTTCCAAGGTCCACTGATAGAGGAAGGAGACATAGCCATGAGATTCTTTTTGTTTGTTTGCTTTACTGATGGATTTTGCTTTTATATTACAAACATTTCCAGATTACCCCTACTTTTTGACAGATCTCTTGTACCAAAGTAAAACAATTAAAACGAAAAATAATGAACTCATCTGAAAGTGCTTGCCACCTTCAACATCTGTAGCAAATCCCTCCCAACTTCTATTTTTAATTTTTTTTCAAATGAAGAGAAATCTGTTTTCTCTCCTTCCCGTCTCCCATTCCATTGGGGAAAAAAAGAAAAGAAAATTGCTTTTAACAGATATGCATAGTCAGGCAAACCAGTTCCCTTGTTGTCTGGGTACAAAAATATCTATGTCTCATTCTGCACCTTAAATCTATCACCTCTCTGTCAGGAGGTAAATAGTACATTTCATCATCGATCCTTTGGTATCATGGATGGTCATTGTATTGATCACAGCTCTTACAGCTTACAAAGTGGTTTTGTCTTTATATAATGTCATTGTTATCGTATAAGTTGTTCTGTTTATTTCATTCTTCATCAGTTTATAAAAGACCTTAAAATTGTCCATCTTTATAATGTTGACATTATAGTATAAATTGGTCTTTGACTCTGCTTACTTCCCTCTACATCAGTACATATTAGATCTTTCTATGTCTCTTTGAAATTATCTATTCTCTCATTTCTTACTGCACAGTAGTATTCTGTCACACTCATGTATCTATTCAGCCACTCCTCCTTTAAGGCCGTCCCTTTTGGTTTGTGGACTCTTTTGCTACCACAAAAAGAGCTGATATAGATTTTTTGTGTGAATATAGAAATTTTTCCTGTTTTCTTTTATCTTTTTTGGGTTTAGGCCTAGCAGTGGTGTCACTGGGTTAAGGGGTCCATCAGAGCTTTGAAAACTAATTTTAATTAGCATCCACTCAAGAAACAGATTTTTTAAAAATGCATCCTGTCCAACATAGATTACACACTTGTCTTGGTTTACTTTGACTATTTAAAAAACTAAAGCTAAAACCACTTTAGATAGAGGTTAAAATTCCATTTCACAGGAAACATAAGATCATAGAATTCAGAACCAGTTTTAAATCAGCCTGACCCCTTCTCATGTCACAAATGAGGAAACTGAGGCCTAGAGAAACTATGATTTGACTGAGATCACTAGATTCCCCCAAGTGTTAATTATAATTACACTTAAACTCTGACTTTGCTTGTGTTTGGGTCCTTATCATTTATTTTTAAATGTCATTTTGTATCCACGCTTTGCTCTGTAAGTCTCCCAGTGGCATTTAGCCAAAAAGCGATAAAACTCTAACTTGACTTGGCCATGACTGAATGAATCTAAAAAGGGTGAGTCAGCAAAAAGTGCACACTCAGGAGTAATTGGAGAGGGGGCAAATACCAGAAGGGATCTGCTAGTAGGAATACAGAGCTGCCCCGATTATACCTTGACAGGCTCCATAAGCTACAGGATGGAAAGCTAGTGGCAATGAGTTCTAAATCCACTCTTGCCATATGTATGCAATGTGACTTAAGGCAGTTATATAATTTCCTTGAGTAAAAGTGGTGTAAAATCCCAATTTCTGTGAAGTCAATATACAAAGGAGGTGTTTCTCCTACAGATCAAAGCCATCAAAAGGTAATTAAGCTAAATAAAGTTGACCCAGGCTCAGTTAGATGAAGGGATTTGTCCATTGTTGGGCAGCTAGGTGGCAGTGAATAGAGTACCAGGTCTGGAGTCAGGAAGACCTGAATTCAAATCTGGCCTCAGACAATAAGTAGGTTTGACCCTGGACAAGTTACTTAACCCTATTTGCCTCTGTTCTTCATCTCTAAAATGAGGATGGAGAAGGAAATGGCAAACCCCTCCAGTATCTCTGCCATGAAGACCCCAGATGGGGTTACAAAGAGTTGGACACAACTAATCAACTAAACAAAAAATGTACAAAGCCCTGACCATATCATGTTTCCTAAAATTTTACAACATACAGAAATGATGTAAATACAAAATATAAACACAAACATTATACGAAGAAAATTATTCATTTATAATATAGGTAGTAATACTGTCCCCCAACATCAACTACATTGTAAAACATAGTGCTCTATGTTTTGAATGAGTGAGGAAGAATCAGAAATAAGGTAGATAAGATTAAAAAATCACAGAATTGTAGAGTTACATGGATTATATTCAGGAATCTCCTCTGCCATGTCCGACCAACAGTCATTTAGTCTCATCATGAGCAATTCCAGTGATGGAGAGCTCACTACCTTGTGAAGCATTACAATCCATTTTCGGATGGTTTTAACTGCCAAAAAAAAAAGTCTGTCCTTACACAGGAATTCTTAACCTGGGGCCTCTGAAGTTCTAGTTTTCTCTTCTAATATATTAATAACTATCTCAATATGACACATTTCTTTTATAAGCCTAGGTATTTTATTTTATGCATTTAAAAACATTCTCCAAAGGAGTCTCTAGGCTTCCCCAGACTTTCAAAGGAGTCCATGGCACAAAAATCCTAAGAAGTCCAGCCTGTATTAAGAGAATATCTTTCTTCCTTTACCTTCTGCCTGTGGGACCTAGTTATCCCATCTAGAACAACATAAAATAAATTTAATCATTCTTCCATAGGACAACCTCATAAATATTTAAAGACAAATACCATGCTATTTCAATGAAACAAATATTTATTAAGCTGCAGTATTAGGTGCTGAGGACACAAAAGCAAAAATAAAGCAATGCCTTCCCTCAAGGAGCTTATTGGCTACTAGAGAAAATAAAATATGCATAAAAAGAAGCAAGTTTTAAGGTAATTAGAGGAGAGCATTAACTACTGTGGGGAGGAGAGGAGAGTTTAGCACCAATACTATGGCTTTGAAGGCAAGAGAAGAAAGCTCTGAGAAGCTCACAACCCAGAAAGCTTTTAGATCTTGGAGACAAGCTCATTGCTGAGAATGTCAGCGGTCAGCCCCTGTTTGAATAAGCACAAATTCTGAATGAAAGGAGTCTTCTACTGGACTCTTCTGACTGGCTCAAGGCCATGCGTACTGAACTTTGGTACCTTCTTTTTCTTCGTTCTCTTTTGGGCCCATTGGCTCAGAAACCTGATATCCCTGGTAACTGAGCCCATATTCTACATGTCTGACTTGATACTTCTGGCCTCTTCCTGAGTAAAAATAGCATTGCCACAAAATTGAATCCTACTCCTCAGCTTGAGAAATCCTGCTCAGTGCTGTGGATGACCCCCAGTACAAGCAGATTACATCCTTGGCCCCACCCAGGAGCGTAGTTAAGGAGCATTATACTTCTATGGGTGAAAATGTTTTAGAGAATTTTCTTTCTACCACATAGAACTTCATTTTTAGCTCAGAGATAAAATGTTTCATTCATTTCACTAACTTCTCATAAGATCCTCTAACTATAAGCAACTGGAAACCATTCATTTTCCAGAAGTTTTTAAAAACCCTGAAAATTAATGGTCAAGGAAATCCTGGGCTAAAGGTGCTGAGGGAAAGGAGAAGTGTTAAAAGGAAAGCTTTGGGATGAGGTGTTAATCATACAGGAAAATCCAGGTGTGAACACCACCGCCTGTTCTTGGGGGAAAACAGAATCATTGATATTTCTTCACCAAAAGAAATTTTGTTCATTTCCAAGGTTAAACATTTCATTTAGCAGCAGACTAGCATTCTGGGCTCTGTGTTTGACACACTCCCTTCCCCCATTAAACTCCTCTCTCCAGCTTTCTCCCTTGAGTTATCCCATCTTCTCTCCCTCTCTCTTTCCCTCTCCCTCCTCCTCTTTCTCTCTCCTGTGATTTTTTTCCCTATTAATTTTACTTCAGATTAATGACTTTTGAGCTCTCACCTCTGACTTGTGACGTAGTGTGCAGGGGACTTGAACAGTGAATAAAGTAAATGACTTAGAGATGTGTGTTTTTTTCAGTTTCAACAAACAGAACAGGGATGAGCTCATTTCAGTCTGGGAATCCCAGTTATAAGTGTCATTACCATGGAGAATTAAAATTCATCAGTTGAACCAAGCAATCAGGAAATTTTTTTTGTCAAAGAATGTATTATCATCAATTTTTTTAAATGACTTTTAAACAATAATGAGAATCCTCTTAATGAAAGAATCTCCATGGCTAGATAAGTGCTAATAATAACTGATATACCATTAACTGTACTTTCCTCACATCTCTTCCTCCTAAAACTTGATATTCTCATTAATTTTTTTCCCTCCTCTGGGATTCCCACTCATGGGATTATATAAATTCTCTTCCCTTGCTCTAGCAGCTTACAGTGATACCAAGTACAGGCCCCCTTTCTGTGTAGCTTATATATGAGATAAGACACAAAGTAATTGGTGGGTGCCCAGAGATGATAAATTGCCACACCAATCACCTTTACCCCGGCCACCCATTTGGAAGGATGGGAGGAAAGCTTGCCACCCTGGGTCACCCTGATTTGTTTAAGCAACCGTTTATGCAGATTCCAGAGTCTAATAACTAGGCCATAGCTTGTGCTTATATGTGTTTCCCTGTTCAGAGGAGCTGAAAGTGTTTTAGCAAACATTCATCTCCATAAATTCCCATGACAGCTTTGTGAGGTGAGAGGTGGAAGGGAGGGCTTTATTATTATCCCCTTTTGACATCTAGGGAGGGAGGGACAAACAAGTAAGAAGGAAAGAGACCGAGTAATGAGAGAATCTAGAACACGTCCTACTGGTCCTGCCTCTCAGGATGGGGCTGAGATTATGAAGGGTTAATAATGATGATGAGGGGGCAGCTAGGTGGTGCAGTGGATGGGGCAGCTAGGTGGTGCAGTGGATAGAGCACCGGCCCTGAAGTCAGGAAGACCTTAGTTCAAATCCAGCCTTGACACTTACTAGCTGTGTGACCCTGGGCAAATTAACTCCAATTGCCTAAAAAAAATAATAATGATGATGATGATGTGCTGTCCTTCAAATCGGGAGGACCGGGATGCACCTGACCCACCATCAGAAGGAGGTAAAGGGTGCTGTGATCAGAGCACTTGAATTCAAATGACACATGTACCTCTCCCTACCTGCGGAATCTTGGGCAAACCTTTGGACTTCTTTGTCTCTCAGTTTCCTCATCTATCAAATTGAAGTCTTAGACTTCAGGCCTTTACAATTCCTTCCAGCCCTCTGTCTGTCATCCCAGGAGTCGATGGCATATGCTTTGAGTTGCGTTGTTTTTTTTTTTTTTTTAATTTTCACTCAGCCTTTTTTGTGACCTGTGGTTTGCATAAGTATACTGGGCCACACCACATACCTTTTCATTATAGTCTTTGCCTGCATTAAGAATTGATTCCAGAGGGCCCTGCTTATAATTCCTCCATTTAATGCTGTGTGTAATCAAGAACAGGTCGCTGTTAGGTCAATTCTTCCCCCACATGTATCTTTTCAAATAATAAATAATCAGGAGAATTGGGAAGGGGCATTGAAAAGATAGTTTCAATGTTAGCCCTCATAAATAACCAATTTCCTGAATAGACATTTTAATATTTATATGCTATGGAATTCCTTCCCCCGCCCCTGGGAGATCTGGCTTAGGACTGATATGAAAAGTATCCAGAAACAGAATGTAAATGCTACCATTTTGCATTAGGTTTCTAATCAGTCCTGGAGACAGCGTCTTTAACTTCCCTTGAGTTTGGTAATACTTTAGCCCCCTCCTGTCTAAATGGCCCTGATGTGTATGACTTAAATGGGAAAACATGAAGAAGAATGATACAGAATAAGAAGCTTCTAGGGGAGGGTGTCTGTTGGCATTAATGAAATCAGTTCATTATTAACCATCTATGGGCTTCTTAGGATCACAGATACTAGGCTAAAAGTGCCTTCAGAGATCATCTATTCCAACCCTCTCCTTTTACAGTTGAGGAATCTGAGGCCAGCCTGAGGTCAGGTAGTGTCAACAGTGGAATTTGAACTCAGGACTTCTGACTTCAGAGCCAGTACTGTTTCCACTCCTGCCATTCCAAATATTAAAGTATACATAAAAGAGACTGCAAGAGAGATTCCCTTCTCAATATTGGCATTGCAGATATGGTAGCTAAGGTTAATATGAGGCATCTCCTGGCGCTCCTGAACCACATGCCTTCTAATACAAACCTTGAGCCAGCACACTCTATTATGCTGTCCCCGTTTCTCTGCCAACCTCCAGCATCACCATTACTAAGCATAGGTCCAGCTCGGTCCTTGACTTAGGTGGAACCAGCCCTGGCAAGTGCTCTGTATATCCCCCAGAATCTTCTCCCCTTCTGCTCAACCAATATGAAAGTTTTTGGATAGTACACCAGGCTTGACTATGGGAGAAGATGTTATCATTTCTGTACTAGCCCATGCCTTAGTGGGCCCCATTGGTCAAGTAATGCTCCAACTTTAATAATTTCTTTCTATTATCTGTCCCCTTGAAACTTGGGCCATAGTTTTTCACACTCTGATTTTTTTTTTCAGCTCTCCTTCCAGGAGAGGCAGATGTTGGGGACTTGGCAAGGCCCGTATGCATAAGTTCATTGATCTTTTCTATAACTGGCACCCAAGAATGCCAAGAGAGGAACAGAAATGAATGCAATCTCTTCAGATATGAGGGACATGATAATAAGTATTATTATTATTATTATAACATTTTATAATAACATTATTATTATTATAACATTTGTATGGTGCTTTAAGGTTTGCAAAGTGCTTTATTATCTCATTTGATCCTCACAAAAGCTTGAGAGGTAAGGGCTATTACTATCCCCATTTTATAGGTGGGAAAACTGAGGCAAAGAGAGGTTAAGTGACATGACTGAACTCATACAGTTAATAAATGTGTGAGGTCGGATTTCAACTTAGCTCCTCCTGACTCTTAGTCTACCATCCTGTGTCATCTAGTGTTCCCTGTGATACTAAAGAAATCTATACATGTTGATTTCCAGTCTTAGCCTACTATTTATGGGGTCCAATAGTTTATAACTTCCAAGTCTCAAAATTGTGATGCACCAGTGAACATAATACAGAGAAACCGATATTTTTCTGTAACAATCTTCTCAACACCTAAATCTTGGAGTTGCTGTCAACCTTTATATATTTCTACCAGATCATTTCTAATAAGAAAAGATTTTTACCGGATCCAGTTATAGCAGGTAAAGAAATAGGGATAGGAGACTGAACCAGTGGTTTCATTACTAATGGGGAATCTCAGATGAGGAAGCACCCTCTACAACTGTAAATCAGCACCTTCTCTGCCACTTAGAGCCTTAAGAGAGTGGCTTAGAACATCAAGGATTTAAGTGACTTGCTCCAGTCACGCAGACGGTGCACATCAGAAGAAAGACTTCAACCTGGGCCTTCCTGCTCTGAGGCCAGCTCTTTATCCACTGCACTATACCCCATGACTATAGGGGAAACAGTTCCAAAATCAGTTTATCTAGATGGGTCTCTTAAAGGATGGAGGAGAATAATATGCATCAGGGTTTTCCCACAGGCAAAGCCTATGTGGATGAAAAAGGCAAGAAAGCCACTAGCAAAAACCATATGTGACTTGCTTGCATGCAATAGAATGTTTGGTTCATTCACAATTTTCAAGTATCATCTTATTATTGCTACTATCCAGGATATCATTTTTATCTTTTTGCTGCTTCTCACCCCAAGCCAGGTACGTGATAGATAGAGCTCAGACCTGCTTGAGAAAGCTGATTGTTAAATTTTCAGTATGAGGATTTACACCTTGGAAATGGACAAAAGCTACAGATGAGGGCTTGATTTATTGTTTTCTTCATTGTTTAGACTTAAGAAAAAGATGGCAACGATGTTAATCACATATGTTGAACTTAAAATTTTGTTGTGTGTACATTTAATTTTTCTGGAGAGTTGGTTGTTAAACACTTACTAGCCCACCACTGCCCCGACCCATCACTCAACCTAAGCCCCTTCACCAGCAGTGTGTGAATGTGAATAAGAATCAGAGACACAGAACTGGAAGGAACTTAGAGTGAATCAATCACCCGTAATGGACACTAAGATGCCATTAGCTTCTAGGCCTTCTCTTCTGCCTTCTCTTTGTCCTTCTTCTTTCTCTATTCTTCCTCTTCCTCCTAATTTGATACATTCCTGGGCAAAGACACGTGTTGCAGGACTTACAACTAATAATAACTTATCATTATATAGCGCTTTGTGGTTTATGAAGTGTTTTCCTAACAACAGTCCTGGGAATGGAGAAACTCAAGTGATTTTCATCCCATTTTATAGAAAAGTGAACTGAGGGCCAGAGAGATAAAACCTTCTCCTTAAACAAAAATCACCTGTCCTGTGCCTAGGTCCCCTGTTCCCTCAGAGTTCCATTAAGTGATCAACAAGCAACAAGTTTATTCAAATCCACCTATTAATGACTAATAATGGCTTTAGAAATCACTCCTCTCCAGTAAACAATTGAAGCTTAATTGCCCTTCAGTGCCTTAACAAAACCCTAAGTAATGTGAACATTTCAGGTAGGACCAAGAATATATTAACTGCTAACATTTGTGTAGCACTTGGCAATTTGTTTTTCCAAGCTGTTGACTCTTTTTTTCATAATTCTCTTGCATCACTCTCATTTCTTTTCCCAACTTTTCTTCTATCTCTCTTACATGATTTTTAAGTTCCTTTTTGAACTGTTCCATGAGTTCTTTCTGGGCTTGGGACCACTTTCCATTTTTCTTTGAGGTTTTGCCAGTAGGTATTTTGACACTGTTTTCCTCTTCTGAGTTTGTGTCTTGATCTTCCCTATCACCATAACTTTCTATGGTCAGATTCTTTTTTTGTTGTTTTTTGCTCATCTTTTTTGGCCTTCTTCCTTTCTTTTAAACTTGAGCTCTGAAAGGGGCACTGTCTCAGGCTTCTTGTGCCAGTGGCTGCAGGTGCTGGCTGTTTACTTGGGGCTGTACTGATGTTGCCTTGAGGCCCACAGAGGACCCTCGTGTCTGGTTCCGCTGGGAGGGGGTGCGGTGGGGAGTGACTGGTGCTGCTGGAGGTTGTAGGGGTCTGTCAGTTTACCTGGTGCTGAGCCAGGTTTCCTAGTGGTGCTGTCTGGTATGTGCTGAGGCTGGTAGAATGTTTCTGTGTTTCTCCAAGGCTGCACTGAAGCATATGGAATCTGGCCACTGGAGGTTGCCTCTTTGCTGGGGCTATGCTAGAGCATAGAGCTAGAGTCTGCCTGTTCCCCTGGCTATATTGAGACACATGGGGGGACATGGTGTTGGCATTTGCCTGCTTCTGGTTTGCTGAGGTGGGACTTGCTGCTGTCTTGCTGGGATGTTTCCTGTCCTGGACTGCACTCCCCTTTTACCTGAATGAGACAGATCTTTCTTGGTGATCTTCTGAGTTTCTTTGGCCTAAAAGATTGTTTCTTCCCTCTTCCATCTTTGTGCTGGTTCTGCTGTTTGAAGATTTCTTTTAGGGTGCTATTTTATGGTTGTTTGGAGGTGAATATGGGAGAGTTATGGCGATTTACTACTTACTGCACCATCTTGGCTCCTGGAAGTCTTTCCAAGCGCTTGACAATTTGCTATGGCTTTCACACACATCAACTCATTTAGTATTGACAGTACCCTGTGAGGTGATTAAATGAGAATATTATTATGCCCTCTTTGCTGATGAGGAATCTGAAACTCCTAGAGGTTAAATAACTTGCCTAAAATCAAATAGCAAAATTCCAAGTCTAGTTATGTTATTTCCAGCACACTACAGAGGAAAAACCTGAATGCCATCCTGTAAATGGCTACCAAGGCCACCTAGGTACAAATCACTATCTGCTTAAACATGGAACCAAAGTCAATAACTTTCCAAGGTAGAAGAAGTAGTGTTTATAAGATATACTTTAGAAACACTCAGGATTCTTCAGGCAGAATAAGAGAAATGTGAGAATTATGGTATAATAAACTGCTGTCTTCCTTTTATGGTGCAGTCATAGAAATTGCATGAAAGCATACATGGAATTCTTGGATAAAAGACAGAATCAACCAAAGGATTACAAAATGCCAAATTTGTTAGGAGCCTCAGATTTTTTATGTGCATGGTTGGTATAAAATTCTTTCATCAATCAGGTCATTTCTGTCTCTAATTAGAATCTTAACGCATTTGACACCTGCACATATATTCTAAGTCAAAACAGACTTTTGCTTTGCCTAAAGACAGGTAAGCAGAATGGAGATTGTAACCGCTTGCTTTCCACCTCTTCCTATCCTTGCTACACCCAAAGCTGCTATCCCTCAACTCACCAGGCGATTCAAAAAATACTCTATTATTTTCCCCTGTTTTCACTTATAGTGTTGTAAAGCATCTTTGATGAGAAACCTTTCAATTTTGCTCATTCCAGAGGCATGGTTTTAGTAGATGACACAACATAATTTTAATCTATACTTCTTTATTTATGTTTGCTCTTAGAATTTCTGCATTAGAAGCTAAGACAAATGTCCCAAATTACCATAATTTCCCCATATGTAACCTGTACAATCCCAAAGAATATTACTGCCACCAATCAAATTGATTACATATTCATATTCTGCTCCCTGAAGTTTGGTGTTGAGTTTGATGCTTGCTGTCCAACAAATCACAGATGTGAGCCATTCACCGGCTTGGGGGTCAGAGCCCTCTATGTAGCATTATGAAACTACATGGAAATCCTACGTGCTAAATTTTGCACTTGGACCTTGCCTTTAGTTGACACTTGTAAAATTGCCAGTAACAACTGAGATTGCAATGATCAAGGGCCTGATTGGAGCACAAGTTATTTCAGCTGCAGTGGTCAATCACGTTTGCTCTAAATGTTCCTCCTGGCCTCTTTGTTAGATTTGAACTAGCTCATCTAATTGAAGTCAACCACAAACACAAAAAGGGCTTATTATTGGATTTTGCCCTTTCTTAGCACTAGGACCATACCAAGAGATTCTCCCATGAATGGTTTTGGTTTTGCTACACCCTTAAACTTAGGAGTTTCAGAGTTTGAGTAGAAGCTCCACCGTATTAGCACGCCCTGCTTGAATTCCATTGAGCAACAATTCAACATGCATTTATTAAGTGTCTACTGCATGTGTGGCCCTGTGCCTGTCACTGGAACCCAGTTGTATATTAGGAAGATGAAGACCTTCATATGTACACTACCTGTCATCATCTGGAAGAGTCACGGTTTGGCTAGAAGCGGGTTCTTGTCCCTTTAAAATAATATGCAGAAGAGTATGAGGGTTAACATTTCACTGCACATTAATTCTTTTTTTAAAAAAACTGTCATTTAATTTTAAATGCTAATATGCATATGGTTAATTAAGAAGCCAGAATTGGCTATAAGCTTGGTGAGCTCTTAGAGAAGGGAGAGGGAGATCATTATGCTTCTGCTCATGGATAGCTATTTGTGAACCAGCTGATAATGTGCAAAATTAAGATTTCGTAAGTGGCATTTTAAATGAATGGTTAATGGCTGAAGATTAATTAAACAGTCAGAGTTGCTCAGAAGAGAAGCTGTTAAAAATTGTGTTTATAGGCTAGTCACTTGCATGCTGAAACCAAAATCCTGATGGATGGTGGCATCTCTGTTTTCTAGGAGAGCATTTTAACTAAGTTCTTGAGTGGGAAAACCCACTTTTCTCTGCATTGTGTATAGAAGTTACAGGGTCCTTTAGGGCTCTCTTTCATAACAAAAAGCTGCAAAGGAGAAGAAGGTGACAGGAAAAAGCTTTGACTGATGGGATTTTCCCAGAAACCCTCCATTCAAACTTCATCGCACCAAATATAAATAGACAGACAGGCATATACATATATATATATATCTGTACATATGTATAAGTATTATATATGTGTGTACTCTTTATGATGTATATGTATATGCAATATATCTTTACCAAAAGGTTTTAAAGAAGCTACTCTATCATTCTGTATGAGAAAAAGAAGTCTATCAGGAATTCTTAGCCTGGAGTCTCTAAACTTGTTTTTAAAAAAATATATTGTAATAACTTTATTTCAATACCTCTATAAATTTTATTTTATGCATTTAAAAACATCATTCTAAGAGGGGTCCATAAACTTCATTAAGCTTCCAAAGGGGTCCATGACTCAAAAAACATCAAGAACCCCTGCTCTCAATTTCTCCTTTTGTATCAACAAATCAAACATGCATTAAATACCTACTATGTGGAACACACTTCTCTAGGCCTTGGAGTGGATATAAAAATAAGTAAGACCCTATCTTGGAGAAATGTGTAGTCTTTTCCCACTAGAATGAATATTTCCTTCCATATGCCTGAGAATACTAACCCTCTTTTGAATAAAATGTTCTTTTAATAGATCTGGCTGTACTACAGAAGATCCTTGAGGGAAGAGACTTTTTCTTACACATTTTACTTTCTTCCATGATGCCTTACACAAAATAGGCATTCAGTAAATGTTTGCTGAATGAATCATCTATAAATTAGTTTTCTCAAATTGGCTATTTCAGTATTATAGGCTCTTCTTAAGTGCCTATCTGGAAGTCTTGCTATATTTTCCTGTAAATTACATGAGAGTGAATTTTACTTATGCAAAACATCTCACAGCATTCAATTAATTTTCTTCTTGAGTTCATCTGACCTAGCCCTCAGCTTGAAGGCAATATGATATACTAGAAGCAGTAGGATCCCTGAGAGTCGAATTCTAGTCCTCAGCCACCACCACTTACTAGCTTCATGACCTGAGAGAAGTAATTTAATAATATCACAGAGTCTAAAATCAAGAGGCTGCCTAGCGACTCTAGTCCAACTCCTAACTTAATTTGAATCCTTACCACAAGGTCCTCAACAAATTGTCATCTAACCTCTACCTGAAGACTTCCAATGAAGAGGAACTCACTGCCTACTGAAGTATCACCCATTCTAGCTGAGAATGGCACTAATTATCAGGAAGGTTTTTTGCTTTTTTTTTTTTTTACGTCAAAACTAAACTTGTCTGTTAGAAATATCCAGTTCTGTCCTTTGCAGCCAAGCAAAATAAGCCTAATCCCTCTTCTATGTCACAGTCATTTAGATGCCTGAATACAACTATTATACCACCTTCACAGTCATCTTACTTCAGCTCATCTTTGATCCCTGTATGGCATATTCCCCAGTTCTCTCACCATCCTTGATGCCTTCTTCTTCTGAACATGCTAACACTCTGTTAAATGACTTGGCCAAGGTCGCATAGACATGCAGGGCCAAGATTTTAGTTCAGGCCTTCTGTTTCTAAATCCAGACTTCTTACCATGCCACCATACCCTCTGAAAAGAGTTAATGATATCTCTGGTCTTCTTTTCTCTCTAGGCTAACAACAATAATGATTTAATATTTGTAATTGTACAACAGTGCTGACTTTTTATTATGTCCTATGATAATAAACCCTAAAGACTCAATGTATGTTTGACAATGACTATGTGGCACACTTGGGCATATTCTCGAGGTTCTGTTTTGCCACAGTATTTCTCAAATCTCACCTCCAGCCTCCAGCTCTACATAAGTTTTTCCTTTCTATGGCCAAATCTTGACGTGGTGTCACAGACCCTCTCTCAATGATAAACCAGAGTACTCAAGTTTTTCAAGGAAGATCTATATAGTTACTTTGTTCAAAATTCTCTTTCATTCTCTTGATCTTTTAAAAATAATATCTGTATGAAGTGCATGTCCATCAAATCTTCCACACTACAAAATATCATTAGATTGTAAGCTCCTTGAGGGCAAGAAATGTCTTTTTATTAATTGTATCCCTAGTGCTTAGCACAGTGCTTGACACGTAGTAGGTGTTTAATAAATGTTGATTGGATTGGATTCCTGTCGGTCAGAATGGTTCTACTGAATAGACATCATCAGGTCACTTTCCATTGTAACTGAAGTTACTGTATAGTTAAATCTTGACTATATGCTCGTTAAAGAGTGTAGATGATGTGGTATCAGAAATATGAAAAAGTACTTAAATTTACTATGGGAGAACTCATTATTCACACTGTTGAAGGCCTGGTTAAAATGGAAAGTTACAAAGAAAGATAAAACTAGTTCACAACCGGGAAACCTTTAGCTTTGAGGGTGGGAGTGATACAAAAGCATCGTATTTGTGGGTGGCAGGTAGAGGCCTGAAAATTGTCAGTTTCTGAGTTCCTCTCATGTTGGGTAAGTGTGGATAAAAGCATTAATTGAGCACTTGTAGGCTGAAAGCTTGCCACCAACCAGGGGGCCTAAAGTGTTCTTGCTTTTTTTCACAGGTAAAAAGAGACAGAAGGAGGGTAGCTACACTGATTCTCTGCATCACAAAGTAGCCTCCAACTGAGGGATGTGTTTATATGGTGGGAGAGTTTGGGGAACAACATTAAATTAGCGACAAGGCCAATCTTAATTGTTACTGATTGCAAAATACACAAATCGGCAAGCAAATGCTGTCTTTTCCTCCTCACCTGAAGCGCATTTTGTAATTTCTTCAAGGTTTCGAGTCAGCATTGTCCCAAATTATAGTGGGAAGGTGGAAGGTGACAGAGGAAGAGGAGGCAAGCTTGGTTCTCTGTATAAGGCAAAGGAAATGTTTGATGTACTTGGTGCTTTTTGCTTGAATCGGGGAAATGTTGATCTTTTCCTTATTTTCATTGTCAGAGCTGCTGTCTGCATCAGTGTTGATGGTTTGACCTCTTTGCTGCAGTTTGGTAGAAATCTCTTGTACCTTAGCAACATGTTCTGTCTCCACAGTCAAATGGGCAGAAATTTGAATTTTTTTACCTCTGGCACTGTTATCAGCCTGCCAAGGGAACCTTTTTTTTTATTTTTTGTATCAATACAAATAACTAATCCATTATTCCTACCAAACCCCATTCAATTAAGAGTCTAAATAGTTCTATTTATTCTTCCATTTTACTTAAAGCTATTTCCAATGAAATGCTACATTTTGCCCTAATGCTTGTGGTTTGATTTCACTTTAGCTAAATAATACTTTAATTAATGACTATAACAAAAGATAGCATCATAGTTTCTGTGCATCCTTAACAAGCAAAAAGTGTAAAAATGTCCTATGCCTTTTTGACACTTTAGATTAAATTCTCTATTTTTTTCTGAAAATGAGAGAAGTAGCTAAAAGCATTCATAAGTGAAAACAAGGGAAGAGTAGTGCTATAAATCAGAGGTGGTTTATTTATAAAATGAAGGGGTTGGTCTACTAAAGATCTTAATCTGAGGTCTCTGCACTTTTTTGAGAACTCTTTCAATGTACTTGGTTTTCTTTGTAATCCTATGTATTTATTTTATGCATTTAAAATATTATTCTGAGAAGCCCATAGTCTTCAAAGGTGTTCATGGCTCCCAAAAAAGTTAAGAACCCCTCAATTAGTAGAATAGATTCTCCTTGAAGGCAGAGGCTGTTACATTTTTATCTCTGTACCAGCAATACTTCTCACAGTGCCTGGTCAGAGTCAATAAACATTTATCAAATGCTCCCTATAAGCCAGGAACTGCCAAATACAGGAGATAGAAAGAAAGGCAAAAGATAGTCCCTGCTGCCAAGGAAATCATGCAGACAACTGTGTACAAACAAGACATATGTGGTGTAAATTGGAGGTAATCCACCCAGAGAAGCCACTAGAATTAAGGGGAGTTGGGAAAGGCTTCTCATAGAAGCTGGCACTTGAAAGAAGTTAGGAAAGCCAGGAGATGGAGATGAAAAGGGAGAGCATTCCCAGCATGGGAGAGAGCCAATGAAAATGCTTAAAGCTCATAACCCAGATTTGGAGTTCAGTAAGAAGACTAGTGTCACAGAGTACATGAGAGAATGTAATGTCTAAGAAGATTAAAAACAGACTCAGAAAAGTCTGAAGAAATGTAGGGCTTTGAATGACAAACAGAGGGTTTCATATTTGATCCAGGAGATAGGATACTACTGAAATTTATTGAGTAGGGGAGTGACATCATCAGCTGTTAACTTTAAGAATATCACCTTAGAAGAGAAGTGGAGGATGGACTGGGATGGAAAGAAACTTAAAGCAGTGAGGAAAACCAGCAAACTATTGCAACAGTCCACATGTGAGGTAATGATGAGAGGCTATGCTGGGGTGGTGATGGCAGTGTCAAGAGAGGGGAAGCAGATGAGAGATGTTAACAAGATAAAATCAACTGGCCTTGGAAACAAATTGGATATGGAGAGTGAGAGAGAATGAGGGGTCCAGGATGGCATTTAGATTGTGAGCCTGAGTAAATGGAAAGATAGTGATACCCTCCACCAGTAATAAGGAAGTTAAAAAGAAGAGAGAGTTTAGGGGGAAATTAATAGAGAAATTAGAAAGAGGGAGAGAAGGTTGGGGAAAGGATAATGAGTTCAGTTTTGGGACATGTTGGGTTGAAGATGTTTAGGAAACATCCTAAATATTGAAGGCAGCTGGGTGATGTTGTGGATAGAGTGCTGGGCCTGGAGGCAGAAGGACCTGAGTTCAAATTCAGCCTCAGACACTTACTAGCTGTGTGACCCTGGGCAAGTCACTTAACCCTGTTTGCCTCAGTTTATTCATCTGTAAAATGAGCTGGAGAAGGAAATGGCGAATCACTCTAGTGTCTTTGCCAAGAAAATCCCATAAAATGGGGTTATAAAGAGTTAGACATGATTAAATAACTTAACAACGACAGCGAGAAAATGTCCAGGTCAAGATGTCCATTAGGCAGTTGAAGATGTGATCCTAGAGGTCAACAGAGAAGTTAGGGCTGGATAAGAAGACTTGAGAATCATCAGCATAGAGATGATCATTGAATCCTTGAGAGTTAATATTATCAGGAAGTGACATATTACAGAAGGGGAAGAGAAGAGTGTCCAGTACAGAATCCTGTGGGTCACTCATGGTTGAGCTTCCTTGTAACTTTCAATCATTCTTCCTAGTTCTGCCTCTTGGATCTATAAAGAATTAACCTAATTCCTCTTCCACTTGAGAGTCCTTTAGAAATGTGAAGATAGCTATCATTTGGCCCCATTTTCCCTTGACTTTACTCCACCCTTCAGTCTTCTCTTTTCCATCCTTATTTCCCCAGTCTTCTGCCTACATAATTCCCAGATTTGTCACTACCCTAGCTGCCTTGCTGTGAACCTTCTCAAGTTTTTCAATGATGCTCTTACGAGGAACTACACACATTACTCATATGTGGCCTGACCAGTGCAGAGTACAAGGAAACTATTATATCCCTCCATCTGGACCCTCTATTTCTATTAATGCAGCCTAAAATCTCATTAGCTTTTAAGCAATTGCATCACCCTGTTGGTTCATATGCTCCTTTTGGCCAGCTAGAATTCCCAGGCCTCTTTCACAGGAGCTTTTGGCAAACCTAGTGTTTGCTAACCTATACTTACACAATGGATTTTTTAACTTGAGTTCAGGGTCTTTACATTAATTCCAATTAAATTTCATATTGTTGATTTTATCCCATAAAGACCTTTTTAATTTCTGACTTTGCATTCCAACCTGTTATATACTTCTCTTCGCTTTGGGTCACCTGCAAATTTAATGAACTCTTCTCTACCCAAATCACTGATGAAAATATAGAACAGGGTAAGGTCATGGGCAGAACTCTATGCCATACCAGTATAGTCAACCTCTATGCTAGAATCAGAATTGTAGAGTTGGAAGAGATGTCAGACATCATGAGGTCCAACCCTACCTCAGTGCATTCATTCCCATGCATGTAACATCCCCAGTGAGTAGTCATTAGGCCTCTGCCTGGTTCTATCCTCTGGGGCCAGTCAGAACAAACCTAATCCTTCTTCTCTTCAGATATTTGATTGAAGACACCTCTCTGGTAGCCTTTAACTATTTCCTTCTTCAGGTAAAATATCCCCATATCCTTCAACCAATCCTTATTTTGAGTCCCTCTTCACCTTCCTAATTGTCCCCCCTCCAAACATATTTGAAATTTTGTCCATGAACTTCCTAAAATGTGATGCCTGGAACTAGACAAAAAACCTAAGTGTGTTCTGGGCACAGCAGAGTACAGAATGTAGTATCATCACCTCCTTTGGTCTAGCAACATATGATATTTCTATTAATTTAGCAAATAAATTTCTGCTAACTTTCTATTAATTTAGCCATTTCTGTTAATTCCTATTGCTTTAATTTTTTGGTTGCCATATCACAATGATGATCCATATCGATTGATGTTGCACCATTATTAATAGTAATTCACATTTGTGTAGCACTTTATTGCTTGCAAAACACTATCCTCCCAATAAACTTATGAAGTAGACAGTCCAGTCAATAAGCATTTATTAAGCATCTGCTATGTGTCAGGCACTGTGTTAAACTCTGGGGCTGCAAAGAAAGTGGGGGGAACGAGTTCCTTTTCTCAAAGTAGTACATGGATTATCCCCATTTTATAGGTGATCAAAGTGAGGCTCTGAGAGTTTTTTGACTTGCAGATGGTTTCATTGCTAATAAGTGTCCGAATTCCAGGTGTCCTCACTCTCAATTCACCACTCTAACCACTATACCACACTGCTTCCCAACATTCTTTGAGCATAATTTGTTTGCATTTATTCAGCCAATTCTGAGTCTACCTAGCCTACCTATCATTCATTCCTCTATTATTTTCCAAAGTCTATCATGAAACTTTGTCAAATTCCTTGCTGAAATCTATATATTCTATGTTCAGAGTAAGAACATTTGGATTTGAGATCAGGGGACTAGAGCTCAAAGCCTGGCTTTTCACCTTACTATGCAGACGACCTTGGACAAGTCATTTCTCTAGGTTTTGGTTTCCTCATCTGAAAAATGAAGAGATTTGTTCTTGAAGGTTTCTTCTATCTCTAAATACTGTGACCTTTTTCATTCAACTACACAGAGTTAACTTACAATAGGTTTACTCATCGGTAGTATCTCTTCCTCCCTTTTTGAAAATTGAGATACAGTTTTCCTTAGTTTAGACTTCTAGGACCTCTCCCATTTTCCATAATTTCTCAAAGATTGCCAAGAACAGTTCAGTGATCCCAGCTTAATGTTCTTTCAGTACCTCACGTTAAAGTTCTTCTAGCCTTTTAAATTTGAACTCACTTTAAAAAAACAGGTAAGTATTCCCCCTGTCTGCCCACCTATCTTAAGTTTAATTTCCCTTCTCACTATGCTTGTTGTAGCCCATGCCTGAATTCTCTCTCTCCCTCTTCCTTTCAGTTGTTACCCTGTATTTGCTTTGTATATGTTTTATATCAATTGTATATATTTATATATGTATATATATACATGTATATATATGTGTGTGTGTGTGTGTGTGTGTATATATATATATATATTTGTATGTGTACATCTTGTTTCCACTAATAGATTGTAAACTCCTTGAAGGCAGGTACTGTTTAATTTTCATTTTTTTAATCTTTAATGTCCGGCACATAGCAGGTGCTTAATCAATGCTTGTTATTGGTTGGATTGATTGGTTGTACAACTATCCAGAAGAGTTAGAAAGGTAAAGCTGTAACCCAAGGGAAAGTGCGGGCTTATGATACAGATTTGGGGTCATACACATAAATACGATAGAGGAGGAAACTGTGAGAGGAGATGCATTCGCCAGGGGAAAGAGGAGAGAGAGAGAGAGAAGAGAACCAAGGACAGAGCCTTGAAGAGGCTCATCTTAAGAAGATGAAAGAAAGAAAGAAGAGAAAGTTTTCAAGTAAAGAGATAAGGAGGGGGCAGAAAATTAAAAGAATAAGGGGAAACAATGGCTCAAAAATTCAAGAGAGGAAAGAGTGTCCAGGAAGAACACACTGGATGAACTTCAAGGAGAAATTAAGGAAAGATCACTGGACTTTGTGGTTAGACAGTTGCGGGTAGCCTTCAAGAGAGCAGTTTCAGTAGAATTATAGACATAGAAGCTAAATTTCAACGGGTTGAGGAGGAGGGGGTGAGGAAATAAAGACTTCTACAATGACTACAGAATTTCTTTCTGAAAGTTTGGCCTTGAAAGGGAACAGGGAGTTGAGATGCTAACTTGAGTAGTTAGGATGGCCAAGAGAAGATTTGAGGGAGAATTTTGTGTGGTTTTTGGTGTACAGGATACCGAAGCACTGATAGAAATGAAGGGATTGAAAATACAAGAGAGTAGAGAGTTAATGCAGAAAGGAATGGATTTGGAAGGATGAGCAGAGGGAAGGAAAGTGGCCACATCTACTTCTGAGACAGAAGAGAAGAGAATGAGGGAAGGCACGAAAAGGTTTCGGAATGAGTTGAAATGCTTGTTTGTAGTCATTGGGCCCTTCCTTCCATCTTCTATACAGTCAAAAACACTATCAAATTCATTTTGTTCTCTAGCCTGTCCTGTGCTAGGCAAGCATGCATTATTTTTTTTCTTATAAAAAATATCTGCCATGATTTTTCAAGCTTCAAATTGATGTGCATCCACACATCTGAAGGCAAAATTGATCCTTTCCAAGTGACATTTGACAAATTGAAAGTTTGTCACTTTTACAGTGAGTTTGCTGTAACCAGAGCTTGTTTTCCATGTTGTGTTGTATGTTTTCTGTTCTGTCTACATGTCTGTTTTTTTCCTTTAGAAGAATCAGAGTCACTGGATGTTAAAACTGAAAAGAAATACAGAGACCTTTTAAGCCAGTATCTTCATTTTACAGATGAGAAAACTGAGGCCTAGAGAGGTCAAGTAAGGTCACAATAAGTCAGTGACGGAGTTGGGACTAGAACCCAGTTGTCCTAATACCCATTCTGGAGCGCAAAAGCATCAAGTTTAAAAAAATAAAAACAAAAAGGAGTGCAAGCCTGGTTGTATTTCTCATGTATATAAGTAGTAACACATGAGAAATTTGTAAGAATATGTCAAAAACATTCATTGGACAAGACGAGAACATTCAAAATAACCTATTGTATTGTCCATTTACCTCCCATGTGAAAAACAAACTCTATTTTGATGGGAGCTGTCACAGATAATTTCTGTACATAAAATACAACCAGGAACAGCTTTCGAATGGAGTTGTCACTTTTTATTTAGCAGGTGAGGGGCTCTCTATTGTTGTCAAGTCCTCTTTGCAAAAGCATCACTAACAGAATGATACAGGCCCATAGAGAAGAGGAAATAGTCACTCAGTCTATACTGAAACAAAAAATGGGAAGCTTGGTTTCCCTGTCAGTGTTCTTTCTGTGCATTTGACGGTTCTTTTGTTCATCTGGTCCTCCGTGTAGTCAGCCATGCTTTTACATTATTGGAATTTTATTTCCTTACCTTGTATGGTTTCCAAAAGTATATATAGATTAATAGGTCTTTTCTCCTATACATTGTTCTTCTCCAACAGGGATGTTAGGATATACTGTTACATTTGGGTTGTCATCCAGACTCATACAGATATCCAAAGTAAAGAAGCAAAACTAAATCTTCCAGGATGGAAATTTTTATCTTAACCTTCTTTTAAGGTCCTTTATATTCCTTGCACTTCTAACTCATACCCATTAAGATGGAAATTTTTATCTTAACCTTCTTTTGAGGTCCTTTATTTTCCTTGCACTTCTAACTCATGCTCATTTCATGTAACTAGAGCTGTAACATTCAGTTTTAAAAAAAATCAATGTGATGATCCCAAGGTTGTACTGATAAATGTTTAACAACTGGCTTCCCCCCAAAAAAATTTACGCAAGCTACCCTTTTAAGTTTAATCTGCAGGAACATTTTCTCCATTGCTTTTATTAAGTCTAAATAATCAACAACAACAAAAATTCAAGCCCTGCTTTGTAGTGCTTACCATTTCCAAGCTGTGGGTGCTCACAATGAAAATGTAGCAGTAGGTTCTCAGAAGCCAGTGAGTTGGCTACGCCATACCCCTCAATGAACCTTCCATTGTTGAAATATTATGGGTTTCATAGAGTCTTACACCTGGAAAGAACCTCAAAAGTCACTTGGTCCAACTTTTTCCCAAACCATGATTCAGATCTACAAGCCCCCCCTCCCCAATAAGTCGCCCAGCTGCTTTTTAGAAACGTAGTAAAGAAAATACTGGACATTAACCCCTCAAGGCAGCATCCCAGTTCATTTTGAACATTTGGGAAGTTCTTTCCTTAAGTTGAGTTAAACTCTGTCTTCCTGAACCTTCTACCTATTGTCATTCAGAATACAGAGACTGACAATCCAGCTGTTGTAAGAGACATCAGTGTCATTAAAAAAAAAATTTTTTTTTAAAGGTACAAGGAAATTCTGCTGGGTTTGTGCTCAATTCAAAAGAGTGAGACATTTCCTACTGTCAAGGAACTCATTATCTAGTAAGAAGAGAGAAGATCAGCACACAAATAATAATAAAAGTACTTGGATATCTTCCTCCTTTCTTAGAATTCAGAGAGAAATTGAGTACCCACACTTGAAATACACCTGCTATAAGCAAAATGAAGTTAAATCAAGCCTCCAACACCTTCTCATTCCATGGAACAGTGTGTGAAAACCATTAGAGAAATATCACATTTATCGTGGGGAATTTGGACTGTCTGTTATGGAAGCAGAATGGCCTGACCCTGAGCCAAGACCCTTCTTCCAGTCTGGAAAAGAGAAGAAGGTACCCCTCTCCCTCTGGAAACGAACCATAGGGAAAGGAGAAAACTGAAGGAGAGGCCTAGATCTAGATGGAAAAAGAGTAGCCAAAGAAAGGCAAAGCCCCTCACCAACGCTAACACTTCTTGGTGTAGAGGCAAAAAGAGAATTCTGATTTGGGAAGGCGGGGGACTTTTGTTTAAATGTTTCCCATGATAGACTTCAGACTCTCTTCCACTTAGAAATTCATTGTCTTTTCCTCAGTCATATAAAGGGGTCTGCTTTCATAAATTCATATATCATCCGTTGCGATGAGATACGTTTCCAACTACAACTTAATTTTTCATGGAAATGTTATTAAAAATACAAACTTAAAAATCTATTTATGATTCACAGCCAACAGAGTAATGAGATTCTGTCTGGTGGTAGCTGTCACATTTTGCCTAAGCCCTATTGTGTCTAAATGTTAGCTATCTTATTAAGCCCTATTAGAGGATTTCACAATAGTGAATTGTTTACACGCTGCTAGTTCTCCACTCTCTGACAGTGGGGCAGCTTTCACTCATTAATGGTGGTGATATGTCACATTACTGGAAGTCGCTGAGCAAAACCAACTAGCATACAGGACTAATTAATTGAGAGTTTTCAGTCCTAAATCTTTCTCAAATGTGGCCTTATGTATATTTAATTTGGACTTTAGTATATTATCATAAAAGAAAAGAGCTTGCTTTCCTTTATTAGATTTAAATGAAAGGGACTACACTTTTGTAATTAGATATTTGCTCTCTGGTCTCAAATGTATTCCCCAAGGCTGTCTTTCCCAATATGGTAAAGTTAGTCAGTAGAATGGAAGGTTTTTCACACTGCTTCTCCATTTCTCCATTACACATCGAGAATGGTGCATGGGGTAAGAGCTTTTGTTCCCCCTACAAAACCTCTCTCTGAATTCGCTAAGTGGTATTTGGATACCAGTCCCTCACACCCCTCTGTACATGAATGCCTGGTTCAATAAACAGGTCTCTTATGCATCCAACCAAGCCCAATTTATTCTGATCCTTTCAATTTGAGTTTTTTGTCCAGTGTAATATTCTTTCTTTGAATAGGAGGGACTAGAAGAATAAGACTCCTCACAGCAGATAGTGAAAGAAATGTTACATTAGGGTCCAGGCATTGCTATGACAACACAGCCATACTCCACCGTCACCACCACCATCAGACACTGCGAAGGAGACCCCTTTGCAGTATTTAAGATAAGAATTTTAATTTTACATATATATGTATGCACATATAAACACATATATGTACATATATATATGTATATATATATATATGTGTATTAGACATTGAAAGCCAACACTTTATTTGCTAATGTCAGAGCCGGTTGATAGACAGCTAAGTCAGTCTCTTTTTATAGTCCATTTCTAAAATGAAACTATAAATTTTGAAGCTGGGCTTCATCATTGCAGAGAGAAAAGCTTTTGCAGCCTATTGTTGAAATATAGCATTTTCTAGGATTTATGAGGTTCAGATTCAGGAAGATCATTTGCCAAGCACTTAAGGCTGGTTTTGCTGCCCTGTGCTTTTACTCTTTTCTTCTCCCCCTCCCCCCTGCAAACACAAACCCCAGCCCCACCCCCAAAAAGCCATTAGAAATGAAAAATTAGGAAGAAAATCTTCTTTGATTATATACAAATGTCAGCCTAAGGGGTGGGGGCAACAGTTGTGGGCATTTACAGTAAGAAGGTTTTCCTAAGCAAGAGTGCTTCTTTGCAACAAGCATATTAAGTCGACCTCTATTAGGAAAATGCTGGTGGTGCTTGTAACATTTGTATTTTTAAATATGGGACCAGGATTTTTGAAATTGTATTGTATGCCTGGTTCTGTGACTTGATCATATTCTCATTCAGCTTGTTTTATTAGCGTTCATTTTACATAGGAAAAATATATTCCCTGTAACTTGTGATCATAGTATCTGTCAAGAGGCTGAAAATGGAGAAAACTGCCAGACAATGTCAGATTTATTAACAGTTCCAGAAATCCGAAATTAATGCATTTCTTTGTCTTTGAAGAGTTCAGTGCCCATGTGCTATACTTATCCTAATGGACAAGTGAGGGAAGGAACTCATCAATTAGCTCTCTTTTACAGCAGCTTAGGGTCCCTAGAACACATCTAGGGAGGGCTATTGGCTCACCTAGATAGATTTCCCTTTAATTTGTACATTTTCACAGTGAATGACTTACTAGAACATTTTTTCTAACAACTATATTATATAAAATGACAAAAAAAATTTCCCTTCTAGAAATATTCATAGACAGTCTGATGGAATGGTTGTCATAAGACTGGGGTGCAGGAAATCTGACTTCTTTCCATAGCTACCTTGGGCAAATCACTTTACCTTTATGAGCCCCAATTCCTAACCTGTAAAATGGAATGGCGATTGGACTAGTTGATGCATAAGGAACTTCCCCATTGTAAATGACTGTGAATTACTAGGAATTACAGATAAGTTTGTGACATTTTTTTTAGACGCTTTAAGTACTGGTAGCTGCAAAATGGTAGGTACTGATTGTGTGGGCCTCTGCTGTATTAGAAAACATTCCCCACATATGGAATGTTATTTCTATGTTAAAACGTAGCATCCTGTAGTTTAAACGAATCTTGAATCACATTCTTAAAGTTACAATTGTGTCATTCAACAAGCATTATTTATTAAGTTGGTCAACAAGCATTATTTACTAAGCAGTTAATGTGTGCCAGGCACCATGCTAAACACTGTGGCTACAAAGAAAGACAAAAACATGTTCCCTGCCCTCAAGGAAATCACATTCTAATGTGGGGACAAGAAGTCAATAGGTACATGCCAGATCTATTCAGAGTAAATAGAAGGTCATCTAAGACAAGGGAAGACATGAGCAGCTTGGGGAACTAGAAAAGATTTCTTGCGGAAGGCAGGATTTGAGCTGAATCTTGAACGAAGCCTCAGGTAAACTAAGAGGTGGAGGGAGAACCTTCCAGGAACGGGGGACAACCAGGGCACAGATACAAGTCAGGAAATAGAATGTTGTATGTGAGGAATGCCAAACAGACCAATGTAGCTGGATCATAGAGTATGTAGAAAGGTATATAAGGAGATAGGAAGATCATGGAATATATAAGAAGAAGGATCATAGATCATAAAAAAGGAAAAGAACCCACATGTACAAAAATATTTATAGCAGCTCTTTTTGTGGTGGCAAAGAATTGGAAAATGAGAGGATGCCCATCAATTGGGGAATAGCTGAACAAGTTGTGGTATATGAATGTAATGGAATACTATTGTGCTATAAGAAATGATGAACAGGCTGACTTCAGAAAAACCTGGACTTAAATGAACTGATGCTGAGTAAAGTGAGCAGAACCAGGAGAACGTTGTATACAGTAACAGCAACATTGTACAATGACCATCTTTGATAGACTTAGCTCTTCTCAGCAATACAGTGATTAAAGACAATTCCAAAAGACTCGTGGTGGAAAATGCTATCCGTGTCCAGAGAAAGAACTATGGAGTCTGAATGTAGATCGAAGCATACTTTTTTCTCTTTTTTTTTTGTTGTTTTGTGTTGGTTTGTTTTTTCTTTCTCATGGTTTTTCCCTTTTGTTCTATTTCTTTTTTCACAACATGACTAACGTGGAAATATGTTTAATATGATTGTACATGTGTACCCTATATCAGATTGCTCGCTATTCTGGGGAGGGGAAAAAAGGGAGAGAGGGAAAGGAGAGAGGGAGAAAAAAATTTTAACTCAAAATCTTATAAAAGTGAATGTTGAAAACTATCTTTACATGTAATTGGGAAAAAAATAAAATACTATTAAGTGGAGGAAAAAAGAAAGAAAAAGGATCACAGAGTAGGTAAGAAGAATGGAAAGGTAGGAAGGCACCAGGTTATGACGACTTTGAAAGATAGGTTGCTATCTTGCATCCTACATCAAATTTTAGAAGCTTCGGTGATTACCCATCAAACACATTAAGCATTACTCTATTTGCTAATCCATCTCCTAATCACATTGTTCCTCGCCCCTCATTTTGCAATTATGACTTTGTTTTCTTTCCACCTTCTGCACTCTGGCTGTATAAGAAAAACACCTGTCACCTTTCTGTTGAAAATGCAATTTACATGACCTTCACAACAGTTTGGCTGCATTTGTCAGTAGAATCCAAACAAGATGGCTTTGTGAAGATACACACACACTAAGCAAAACTCAGAGCTCACCATCCAGTCTTCTGGAGTTCAGATTTTGAGGCTTCCAGCTCTCCAGTGAAGATAATCCAGTGATTTCTGGCTTAGAGTTGACATCTTCCAAGTGTTAGATTTTTCTTTTTTTTTTATTTCCATTTAAGAGGCAATGTGCTAGAATGATCCAGGAATGCATCGCATTTCTTCTATATAACAAGGGACATGCCAGGATTATTGCCTAATTAGTTACTTAAAATATTCATCTGAGCAGATTAAAAACATTGACTCCAAGTCTGACTTGTACCTTTTTATGACATCTCTGTGAATATTCTGTTGGGTACATGGTACATAGGAAAGTCTGTGAAGAAAAGTATTGCCTCTGAATTTTTCATATATTCCCTCCCTTTGCCATTCTAGCTGCTGCCGCCCACAAAATTTGAGTCATACCTCACCCGAGCAAATTCTCTTTTAATGTTCAGATGCCCTGAAGAGTGCAAAAGTGGGAGAAGTCTAAATATCCTTTGTGCAGAAATTGGAGGCATTAGTTCTAACAAAAGCTATAAAATCGTTACAATTTTTGCAGGACAATTTTTGAGGTAAATAGATGTCTGTCCTGTCAGAGTCTGAACAGCAAGAAGGCACAGACAAAGGACTTGGGTTTAGCCTCCTTTTCTCGGTATTGTATTCTAGTAAAGTCCAAAAGTAAGCAATTTCATTTTGTTTCATTTAGAAACACATGCCCAAGATTTGGCGATAGCAATATATGGAATGTTATTTGGATCTAGACTGTATGTGGCACACTGGGAAGAGAACTAGGTTTGAAGTTATAAAACCTGGGATCAGATCCTGTCTCTGGCACTTATTATCTAGGTGATCTTGGGTAAGACACTTCTGAGCCCCAGTTGACTCACCTCTAAAATGAGTAAGTTCAACTAGATGGCCTCTAAGGCCCTTCCAACTCCAGATCTATGCTGTATTTATTTCTTCATTGTCTTTAGGGGGGAAATGCAAAAAGGACAGATCATAGATGAAAAGAATGGATTTTTGTTGCTAAAGGGAAAAACCATAGTCATGGATAGGAGCTCAGGTCTTCCCAATTCTAAGTCTGGTACTGTATCTTACTGCACCACTTAGCTGCCCCTCATCTTTTGATAGAGGTATCCCAAATTTTTCAGCCATCCACTATTTTAAGAAGAGGAGCACCCAAACGGGCACTATGTATGCAATAGGTTCTCAAAGACTTTTGGTGTGACATGCTCTGTAGTAAATACGGTCATCCCTAACTGTGGCTAGGTGTATAGAGTAAGTGCCCAAAAAGACTTCAGGTGTGACATGCTCTGGAATACGTATGGTCACCCCTAACTGTGGCTAGGTGTATACAGTAGGTGCTCCAAAAGACTTTTGGTGTGACATGCTCTGGAATAAGTATGGTCATCCCTAACTGTGGCTAGGTGTATACAGTAGGTGCTCCAAAAGACTTTTGATGTGACACGCTCTGGAATAAGTATGGTCATCCCTAACTGTGGCTAGCCCCAAATAAAATTGTTAAGTTAGGCAGGATTTGTACTTGGTGCCCTCCGCTTTGCTTTCGAGCACCTGGGATTCTCCTAGTCTTTTCTACTTTATTTCTTATTGAAATCTTCTTTCCAATCTTTCATTCTCATACAAATTACTGATCACAGCAGAAATGCATTTCCATTTTAACAAGGTTTGCTTCTGAATCTAAAGGGATTGCCCCTAATAGTGGAATTTCAGGCATGAGCCAGCAGGTGGGAGAGGATTGAGTAGAACATCAAGGCCTTCCTAGTTCCCCTAAAATCACCCACACAGACTAGCCCACCTGGACCATACACAGGTCTTGCTCCTTATCTAATCCTGGCCACTTTCTTCTACAAGTCATCATCAAAACCCTCTCACATGAGTGGTATTTTATTCTGAGTGAACCCAAAGGCAATTTGAGTTGATTGAGTGTTGAATGATTTTGACCAGTTCTGCTGCCATAAACTTCATAGACACAGTATCACTTTCCTTTGACTATCCCCCAGCCCAAGTTATGCAGCCACACTTGATTTGACAACAGGAAGCTTGGGTACTGGTATTGGGATGTATCTGATTCTGCCAGATGCCAAGGACATCATCTTCATTTGGCGGTATGGAAGCTGCTGTACTTCTCAGCTGCTTTGGCAGCATACTAGCAGATGGTCCACTGGTGGAGGAGGAATTAGAAAACTTTATTAATAAAATATTTTCCATTTGATAGATAGAGTGTAATAGAGATGGAGCTGAAGGGTGGTCAGTCAGCAGCCTCCTGTAGGAACATGAATAGAAGCCAGTGAGACAGATTCCCTAACAGTTTCTGAATGGGTTTCATCTGGGACGCTTAGGTGGCTATATTTATCATGGAGTCACATGGAAAAGGTTTCAGGTAACAAAGGTTGTTTCAGAGCATACATTTCTGCAAGCATGAATAAGCCATGCACACCATAACTTAGCTGGGCTACTCCTGTTACAGCAATGAATAGCACCAAGATGCTGCAGTCATTACAGGCTAAAAAAACTAAAGAAAGGCAATGGTGCATGTGAAAGAACTTGTTGAAACACATGTTAAACAGTAAAATATCCGAACTGGACATGGGAATGGCAGTTGGGACATGTGGACAGATAATACATTGGCTACAAGCCATCAAGAATGAATTTGATATTAGGCAGATCTTGTAGCAAAGAGCAAATTTATCAAGAAGTAGAGGCAACAGGTAACATTATAAGTGGAGACTGCCATAGAAATAATACGAAGGAATGGATTAGAGTCAGCAAGACCCGTGTAAAAATCTCACCTCTACCACTTGATTCTGGTCAAGATGTTTAACCACTCTGAGCCTCCATTTCCTCATCTATAAAATGGGGGTATTAACAGCACCTATTTCATATGTAAAATATTTTACAGACCTAAAAACATTATAAATTTCAGCTATTCAGTTAAGTAATAATTCATTATGTCTGCTGTGTGCTAGGCACTGTATTGAGTATTGGGGCTACAAAGAAAAACAGGCCCATATTGTACTGGGAATGAACATACATGTTCATTATCTGTGAACATACATGTTATCTATGTACACACAGATAAATGGTTACAAATTATCTACAAAGTAATTTCAGAGGGCACTAAAAGGAAGGGGAATCAGGAAAGATATAGACTAAGAAAAAGCCACTGGATTTGGCAATGAAGAGATCATGAATGACCTTGGAGAGAACAGTTTTATTTGAGCAGTAGGTACAGAAGATTGCAAGTGATTGAAAACGAGTAAGAATTGAGAAGACATAGGGAATAGGCAGGTTTTTTTTTTTTTTAGTAGGAGTTTGACTGTAAAAGGAAGGAAAGGTATCGGATCCTAGCAAGGGTAAATTGGTGAGGTGTAGTAGTCCTGGATTTGGAGTCAGGATGACTGGAATTCAAATTGTGTCTCTTGACATTTACCAGCTGACTGACCCTGGGTGAGTCACTTTACCAAACCTTGTTTATTCATCTGTAAAATGAGTGTTGGACTAAAAGATCCTTACAACCCCTTCTAGCTCTAAATTTGTGATCTTGTTGTAGTCTGAGAGGTTGGTAGGATCAAGTGAAGGCTTTTTAAAGATGGAGGAGATCTAGGTATGTCTATAGAAAGCAGGGAAAGCAAATGAGGGGCAAAAAATCCCAGAGCATAGAGGAGGGGTTGGGATGAAAAGATCAAGAACATAAATAGAGGGGTTGGGATTGGTGATGGGGTGATATTGATAGAATTTGAGATCATGAATTAGGGAAAAGGAAGCTGTCGGCCTAAATTTTTTTCAATAAAGCATGAGGCAAGTTTCTATGCTGGGGGAGAAATGAGGATAGTACAACTGTCTCAGGGTTGTGGGGTACGCAATACACAGCCAATGAGGGAAGAGGAAAAGGATTACTATGCTGCAGGGAGAGCCCAGCTGAGATTAAATGGCATAAATTTGTAGGATTGCATGACTTCTTCCAGTAGAACCAGAGGAGAGAAAAAAAAAAGATTGCAGAAGTGATCCAGGGTTGTATGTTTGAAAGGAATTGGAGTGTCAATAGGACAAGAGATACACTGCATTCTAGAGTAGAGGAAAGTTTAAGGCTGAACTTGTTAACTACTGTAGCATCAAGATTTTGAAGGGAGGATATGAAATGGGAGCAGGAGTGGGTGACAGCCTGGGAAAGCAAGGAAGAAGTGGTGGAGTAAGTGAAGGATGTGGTAAAGGCTGAGAAGAGGTTAAGGATGGAATGAGATGGCATCCAGGGCGTAGCCGTCCCTGCATGTGTCTAAAGTGGAGGAGGTGCAGAGGAAGGGATGAAGCTGATGGACTTGGAAACAAGTGTATTTGAGGAGACATCAACCTGTAAATTGGAGGCCCCAAGGATAAGAGCAGCAGTCAGGGATTTATACCCTCATAATTCCTGTGGTTGTATATTGCAAGCTTCCTACAGAGTCATCATCTTCTCTTGACTATAGATAGAGCTGTTGTTTTCTCCCTTTTCCTTTCTTTCTTTCTTTCCCCAAAATCTGAACCAAATCTACCCCCGTGTCCTTGATTTCAGTTATTGGTTTCTATCTGTTTTCTTTTTCTTCACCTCACTTTAAGCATCTCACGATGAGTATTGATTAAACACCCTCTATATGATAGAGAGGCACTGCGCTAGGCTCTATGGATACAGAGACAAAAGTATCTCAGAAAAAAGTGTCACAAAAGTGACAAAAAATTCCTGCCCTCAAGGAGTTTCAAATATATATGAGTGGGGGGGTACACAACATATGTGTATACATGTATGTAAAATAGACACAAGATAATTTTGTGAGTCACAAACAGTGAGGGATGGGAAGGGAGGATTAGGAAAGGCTTCCTAGAGAACACAGTACTTCTACTGAGCCTTGAAGGAAATTAGGGTGTCTAAGAGGCAAAAGTGAATAGAGAATGCAACCATCAGAATAGAGAGACAGCTAAGGTAAAGAGATGGGAGGAACAGTAAGAAGGCAAATGTGGCTGGATTATAGATTGTGTGAAGGGAAGTAAGGCTCAATAGTAGGCTGGAAAGGTAGGTTAGGGTCAAATAGGGGAGGACTTTTTAAGCCACACAAAGGAGTTTTTGTTTGATCCTAGAGGTAATAAGGAGGGGAGGGACACGGTCAGACTTACGTTTTAGGAAGATCATTTTGGCAGCTATGTGAAGGACGAGTTGGAGTAGGGAGATGCTAGTCAGGAAAGCTATTGCAGGCAAAAGGTGATGAGGGACTAAATTATGATGGTGATTATTTGAGTGCAAGACAGGGCTACTATAAGAGATGCTGAATACGAAAAAAAGGACAAGATCTTACATCTAATTGGATATATGATTGTATATCACCACAGGTCCCCTATACTTAGCTATGATAGCATCTCACAAGGCTCTTGAGTTGGGCAAGTGAAGGAAGGTTTGGAAGATTATTGGAATATTATTCCATCCAGGCTGTCCTGGGGAGTGATATTTCTGGTGAATCAAGTAATCAATTTATCTGCAAGCATTTATTAAATGCCTACTACATACCTGGCACTGGGCTAGTCACTAAGGATATGCAGTCTTAAATTCCTGATCATCAAAACAGCCAAGCAATGGCCCACCAGGACAGTTGATTCATAGGTCTGGCCCCAAGCAGGAGAGAAGGTTCTCGCTGCTTATCCCATTCTCCCCATGCTAATGCAAGGTCAGCCCGGATAGAAGGTCTGGGCATAAGTGAATGATGCTGACTGCTTTTGGCTCCCCATTGGGCCTTCTCCAGTAGATCAGGGCTAGCAATAAAAAGTCAGGATCCAGCTGGCTTTATATAAAGGCAGGGCTATTGCCACCAGTGTAGAGAATTTCATAGCTCTCAGCAGCTGTTACATAAAGAAAAGCTTCCCTCCACCCCTTTCTCTGGGCTCCTCTGGGCTTACATCTGTCTTTCCAGCTGTAAAGTTGCTGAAATCTAGGGTACAAGGTCCTACGAGCTTAGAGAGAGAAGAATGTAAATAAAAACAGCACTGCATAAGTATAAATGTTGCTGTGCCTGTATCCATCTGCAGGTGCGTGCAAAGACATACGCATACATGCACACACATGTGTGTATATATGTATTTATGCATATAAATATATTTTATGTACATATTTGTTTATACATATATACACATATATGCCCATTTATATATATACAAACACATATGTGTGTGTGTACACACACATATGTATGTATCTTGCCACAAACCTTAATAACATTAATCACGTATTTTAATCAATATGGAGCATACTGGCTGCCCATTGATATTCATATGGAATGAAGGGGTTTGGATTTTGTGATCTCTAATAAACATTGATGGTGTGACTAGTTTGTACTAAGCATTCAGTATGTTCCATCAAAATGGCAGCTCTAATTAGGTTCCTTGAATTAGCTAATGGATTTTGAGAAAGATAGCTTACAAAGCTCTTACAGCTGTCCAAGATATTCCTGCCATGGCAGAAAGACAAAAGGCCCTGGAAGCTACAGCCTTTAAAGCGTTAGAAATGCAGCTGACAGTTCAAAAGATAAATTACATTCATATTTTTTTTCAGTGAAAGTCCTAATACTGAATTAATGTTATTCCTGTAGTGATCATCCATTAAGAACCCCATTCTATTATGACGATGCATCCTGACCATTAGGTCCTATCTTATTTTCCTTTCACGTTGCACTCCCACCCTGCTCCAGCCCCTACCATCTTCTTGTTCCCTTCAGCTCCCCAGATATTTGGGATACAGAGTAAATAACTTCAAAAAGGAGAAAGCTATTCTTTCCTTTTCCCAAGGTAAAAACTGAAGAATTTGCTTAAATATGCTGATTTCATTCAAAGGAAATATCAGTTTAAGCAAGAAATAAGGAAGTGATAGAGTGAATCAGTTTAAGCCTTTTCCACCACCATCACCACCGCCCTTACCAGCTCCAACATGTGTATAATTTGGAGAGAGGCCTCTTCCTGGGGAGAAGTAGATTTGTTTAATCCTATATTTGTCTAGGAGATGGTTAGGCTACAGCTGGGGAGCCATCTCTTGACTGGATCTACACATTTCCACTTCTCTCATTTCACGTGGAGTTCAGAAAATAATAAACTGCCATCCAATGCCCTTTTCACCTTTACCTTTGGTGGATTTTTTTTTCTTTAATGAATAGCAAACTCGTGACATCTGGATGGTTACATATAATTTATCTGCAAATAGGGGAGAAAAAAGAATAGTTACCAGATGAACAGACAGTAATAAATTAATTGATACTGTACCCAATGGCAAACAACAAAATCCAGGGGAGAAATAGATTCTGGTTTTCAGAATGGAAGACTGGGGATAAGGCCTACATTTTAGTCCAGGAACTTTTCATTAACCCTCATACTGCAGTTCAGTTCTTCATTAATAAATATCCTTCATCCTCCATTTATACAACAATCAATACCTAGTATACCCACAAATCTTTGAAAGGTATGTTTCTTGTATAAGACACTTTAAGATCCATAAGTTAAAAAAACAAAACTCAGTAATATACCATTGACTTTTAGTTATCCAAGGACTGATTATCCAATTTGAGGGTTATCCAGGGCCTTTCAAATCACTTCCCTTCTCTTACTACCTGCCTTTTGACCCTTTTTCTGTTCATTAGCACCCCTACCAAAGTGTAGGAAGGACAAGGGGAAAAATGCGACATCCACATCAGTTAATGGTGTTGTTTACGGCTTTGGTGGGAGATAAACTGAAACGGTTGAAATTTTGTACACATACATACATACATACGCATAAATATATAGTCCTGTGGGACTTTCCATCTTTCATGTTCTGCTGATACTCCATTACTATGGATAATTGAGAGTTGACTATTTGTACAAAATGCTGTTAATAAAGCTGCTGTAACTGCAGAAGAATCAAAAAACACCACCACCCCTCTCAAAAAAGGGAGTCAATGCGACATATAGATTACAAATTGGACAGCTGCTTTGCCTAGCTTCTATATAAATAAAAAGGAGATGGATTCTTATAAGAAGTGCCAAAAAAAAAGACACTCAATTATTCCCAGCACCTGACTTTATCATGATGAATATAAAAGGCATAATTGACATCATCTTTATTGAAGAAGCCAGTAACTGTCACACTGTCAAGAGGCTAGTGCAAACAGCAAGAAAGCGTGTTTTTCATTATTTCCACCATGTATTGTTTATAGAGAGTTCAGTTGTCATCAGCCAAGGAGTACCTAATCTCTCCTCTTCTGGCCCTTCTAAGACTCATTCACTTCCCAGATCAATGAGACAGCAATAAATTGCCCACATGTCTGATATTCAAATGCTCCCATTAACTCGCCTGATCCATTCAGTGCCTATTTATCAATTCCAGTTTTGTGATGGCAACTTCCCCCGCAAGCAGCATTGAGCATACAATAATAGCCATTTCCCCTCAAGAATGGGTTTAGTTGAAGTTGGTTTTTTCCTTTTTTTTTTTTTTTAGTCTTCCAATTTTACTACAGTTTTTATTTCTAATGTGAAACTGTCATTCTTGCTATATGGATAGTGTCAATGCTAATACATAAATAAGAAATAGATTTTGGTTGTAAAAAATTTTCACTTTCCAAAGTGAAACGGAGGCCAAATTTCCCATGCTGTTGCATAGTAGTAACAGCCAACTCTAGGTCCAAAGAGTAGAGAAGTAAGTAGCAACAGAGAATGTTTCCAGCTGAATTGTGGTTAAGGTTTGGATGGCTGGACCATCTGCCGCCAAACACGGGAAATCATAGAGCCACAGCATTTTCAAGATGGGAGGGGCCTTAGAGAAGATCTAGGCAAATTCCCTCATTTGATGATGTATTGTACCAAAAAGAAAGATAGAAAAGATTAATTTACAGATCAGAAACCACGGAAAGAATTGTCCAACAGCTTTTAAAAAACAGAAAATTATCTTAGTGTGCTACTAACTTTGCTTTCTCCATTTCATGTATTTGCCATGAGGTTCTGCCATGCTCCCAGACATCCCAGACATCATTCCCCTGGTGTGGGTTTAGAAAAATCTGAACTTCTTTTATAAAAGACTCAAGTAATCCAAAGGAGATGATGATTTAAGCTGTTTTCTATCCCATAAGCCCCAGATGTCAGAAGGGCAATACTGATATTATAGGGTCATTGCGTTTCACTTTACGGTCAGACAAATGATAGTCACATGCTCCTGTTGGAGTTTGTGACCTTTGGGGGATAGAAGTGATTATAAGCCTCTTATACAAATCTACAGAGTTGAAAGGTAACCATTTTGTGGGGATTGAGTAGTTCTTATTACTCCTTTAATATAGAAGGGCAACTTAAGACTCTTATATAAAGATGTTGGAAGCAATGAAATAGTTTGAGTAGTTCAAAATATAACCTGAGTTATGGATGAAAGTATCTTTAATTGGTCAGCATATAAGTTTTTTGCTTTTCTTTAAATATCAACATCATATCAAGTCCAAAATTTACTGGCAAAGAAAAATTCTTATTATGATAATTTCTAAAATGACTCACACCTTAAATGTTATTATGGTTGTTGTTCAGTTATTTTTCAGTCATGTCCAACTCTTTGTGACCCCAGTTAGGGTTTTGTTGGCAAAGATGCTGAAGTAGTTTGCCATTTCCTTCTCCCAGCTCATTTTACAGGTGAAGAAACTGAGGCAAACAAGAAGTGACTTGCCCAGGGTCACCCAGCCAGTGTGTGAGGCCACATTTGAACTAAGATGACTCTTCCTGACTCTAGGTCTGGCACTCAATCCACTGCCTCACCTAGCTGCCCAATCAAAGGACGTGTATAGTACAACATCAGCTATATGAAAGTTAGGACTGTGTTTTTCCCATTTCATTTAGGAATTTCATTACAGGACTATGGATTATTTAATTTATATTTCATTAATGTTGGAGGTTAGTTCATTCATAGCTAGAACAGTTTTCCCCTTTCATAAACAGACTTTCTTGTTTTTAGACTAAACTCTGGGGCTTAGTCTGTTCAGAAGATGAGTCTCTTATTGACATGTGTTTCTCATAAAAGTTCCTTCATAATGTAAAAAGCTGTCTTTTTAGTTGTCATCATTTCTATACCTTCCCTAATTGGGTTTTTTGAATGCTTGTCTGAGTAAGAACCCTCCACCTTTGTGCTAAAGAGTAAGCTCAGCAAAACTTTCTTTTCTTTCAGACTTTGTGGTCAGTTAGATTCTAGCAGTTTGCTATCTGGATATCAAAACACTGCAGTGTAGAGAGTCACAAACACCATTTATGAAAATGAGTTAGCCATAATGCAGCTCAGAGTGGTAACTCAGGAGAGATAACTGATTTGTCTAATGCTCTTAGAGTCACCCCAGAAAGTCCCCATTGTTGCATGGCCTTTGAACATGGATGCTTCTGTTTCTTATGCTTGACCATGAAAGTGATATTCACCTCTAAATGTTAGATCTAAAAAACTCAGATTTATTGTGTTTGATTTAAGCTTAGAAGATGATAATTTTATCTGTCAAGTCCTAAAATTGTCGGTGAGAATTTTTCTGACAAGTGTATGTGGTGGAGAGGGGAAGTCAGAAAGAAGAGAAAAGAAAGGAAGGAAGGGACAGGGAGAGGAAGGGGAGAGGATTGAAAGGATGGAAGGGGAAAGGAATAAAAAGGTTGAGGGGGAGGAGAGAGGAAGCAGGAGAGAGGGAAAAGGAAAAGAGAAAGGGAGAAGGAAAAGGGAAAAAGAGGGAGGACAGAGAGAAGAAAAGAGGTAATTTGCTCTGGCCTGGAGTCAGGAAGACTCATCTTCCTGACTTCAACTCTGGCTTCAGATACTTACTAGCTTTATGACCCAGGGCAAGGCACTTAACCCTGTTTACCTCAGTTTCCTCGTCTGTAAAATGAGCTGGATAAGGAAATGGCAAACTACTCCATTATCTCTGCCAAAAAAAAAAAAATCCAAAATGGAGTCATGAAGAGTCAGATGCAACTGAACAACAACAATTAAAAAAAAAAAAAGAAATAAGAAAAACTCTGTTCTTCTTAAACCATCTTTTGCTCAATGTCTGGGAACTATAAAAGATAAACTATTAAAGAAGTATATGATGGTGAAAATTTAACTATTTTATCAGTTACTGGGGTGACATAGAAGATAGAGAACTCACCTGGAAGCCAGGAAGACCTAGGTCCACCTCTGCCACATAATAGCTGTGTCCAACCCAGGCAAATCACTTAATGTCTCAATGCTCGAGGTACCCCTTCTAAGACTATGAGTTGCCAAGAAGGTGCCATTTTTCACCAGTAAAGAAACTGCCTCTTCCAGCAGTTTCCTATAGCAGTGAAGTAACAAGGCTAGTCTCTATCTCCTATCATCATTTCTTTCCATTGTGTTTTATTTTAAATGGTATAAAACTTTGTAAATCCTATGACATTCCATAATAGAATATAGCATAATAGAAATATGCTATAGCTGTAGTGGAATAGTTGTTACTAGTCGTTGTAACGTCTGTTATTACTGTTCATCTTCTGAGCCCAAGGCAGAGCCTAAGCCCATCCTGTATTATCCAAAATGACCTTTCTTCACATCTGTATACACTTGGTACATGCAAAAATGGAATAGATATGGAGCGCTTATTTTGCTACCACCTCATGCTTTTAGGAAAAGAGTCAACCTTGTTTTGAAATCTTTGTATTTAAGGAAAAATAGGAATTACCGTGAGAGGCACTTGATGTATTCCATTCGTGCCTTGACTCCCTCCCCCACCCCACACTATGTGTTGTTAGTAAAATTGGCAAAGTGACCAGAGACAAAATGCATTACATGCTTATTCGTAGTTTTGAATGTCATGTAATTGTATAAATTACTCAAAAATATCACACTGGGTTTTGAAGAAATATATTAGAATACTATTCAAAATAGGAATTATCCAAAGGGACATTTTATGAGTAACAGCCAAATCAACTTCTGTAAGCTGAAAACAGCCAGGAGGTCATTGTGCAGTATCAGAATAATGCAATTATGTGTTACATGCTCATAATGGCAAGTTGAAGCTGTGAATAATAACTCATGTGTTGGGTTGTAACACTGTCCATGTCACCCACATGGAATTTCTGGCATTTTTAAAGAAATTACGGCAGCAAGGCCAAATGTTATAACAGGAGAGAAGCCTCTAAATGCCACATGCTACTTATGCCAAGGTAGATCAATGGCTTTTATCAGCAGAGGAGATGGCATTGATCCTGTGACAGTGTTCAGTTATAACCATCGATCACATGGGAGAAAACTGCACTCCACTGCCCTCCAGGAAACGAGAGGCTTAATGACTGCCACAAGTGCCAAGGGGAGGCTTCTTGGGTCCTCATCGAAGTTACCAGCAGGATTGGGAGCCTCTGCTCCTACGTGTGTAATTGAAAGGATCAAGGAAAAGAAACTTGGTCTTCCCTGCTAATGCAAGCATGGGTAGGAATGCTGGCCAAAGAACAAAATAAGGGGAACCGTGAAGAATAAGGGGCAGTCATCCAGGCTGTTGTTGGAAACGTGAAGTTGAAGATATGAGAGAAACAGACCCAAGGAGAAGGAAGGAAATACAGGCACATTTTGGAAGGTCAGAATGAGGTCTCCAAAACCAAGGTTAACAGTGCAAGAAGGAAGATTCAGGTTGGCAGTCTAGGGTCACTGAGACAACATATCAGGGTCAAAGAGGGCTAGGGAAATACTATTTCAAGCTAACAGTGGCAGATAAATAATAATAATAACAACGCTTACATAGTACCTTCTATGTGCCAGTTGTTCTATTGTTCAGTCATTTTTCAGTTGTGTCTGTCTCTTCATGACCTCATTTGGGGTTTTCTTGGAAAAGATGCTGGAGTAGTTTGCCATTTCCTTCTCCATCTCATTTTACAGAGGAGGAAACAGAGGCAAATAGGGTGAAGTGACTCACCCAGGGTCACACAGCTAGTAAGTGTCTAAGGCCACATTTGAACTCAGGTCTTCCTGACTCCGAAAATCCAGTACTCTATCACTGTACCACCTAGCTGCCTGGCACTGTGCCAGACACTGTGCTTAAGTGTTTTAAAGATATTATCTCATTGATCCTCACACCAACCATGAGAGGTAGATGCCATTTTTATTCCCATTTTACAGTTAAGGAAACAGAGGCAAAGAGGGATTAAGTGACTCACCCAAGATTACACAACTAAAAAGTATCTGAGGTAAGATTTGAATTCTGGTCTTCCTGGCTCCAGGTCCAGCCAGCTTCAGAGAAAGTGCCTGAGGATCTTAAACACATGGCTATAGTTTATAGTTTCTCCTCCTTCACCTGACCCTGCTACTTCTCAGGGGCCTGACAGGAATATTCCTGGGCTTGGGAGTCAGGAAAAACTCTACCATTCACTTACTGCCTGATGTTCAGTAAATTGCCAGACCTTTCCATGCCTCAGTTTCCTTACCTTTAAAATCAGAATGATAATTACTACTCCAGCTCCCTCATGGGTAACTATGGAGACAAAATGAGATACTAATTGTGAAAGTTACTACTGCTGGTGGTGGTAGTAGTGGTGGTGATGCTGGCAATGTCAGTGGTCGTGGTCATGCTGGTAGTGGTAGTAGTAGTAGTAGTACTAGCATTCAGCTTTCCAAATATCCAGTTCCTCGATTTTCGAGTAGCTCTTGTGATTAGTAATAACCGAAACTTGGTTGAATTCAAATTTCCTTTTCAGTGAAGATAGATTCTAGCGGTCTGGAAAAATTCTTGACCCTAGCTACAACTCAAAAGTCTATGCATGAAGAACCAAGCACTTTAATGAAGGCCTAACAAATTACATACAAATATGTAGCTCCATGTTAAATGACAGGTTGCCATCATCTTATGTGACCTTGCCCGTCATACTACATAGTGTGGTTAATCTATTCACTGTGGGCAAATTAAGCCAGAAATTATTTCTGCCACCAGTGTGAGCCTCCACACCAATGTCACACAGAGAAAATAGCAGTGACAGCCTGTCACTGAGGCTGAAGCCAGAGACCATGCCCACAGGTAGTGTCAGTGAGTACAGAAAGGAATTGGCAAGATCCACCCTGAAATTTAAGTCACAAGTTAGAGTCATTCATTCATTCATTCATTCATTCATTCATTTGATAAACATTTATTTAGTACCTCAAAGGCACTTAGAAAAGATCCAAAGAAAAACAAAAAATATTCTCTTTTTTTTTCTTTTTTTTGTGGTAATTTTTATTTATTTTTTTTCAACATTTACTTGCACAACATTTTGAGTTCCAAATTTTCACCCCATCTTGCCCCTCCCCCCACACCAAGATGGCATGCATTCTAAATACCCCTTCCCCTAGTCTGCCTTCCCTTCTATCTCTCCCCCCCTTCTCTTATCCCCTTCCCCTTCAGTTTTCCTGTAGGGCAGAATGGATTTCTGTACCCCATTTCCTGTATTTCTTATTTTCCAGTTGCATGTGAAAACATTTTTTTTTAAACATGTGTTTTTAAAACTTTGGGTTCCAAATTTTCTCCCTTCCTCCCTCCCCACCCACCCTCATTGATAAGACAAGCAACTAAATACAGGTTATCTATGTGCAGTTATGCAAAACACTTCCATAGTAGACATGCTGTGAAAAACTAACTCTATTTTCCTTAATCCTATCCCGCCCACCCATTTATTCTATTCTTTCTTTTGACCCTGTCCCTCCTCAGAAGTATTTGCTTCTGATTACTCCCTTTACCAATCTGCCCTCCTCCCTATCATTCCCCTACTCTCTTGTCCCCTTCTGCCCCTATTTTCCTGTAGGGTTAGACAGATTTCCACACCCAATTGAATGTGTATGTTATTCCCTCCTTAAGTCAAATCCTATGAGAATAAGATTCACCTATTCCCTCTCACCTTCCCCCGTTTCCCCTCCACTGTAAGAGCCTTTTCTTTTCTGTTTTTTTTTTTTGTAAGATAATTTACCCCATTCTACCTCTCCCTTTCTCCTTCTCCTAGTATATTCCTCTCTCCCCCCTTAATTTATTCTCCAGATATGACCGCTTCATTTTCAACTCACCCTGTGCCCTCTATCTATTTATGTCAATATATATGTACATATGATTTTTCCCCTCCAACTACCCTAATACTGACAAAGGTCTCATGAGTTACAAATATCATCTTTCCATGCAGGAATGTAAACAGTTCAACCTTAATAAGTCTCTTATGATTTTCTCTTTCCTATTTACCTCTTCATGTTTCACTCGAGTCTTATATTTGAAAATCAAATTTTCTATTCAACTCTGGTCTTTTCATCAAGAATGCTTGAAAGTCCTCTATTTCACTGAATAACCATTTTTTCCCCTGCAGGATTATACTCAGTTTTGCTGGGTAGGTGATTCTTGGTTGTAATCCTATCTCCTTTGCACTCTGGAATATTATATTCCATGCCCTGCAGTCCCTTAATGTAGAAGCAGCTAAATCTTGTGTTATCCTGATTGTGTTTCCGCAATACTTGAATTGTTTCTTTCTGGCTGCTTGTAATATTTTCTCCTTGACCTAGGAACTCTGGAATTTGGCTACAATATTCCTAGGATTTTTCTTTTGGCGATCTCTTTCAGGAGGAGATATGTGGATTCTTTCAATTTCTATTTTGCCCTCTGGTTCTAAAATATCAGGACAGTTTTCCTTGATAATTTCTTGAAAGATGATGTCTAGGCTCTTTTTTTGATCATGGCTTTCAGATACTCCAATAATTTTTAAATTCTCTCTCCTGGATCTATTTTCCAGGTCAGTTGTTTTTCCAATGAGATATTTCACATTGTTTTCTAATTTTTCATTCTTTTGGATTTGTTTTACAGTGTCTTGGTTTCTCATAAAGTCACTAGCTTCCAATTGCTCTATTCTAATTTTTAAGGAAATATTTTCTTCAGTAATCTTTTGGACTTCCTTTTCCATTTGGCCAATTTTGCTTTTTAGGGCATTCTTCTCCTCATTGGCTTTTTGGACCTCTTTTGCCATTTGGGTTAGGCTATTTTTTAAGGTGTTATTTTCTTCAGTATTTTTTTGGGCCTCCTTTAGCAAGCTGTTGACTTGTTTTTCATGATATTCTTGCATCACTCTCAGTTTTTCCTCTACTTCTCTTACTTGTTTCTCAAAATCCTTTTTGAGCTCTTCCATGGCCTGGGACCGATTCATATTTTTCTTGGAGGCTTTGGATGTAGGAGCTTTGGCTTTGTTGTCTTCTTCTGGTTGTATGTTTTGATCTTCTTTGTCACCAAAGTAAGGTAATATAGTCTGACTTTTTTTTCGCTGCTTACTCATGATCCTGGCCAATTACTTGAGTTTTAAACTCTTTGTTAAGGTAAAAGTCTGCTTCTAATGTGAAGAATGTACTGTCCCAAGCTTTGGGGTTTTGTACAGCTGTTTTCAGAGGTACTTCTAGGGACCTGTAAATTTTCAGTTCTTCCAAGGTGCTATGATAAGGGGCAAGGTGTTTCCTCTCCACAGCCACAACAAGTTCCACCACACCAGTGTTCCTCCTAGCCCCAGGACCGCCCCTCAGAACTGTGACCCAGATCCAAGCACCAGTAAAGCAAGAGATTCCTGCCTCAGCACTGGCAAAGAGATTCTTGCAATTCCCCTCTGATCAGCCACTCGATTCTCCCTCAGTCTGTGGGCGGGAAGCTCAGGAAAAGTCGCTGCCCCAAGGGCACGCTCGGGACTTGTGGCTAAGACCTAGCTCCTCTCTCACTGCAGACACAGACTTTTCCCACTGACCTTCTAAGTTGTCTTTGGCATTCATAAAGTCTGGAAACCGCCATAGCTGCCTGAGATTCAGCCCTCTGAGGCCTGCTCCAGGGTCACTGTGGCTTGTGTGCCTACGCCGAGCTGTGCTCCTCTCCCCACCCAGCGCAATATACATTTCTGATCAGCCATCCAGGCTGTTTTTGACTGGAAATTTGTTTCACTCTGTCTTTTTGTGGGTTCTGCTGCTTTAGAATTTGTTTAGAGCCAATTTTTAAGGTATTTGGAGGGCTTTGGGAGAGAGCTCAAGACAGTCACTGCTTTCCCTCCGCCATCTTGGCTCCACCCCCCCAAAACATATTCTCTAGTGTTAGAAGCTGCTGCAAGCTCTTCGTCTCAGATGGCACTGGCCCCTGGCTATGAAAACCTTCTTGGCCAATGTGCATTTTTGGAAAATGGTAATTCTTTGTAAGTAATTGGGGGCAGGGAGAGGCAAAGTGCATTACTTTCATAACCTCTTTGAATATTCACACTGGGTCTAATCCAGAGCTATCTGAAATGAAATGAAATTTGAATAATAGTTATTAAATCCGTTTGAATCTAAGTGAGCCCAAACAAAGTAAGTACATCTTTGTGATGAAATGTTAATTAGTTGGAAGTATCAATGTGAATGCTATGGTTATGGTTTTCAGCGAATCTGAAATACTTTGGAATTAATGATTCTGAGCAGAGCTAAAAAAAGGACCCTTTCTGCTTATATTTAAGAAGGAGAATTCCTTATTCTTTGACTCACCCATAGCTCAGTGAGTTTACATAGCACTTAACAATTCACAAAATGTCATTATCATCATCATCATAATCATCATTGTTAATGTTGTTGTTCCCATTTAAAGATGGGGTTATTGAAAATCAGACAGGTAAAAATGACTTGCTTAGGGTCAGAACCCAGATCCATTCCATCCCAGGTCTTCAGACTCCAAGAGCATTCAGCCTCCAAATGCAGTGTTTTCTGTATTACCACAATAGAGAGTACACAGTTTTCTCCTGAAATATACCCATTCGATAAAAACTTCTCTTCGCAGAACTTTGCTTTGGGCTCTAAAAAGAGGTCACAAAATAAGAGTGAATGTGATCAGATCCTATTATGTAATCTGCCACCAGTGAATCTGAGCACAACAGTCTGTCAGGTGTTTTGAAAACCTGACTTCCACTTTGGAGTAAGCCTGATGTGGTCTTTCTAAAATACAACTCTTTCTTGTCCTGCCAAATTTGAAGTTAAAAGCTTTGACCATCTTTGAGTTGTTTACCTAAAAAAAAAAAAAAGAAAATCAAGCTATGTTAACAAGTATTTTCCAAGAGGGCAAAGGTGGTTTTTCTCATCCCACATTACTGAAAAATTTGTATGTCATCATACAATTTTTAGTCATCAAGCACCTCTGAAATTCTATCTTTTAATCAATATGGAGAGTTTCACAGCATTATATGTAGGGTGAAGCTGACAACAAATTTCTGCTTCCCAAAGAGGATCCTCTATAAGTACAGAGAAGTTTATCATGTGTAAACTAGGTCCTTAAAAGTGAATTCCCTTATCCATAATTCCGTAATAGAATTTAAATGTTAAGCATTAAGATGATTTCCATCTTTTTAAAGTTGGCAAGCAATTTGAAAGCTAGAATTAAAATTTAAAATTATCTTGACAAGAGAGCACTTAAAGATTGATAAGAAAGTGCACAAAATTCAGGAAGACCTTGTCAGTGTAGTTAGGAATGAAAAACAAATTACTAATAGAAATTAAGGGACCAGAAAACAGGTACAATGTCAGAGCTCGAAGTCATGTACCAACCACATTTCAAAATTAATATGTTGGGTACAGATATGTATTAGAGAAGTCTAGTACTAAAGGAAATAATTCTTTCATTATACTCAGAATGTTAGCCTTAACATTTTAAGAAAAGGAATGGAATATTGGAGTGATTCCAGAGGAGAGTAATAATTGGTTTTCTTCTCAAAGAAAATTGTGGAGAGTGGCATGGAATATACAAGGGGAGAATATCTGTATGTAGTATTGTATATAGTCATTAGTTTTTTGTTCTTTGGGGGTGTGGGGAGAAGGGAGGGCCGCACAGTTTCTTTTTGCTACATGTGTGTTAGAGCTTTCTCCTCTGAATTTTCTTACCAGGCCTCATTCTCCCAGCTGGTAATTGATGACCAATTCAGAATCTCTGGAGCTGGTCCAATCCCCAGTCCAGCATGGATCTCTCATCTGCCCAGATTTCTGAGTAGAAAATTATTATCCTCTACCCTCAAGGAAGAGAATAGCAAAACATCAACAATAATCATAGTTTTTTTGTTTCTGCAGCACTTTATGGTCACAATGCACTTTCACATATATCATCTCATCTGATGCAGCACATCTGGGAGTTAGGTAGTTAAGTGTCCATTATCTCCACTTTAAATATGGGAACTGAAGATCAGAATGCTTAAATCAGAGGACCTAGTTTCAAATCCAAATTCAAATGGCCACTTCTCCCTCTGTAATTTTTTTTGGGGGGGCGAGGCAGTTGGGGTTAAGTGACTTGCCCAGGGTCGCATAGCTCGTAAAGGTCTGAGGCTAGATTTGAACTCAGGAAGTTGAGTTTTCCTGACTCCAAGCCTTGTACTCTATAAACTACACCACTTAGCTGCCCAAAATATTCTAATTAGTCAATTATAAATATTATAAGATGGCATAATTTGGGGCAACCTTATGTGAGCTATACTTATACACACATACATACATATGTGTGTTTGCTACTGATGGTGTTGGTTTTAGATTATACACTCCTAGATCAGGTCTCTACCATGTTTGTATAATTTCTGATGCAGTTAGCCCAGCACCATCCACAATAGGATCATAGATTTAGAGTTGGAAGGAACCTCAAAAGGTATCAGACTTGACCCCTTCATTTTACAGATCAGGAAATTGAGGCCCAAGTCTTCTGGCTCCAAGCCATTGTTCTTTCTCCTGTACCATGATGTTTCTCACCTTTTCTCAGATGTTAAGTTGATGTTAAGGGCTGCTAGGTAGCACAGCAGGTAGAGCACCGGGCCAGGAGTCAGGAAGACCTGAGTTCAAATCCAACCTCAGACACTTACTAGCTATGTGACCCTGGCCAAGTCACTTCACTCTCTTTGCCTCGGTTTCCTCATCTGCAAAATGAGCTGGAGAAGGAAATGGTAAACCACTCCAGTATCTTTGCCATGAATACCCCAAATGGGATCATGAAGAGTCAGGCATGACTGAAAAACAACTGAACAACAAAGATGATCTTACTCATCTCTACCCCGAAGACATATACTAAGGATGGGCTGATATTATTCCATTGGTGTGATGTTAAATTAGAGTTTGCTATATGTAGTAAGGAACAAAAAAAGACACATATGCACTTACCATTTATTACTTCATCTATTCTAACACATTCTAACTCTTGCGAAGATAAAAAGACAAGGAGAAGAATGTTTGTTGGGGCTGGGTTGAGTTGGGTTGAGTCTTTCACTAGATACTCATGCATGAGGCCCTACAACCTTCTGTAAAATATGGACATGTGAGAAAAGAGAGTAAGGAGATAGTGAGTTTTGGCCTTAGATTGTTTTATGACTTTCTGGGCTTTTTCATATTTTCTTCTCTGAGTCTAGGCTTCTTTTCTGGGATAAAGAGTCATGTTCTTGCAAGCTATAGGGAATTCTCTGAATCCTAAATAGCTGAATTTGTTTTCTTTCCTTGTTCCCTGCACTTGAGAAAGGCAATCTGATCAAACCCATATTTTTTAATTTATGTATTATAGGCATATGGGAGAATAGTTTACAGGCAAAGTACGATTTTTCACCACAAATGTAGGAAAATTGTGGGATTCTTTTTTAATATCGCCTTATCAGTTTCTTTTTTTTTATTACTGATGACTTCATTCTGTTTGAATTCAATGCTTCAGTTTCTTTGGGGTAAACTAATAGATTATGTATGCGATATTTGCACAGCGTTGATTGAATTCATCTGGTGAGTTTGAATGTGGTTCATATATTCACGTAATTGTCAGAAGCCAAGTTGAAATTCAGAACTGTTGCATGATCATTGGATTGGGCATCATATTCATCTCACATTACTCAAGAGTGAGTGAAGCTCTTTTATAATATAGCACTGCCTTTTTTTTCATGTTGGTCTCTGGTTAAAAAAAGGAATATTGGTTTTTTTCTTCTTTTTCTTAAATATTGAGGGAAATTTTTATTGGGGTTTTTTAATAAAATACTGCAGTGAAGCATAGTAGGAAACTATTTACTTGAGGTTTGGTGTGATTTTTTTTTAACTTGTCTAAATAAAAAACAAGGATGTGCAATATCAGAGGTTTGGTTTTTACCAGAGACATAATGGGCTACTAAATTAATAAGCTTTCATTTAAGACCTACTGTTTCCTGAGTACTTTCCTCATTATTTTAGGGAAGGCTTAGAAAATAGAAACTATGGTCCTGCCTTCTTCAAAGTCTTTGTATTCTAGATAGAGAATACTCACCTTTCAAAAGATCTGTAGCCATTATTTCCCCACTATGATTCACAGATATGATTTGCATCCCTTTTTGGCAACACCAAGGTGTTACCAAGTTGGTGGCTTTAATGGGCCTGCTGTGACATTTGTTGTTTAAAAAGTGAATATAGTAGATGCCCTCTCTTTAGCTATTCCCAGCCTCCAGTTCTTGGCTTCTAAAAAAATTCAAATATAAAATTTGCAGGTCTTAATAATATCCATAGCTGAATAGTGCTTTTGGGTTTCAAAGCATTTTTATATGCATTATCTCCTTTCCTCTTAATGAGAAACTATGAGATAGGAAGTGGAGATACCCTATTTGATAGGTGAGGTTACTGAGGCGCAGAAAGTTTAAGTGATTTATTCAAGATCATACAAGCAAGGTTTTCTGATTATCAACTATTTCTACTACCCTAGAGAGGCAGTATGTGGAGGTAAAACCCTGGCCTCAAGAGTCAGTGCACCTGGTGTCCAGTACTTACTCTGACACTAACGATGTGACTTCAGCCATCTTGCAAAGCTTTTCCAGTGGCCTCATCTGTGAAGTGGAGATAGGAATACCAGCACTGACTCCTTCACCAGGCTTCAATGAAAAAAGTGTTTAGTGAACAGACTATGCCAGACATCCCAAAAGTCTTAGTGCAGTTTTAAGGTTTCATGGCTTAAAACTGGCCTGAGACTTTTTGGACACCCAAAAGTTTGTTATTTCTGATGTCATCAGTCTTGTTTTTTGTCCTTTTATGATCCCATCTACCCCTTAAAGGAAGGAAATTCTGTTCCCTCACTCACCTTTGCCTGTTATAACATTTTAATTTCTCCTTCCCATACCTGCCTTATTGTACCTTATACCAGCAACTACTCCCCCCCACCCCATCTTCTGTAATGAATTCTTCCTCTTTGTCTTTAGAGAACCATTAGGGAAAAGCAGAGAAAAAGGCAGGATGGAACTGAATTAAGTAAGCCCTTGGTAGGATGGGGTCTACGTGAAGTACAGGAAAAATGGAGAAGACTGGGCGTGGGTGAGGCGTAGAGACATAAAATAGGGACACATAGTAATACTGATAGTTTCTGCTCTCAGCTTGCCTCACATCCTTCACATGAATGCCACATCTCCTTTCTTAGCCTTACTCTTTACCCCCGAGACTGAAAATTCTCACTAATAAAGACTAAGAGGCAAGGTGGTGTAGGGATTAGAAATAAACCTTGGATTCAGAAAGATAAGAGTTCAAGTTATGCTCTGACATGTACTGGTCCTATGTACCGTCTGCACCAGGCAACTTTCAGGGACTCTGAGGGAGAGGGTATTTCTGGGAGTTCCCTCCATCGATGAAATCACAAGTCCAGACAAAAAAAGAAAGAAAGGACTGTGTGAGGAGTCAGTTTGACTTAACAGATGGAAGTCCAGCCTTGGATTCAGGAAGTCCTACCCTTGACACATACTCCCTTTGCCAAGAAACCCCAAAAGGGGTTATGAAGGGTTGGGCACGACCGAAGACGACTGAACAACAACAAAAGCTGTGTGGTCATGGGCAAATCATTCTCAGTGCCCCCAGTAACTTTCTAAGAGCAACAGTTGCAGGGAGGTTACCGATCTAGTCAACCAACATTTATTAAGCACCTACTATGTGCCAAGCATTGTGCTAACTTCTGACATAAATGGCATAGAAGATAGAGCATTCGACTTGGAGTAAAGAAAATCTAAGTTTGAATCCTGCTTCAGATGTTTGTTAGCTTTGTGACCCCTGAGCAAGTCACTTAAACACCTTCTGCCTCAGTTTCCTCATCTGTAAAATAGGACACCTACCTCCCAGGGAGGTAAGTAGGAATCAAGTGAGATAATACATGTAAAGTGTTTTTGTAAAGTGCTATATGAACATTAATTATGATTAATATCATTAATTATGATTAATATCATTAATTTTAATACTTGTAGTTTCCCAGATGAACGAAATCATAGATCTGAACCTTCTCCCCCCCTAAAAAAATGTGCCTTTATAGATCCACAGGGACTCTTATTTGGAAAAATGAGATAATTGTGCAAAGTAAAATGCATTCAAACTCTATGGTCAGTTATCTGACCATAAGAAAATACATTGAATATTTTAATCCCCATAAGCGGGCAGGGCCTTAACTGAATATACCACTCAAGAAGTATATATAATATGTTAGTCTATTTTTTTCTATTTTTAATTTGCGTAACGATTTTATAGTTTCTCTGGCTTGCTTGAATTGCATTGTGAGGCCTTCTAAATTCACATAGGTCCATCCCTCTAAAATTGTAAACCCTTTTGATAAGTAGATCAAAAACCAAGTCTTCAAGAGTGTTATGCATTTGTATTATCATCTTTCTATGTGATCATTTATTTTCCAGTGGCCGCCACACAACTGGATGTGCTGACCGAATCCAGAAGTTACGGAAGGAATATCATCAGGCCAGACGAGAGGGCTTTTCTTTATATGAAGATGACGAAGCCAGAGCAAGGCCTTCTGATTATGAGCAGCATTGGGTAAGTTTCTGCCTGGTCCTAATTACTGAAGTCTTTTTAAATGTAAAAGTTGCAAAGGCATTGTATTCTTCAAGGAATTTTCCAGTTTCTAGTTGTATCAAGTTAGCTTAGAGATTTAGATTTCATAGACATGGAAATTCTGCAGACAACACCCCTGCCTTCTCATGGAAATTGTTTACATATATCAAACCACACTAATCTACAGTAGCTCCTTCTAATTGCTCTCATATTTAGCCTGCTGCCACCACCATTGAACATATATACTTGTAGATATGGGCAGAGTATATCTCTGCTACTTTAGAATACAAGGAAATTAGTCACTACCTGTTGGATGCTTTAAGTCTTTGCTTTCCATCTCTTGGGTCACAGGGCTTTAGGTAAGCACAAATAGATAATGCAAATAAACCATCCTTTACAGTAAAAATAAAAAAAAAAGATAGATAAATGATTGCTAGAAGTGAACCATCAGAAACTAGTGTCAGGAGTGTGATTTTCAAAAACAGGCATCATTGTTATGCCAGTATTGTATATTGAGATTGTATATTGACTTTTGAACAGTTCACACTGATGATTGCCCCAGTATATTGCAAGAGCCTTTGTTTAGAAGTAAGCAATATTTTTGATCAGAGGGAACTTTCTATGTCTTGTCATTTCAAAACCTTTATCTTTCAAGGGACAGAAAGATTTATCATAAAATTCTAGAAGGATGTCTGCCATAGGTTTAGTTGTATGAAGTGGCAAGGATACCTCTCCTGTCCTTTTCCTCTCCTTCCGTGTAAGTATAGGGTACAACATGGCATTGGGCATCCCAACAGACTTCACCCCACATGAACATGGGGAGCAGAGATGCCAATATTTTAATCATCAAGTCTCTGTTCATAATACCACCGGCACCCCACTTCTTCCAAAATCTCCTCTTTTCCTCCTCCAACCCCAAAGTTTCCTATGTTGTTTTTAATTACAAGGCACTGGTATTCATTGGTGTGATATGATTGATGAGCCCCAAAACACCAGCTTCAGAGGAGCTAAACCTATTGGGCAAGGAGGGAGAAACAAAGGAAATGTTTTCCCCTCTCATTCATTAATAAACAAACTGAAAAGAAAGCAATGTTCTTAAGTAGTAGAGGAAATATAAGCTTTAGGTAAACCACAATCCCAGCCATCATTATTGGTTTACAGTCTGGATAAGGATGAGGATTACATACAAACACAGTCAGTTACAATATGCAATGTTACTTGATAAGCATATTAGAGAGTTTAAAAACAGTGTTTTTGATATCAAAAGATGAAAGTCATTACCAATGGTCAGTGATCAGAGAGAGCTTCATGGTGGCTTCAAGATGGCATTTCTCCACTACTTGAGGAATATAAGGAAATTATTCACTACCTGTTGGATGTAAGTCTTTGCCTTCTACCTCTTGTGTCACAGGGCTTGGGGCAAGCATGAATAGATAATGCAAATAAACCATCCTCACTAAGAAGTGAGAAAAAAAGATAGCTTTATAGGATGGTAAGGATTTAACAGCAAACAAAGGGAACAGGCCTAGGAAATCAAAATCGCAGACTCTCAGATCTAGAAGGGGCCTCTGAGGCCAGCCAGTACAGTCCAGTCCATACTTGAGAGAGAAACTGAGCCCAATGACCTACATGTTTTCCTTTAATTTTTGTATTTATGCTGTACTAACATCATTAAATCAAAATGCTTGCGGTTTGATTTATAGAAGACTAATTTTGACCCCGTGATAGTTATCCAAAGTAAATTCGTTGATTGGATGGGCCTCTGTAAATGATGGGTTAAATAGCTCTTACCATTAAATCAGTTGGTCCTACTAAGGACCAGTGATCTGACCCCAGGTGGTTAGAAAAGGGCTTGGCACGTTCAAATAAATCATAGTTGCTATTAATTTTATTATAAAAAATGTCAGAATTGAACAGGTTTAATTATTTTTTCAGAATAAAGAGCACTTAGGCTCTTGAGGTCTTGCATAGAAAGGCAGATGTAAGGGACAGGCCTGACTCAAGCTGGTCCCCTTTAGGTTTAGATTAGCTGTTGAAACAAGATAATACATTCATAGATCATTTGACTAAGCAAAGGAAGCTTACTAAGGTATAGCACAGAAAAGATATTCAGCAAGGATACTGAAATATTTAGCTTGGGTAGACAGTGCACCCCTCTTGCCTTACCAGTGTTAGCTCAAGTGGTGTTGGGACATCTAACAATTCTGAAGGGCCCAGATCTTTGTGGAGCCTTTTTCATGACTTAAGTAACCAGAAAGCATGCTTGAGTTGGGACCAGCTCATAAACTTAGGAAAGCCGATTGTTAAATTTTCAGTGTGAGCATTGATACCTCAGAAATCAGCAAATGCTATACATCAGGGCTTGATCTATTATTTTATTGATTGTTCAGACTTAAGAAACTGATGAGGATAGTGTTAATAATTCAGGTTAAACTTAAAGTGTGTCATGCATACATTTTTTTTTTCCTTTTCAGAAAGCCAGTTATTAAACATTTACCAGCATACCCTTGCTAGGAAGTTACTCTATCACCATGATGATAGGTAGCCAGGAAGCTGCATCAAGGGAGACATAGCTTTAGCATTGGCCCGTGGTCTCGGAGAAAGCTTTGTCACATTTCAGGGAAAAACTGGGGTGGTGGAAACGTGATGTATGGTGGTCCTCTCACAGACTGGTGAACATTCACTTTAGATCACAGCTTCCTCACTGCCGCAAAAAAAGGAAGGGGGATTGTCACAACACAAGCCTGATCTTGCTTTAAATTAGGGCACATGAGGCGGAAGGTGATTCCCTGAATCGAACGTACCTGTCTCCCACCTTCAACATTTATGCCGGCTCTTCTCCAAGATCAGAGTGCCTGCTCATCTCCACATTTTAGGTACCAACTCTTTCAGAGAACCTTCTCGGAATTTCCCCAGCTAGAAGTCTTCTTTCCAGGCTCAAATTTTCTTAGAGGACATTGTTTAGATCTGTACTTTGCCTCCCTTTCATCCTACTTAGAATCATGTTGATACAAATACATGTCAACAATTAATTAATAGCTAACATTTACATTATACTTCAATGTTTTCACAAATCTTTACATGTTATTTCATTTGATCTCAACAACCCTGTGAGGTAGGTGCTATTATTATCCCCATTTTACAGATGAGAAAACTTAGGCTGTAAAGAGTTTAGTGATTTGCCCAGGATCATATAGCTAAATCAGTGTCTAAAGATGAATTTGAACCTTGAATTCCTTTTGGTTAGTTGTTTCAATCATGTCTGACTCTGTGACCTCATGTGGGCTTCTCTTGGCAAAGATACTGGAGTGGTTTGCTATTTTCTTCTCCAGCTCATTTTACAGATGAGCAAACTAAGGTAAGGAGGGTTAAGTGGCTTGCCCAAGGTCACACAACTAGTAAGTATCTAGGGTCAGATTTGAATTCAGGTACTCCTGGCTCCAGGAATAGCACTCTATCCGCTACACCACCTATTCAAACTCTTAATCCACTTTAAGTCTAAAGAACTCTATCCATGTTTTACTTTACTTCAATCATTCGCTCAGTTGTATGCAGCTACTTCTTGGAGAGCAAAGATTGTGATCTATTTGCTTTTGTGTTCTTCCCCCTCAATGCCTAACCCAGGCATTTGGTGATTAATAAATATTAGAAGGTAAGCTCCTTGAGAGTAGGTCTTTGTCTTTGTAGCAATGGATGGAAAAAAAATATTTGTTGATTGGCTGATTGATGAGTGTATAAGAGGGCAAACAAAGTAATGGATAAAGAAAAGGCCCTGTGTGTGTGTGTGTGTGTGTGTGTGTGTTTCCCATGCTTTGAGCACTTTGAATTTTGCCAAGAGTGACCAGTGTTTCCGTTTCAAGGAAAATAAGTTTCTTTGGCCAGCTGGATTCTAAGACCTTGCATCCTCACACCAGAAAGCTCACTGTCATAAAAGAAGAAGAGTGTTCATTGTGCTGGAGGTTTTCCAATGTGCATCTTTGAAATCACAGGCTCTCTTTCCCCCTCCTCTTCCCAAGCCAAAGAAAAGCATTCTTACCTTCTGCCCAAGAATAAAAAAACAAGCCTGGGAAACTTGACCACAATGGTGCAACCCTCAGGGTCTGCCAATGCTCTGCTTGGACCTCTTGCAGAGGCCTGGGGGGTGGGTGGTGGCAGAGGATATGAGAATTCACATTTCATTCCTGTCAGTCAAATCCTTCCAATAAGGCAGGACTTTGGGAGCCAAGTATGGTCACTTTTGAAGAATACTAAACCTTCCAAGTTATCTGATAAATAAACATCATCAAAATACACCTTTTTTGAGCAGGCACCACCCACTGCATCTCTGTGGCCCTAGGAATGGGCACTGATTTTTGTCTGAAAGCTCCTGAGGCCAATTTCCATCTAATTAAGATGACTCGCAACTGTCCTTTTGCTGACACCATAACACAACAGAATCTCTGATATCCTGGCTGGGGCAGGGGGAGAGGAAGGAATTATCTCACAATGTACTTTTTAAAAAATAGTATAAATCAAGTTAAAGTACCCAGCAGGCTTAAAAGCCAGTATTGTGAGAAAAAGTGATCTCATGACAGGCAATTGGGATCCATAAATGTTTTAAAATAAGGTCAAAAATTCATTTTAAATAAGGCTCTATTCTTCATATATCCCTCCCCGGGTTTTTCATTTTTTTCCTTGGGTCTTCTTCTCTGTTGTTTTCTATACATTTCTTCACCAGGAACTCACCCCTTCTCATCTCTAATTCTTCCACTGGCTCTCTGTTCAAATTCTGTGATGCCTTTTTTTTTCTTTTTCTAAGGAGCCCCTGAATTATTCAATTCACTCTTTTAAAGTAGATAAATACACGCAGATTGCAGTGTTTGTAAAATCTCACTTGAAACTTCAAGATTCTTTTCAGTTGGTCTGTTGGAGAGTTTGTTGTTTCATTGTTGGTTTTTTTCGCCTGCTGTTTTCCTGTCTGTGAAAAGCTACGGAGCCAAAGTCACAAGAATTAGATGGTGGCAAGTGAAATAGCTTAGCATGTTTTTATGGGGCCAATTAAGCAGGCTAGATATGCTAGCTGTGAAGTGTTAATATTTGCCAAAGGAAAAAGAAATACCTGTTATCTGTGTTAGTATTTTATTTTCTGGAAAACTTGTTAAGACTGTCACAGTCCTCTGGCAACTGGCTGCCTCTTTTATTGGAATTTGAAGGCTTGTTGCGTGAATAATAGCAAGATAAATAACCTATGAGTAATTTGAGAATCAGTAGCACTCTGGAATTTTTGGCAATATGGCTGTCTTTATCAATATCTTTTCAGGGCCTCCATCATAGGTGCTGATTGTTTGCAAATTCTTTGAGTAATCAAATAAATTGGAAAAGTCTACAAATATGAGGAGTATGTAGATGTATGGATTTGGAAGAGACAGTGAGCTACCCATGTTGAGGGGGAGACTAAAAGTTAGTAACTTATTTGGTTACTTAGATTGATAACCTAAGAACTAATATGGTATTATCAAGAGATGCAGAATGGGATAGGGGATAGAAAATTGTCCTTAGAATCAGGGAGATCTTTGGGTCATACTACATGTGTGACTTTGTGTGATTCATTTAACCTTTCAGTGCCTCTGGCCTCTCCTACAAGTTACAGAGTAGATGCAATCTAAATTGGTCCAAGGACTTTCCTCACTAGATATTCTCTATACCTATGAAATCATGAATCTATTTCCCCCTTAAAAAAAAAAATCTTACAGGCTGACTACAGCCATAGCAGTTCTGGAAACACAGGTGTGAACTATATGAGTGGTGGCAAGTCTCTATACCAACAAAATGTTAGAGCCTTGGAATTTTGAAGTATGATATCGTAGATTTCACATTTGGTTTTGTCATCCTCTAGTTCCTTAAAGTAACTATAGCCTCAATGCAAAGATAGTAGGATGAATGAAATAATTTCTGCTTGCTACAGTTTAGGAAGGACATTGGCAAACTAGAGTCTGTCCAGAGATCGAATGATCAGGATGGTGGAAGTACTGGAGAGCATGCCATAAGAACTTCCATAGGGGTATTTAGCCTGGGGAAGAGACAATTTAAAGGTTACATAATAGCTATCATCTGGTATTTGGAGAGCTGTCTTTTGTCTTCCACCAAATTGAAGAACTAGGAGCAATGGCTGAAATATTTCCACTACATATAATGAAACTCTTTCTAACAATCAAAGCTGTCCAAAAGGTAAATATACTGCCTACAGAGGTAGTGATTTTCCCTTATTGGCTGTTATCAGGCAAGCTCCGCACGACCACTTGTAGGAGAGTCTCCTGTTGAGGTGTCTCTATATTACATCTTTCCTCACTTCAATTCATCCTCCACTTAGCTACCAAAGTGATTTTTTCTAAAGCCTAGGTCTGACTGTATCACTTCCCTTCTCAATGAGCTTTTTAGTGAATCCCTGTTACTTCCAGAATCAAATATGAAATCTTCTGTTTGGTATCATAACCTGGCCCCTTCTCACCTTCCAGTCTTCTTACATTTCACTCCCCTCTATACATACTATGATCCAACTACACTGGCCTACTTACAATTCCTAGAGCACCACAATCCATCTCCCATCAACATGCCTTCACATTGGCTGGGCCCCGTGCCTAGAATTCTGTGCTCCCTCCCCTCTGCCTTTTAGTTTCCCTGATTTGGTTTTCTTTAAGCCTCTGCTAAAATCCCATCTTCTCCTGGTAGTCTTTCTGATTAGAATGTGAGTTTCCTGAGAGCAAGGACTACCTTTGCCTTTGCGTGCACAGCCTAGCACATAGTAATCATTTAGTAAATTTTTGTTTACACACTGACTTTAGATTTTACAAAGTGCTTTCCCCATAACAACCCTATGAGGTAAATGGTGCAAGTCTTGTTAGCCTCGTTTACATAGGAAGAAACTGAGTCTCAGAGAGGGGTAGTGGCTTGTAGAGAATCACATTAAATATGAAAATAAAAATCCAAGATTAGCATTCTTTCCATTTTGCCATGTTGCCTCTAAAAATTTTTAAATGATCGTGATAATAATTGTAATTCACCTTTTTATGACACTTTAAAAACACTAAGTGATTGATCATCGAAATTTTATATTGTAAAGCAAGTGGTTCTCAGTCAGGGGGGAGTCTATGAATTTTGATGGTGAAAAAAATCTCATCTTAATTTTCACTATACTTTAACTGAAATATAACATTTCCATGAATTATGAATGTAGGCAACAACCATTATTCTGAGAAGGGACACATGGGTTTCACCAAACTAAGGAAGGGGTCCACAACACACACATACACACACACACACACACACACACACACACACACACACCTGTGAAATAGAAGGCAAATAAGAGAAATTTAAAGAGAAAAAAAGAAAAGGCCATTAACTTCTGGTGTTATACATTCTGTTTACAATTCAGAGTTTTTGTTTTTGTTTTCTGGGGGAAAATAAAATGTGTCTCTCTCATGCAAGCCATGTCCTCTTTTCATTGCTATAAGTCTGATGGAAAGAAGAAATATTTAAAGGGAACCTCTCACTTGTAATATGGACATCTTATCTTCCAAAAGCTTGTTTTTAAGTCATTTGTTTGGAAGTTGGAATACATTTTCCATAAAAGGAATTTTTTAAGTGGATGGCTAAGTTTCCAGGCCATCCCACAAAAGCATTTTTAACTTATAACATAGCTGTACTATAAAACTAATAATACTTGCCATAAAACCAACCTGACGGTTTAAAGGTTTAGCCTGGAGAAGGAAAAAAAAAAGTTTCTTCACCCTTTTCTGAGCACAGGCTGGCCCTAGGGAAAATTTTTAAATATTTAAATATTAAATATTTTAAAATTTAAATATTAAAATATAAACATTTAAATTTTAAATAAATAAATGAACTTTGTCCTTAGCACCTTCCCACCTCCTTTTCTATGTCCCTTTTCCTGAACCCCAATACACAACCCACCTTTAAGGTATCCTATCCTTCTCTTGGCCTGGACCTTGTACCATAGCAGACCATCGAGTCCACCTCCCCACAAACTTCATTATAACCTATGACCTTTCTTTACCCCACCCCAATCATAACTCCTATTCCTTCATTGCAATAGATCTCAACTAAATTAGGAAGAAAATGAGCCAAATTGAAACAAATTTGTGGCAGATAGCCCCTTAACCTTCTCAAAGGTTCTTCCATTTCTTAGAAGAGAATGTTTCTCAATTTAATTAAATAAACACTTGATATAATGTCTGGTACTAGAACAAAGAAAAATGAGTCTGTTCCTGTGAAATGAGAGAAAATATTTGGGAGCAGAGAGCTGCAATTCAAGTCTGTTCTCCTAAGCTATTCTTGATTTTTACACATTTTCCCCTTTCTCTACTTCTAAGTTCAAACTTTACCTAAAGGCTCCAGATTTTCTTTTCTCTGTGGTTCCTGGTGGTTCATTGAGGTGGGGGCTAGAAGGTGGTGAAGCAGCACCCATTTGTATGCACATGAGGAGTTTGTGAGTTGGCTGTTTGTGTTTCAATAATTGACTATATATCTATTTTTAAACACTTCAAAACTCCTGTCTTCAGCTACTTGAATTACTCCCTAATTCTCACTATGTAACTTTTTTTCAGTCCAAGAGTGTTGAAAGAAATCCAAATGGATGCACTGAGTTTCGTCAGTTCTCTGTTAAGGTTTAAATAAAATCATTCTTGTTCATGCTCTAGTGGAGCAGCCTGGCCTACCTCTGGCTCCAGTCCAAACCTAAGTAACAAAAAGGGAAAGGGAAAGTTCAGAACTACATTATTTTTCCATAATATGTCAAAAAGTTGTATGTTGTACTTACATTAGAATGAAAAAAGAACTCTTTGTGCTCTTAATGAGCAATTAATTCCAGCTTCAGGATGTTGAGTTTAGAATAGGTTAGGCACCCCCAAACCACAAGCGTTTGTGTTGGATCATCGTGAAAAACCAAAATTCCTTCTTCTAGAATAATAACATTCTTTTCTTCTAGTGCAATGGGAGAAATGACAATTTTATATAATATGGGAAACCATAGCAGAAACTCCTATGAATTCCAGATTTCCTAAATGTTCTCAGAATTGCTTAAAGTCAGTTGCATTCATTTTAGATGATTACAGAGAAATTCTGAGAAGAAAAAAAAACTTGTATACACCTCCCACCCACAAATGAATAGGGGGAGAGCCTGAACAAGTAGACATCTAAATTAGTATTTATATCATATGAAAAGTATCACCCTAACTGTAATGAGGGTACAAACTCCCTATAAAATCATGTTTAGCTTTTGAATTTAGTGCCTTACTGGTATCCAAGGAAACATGAACTTCCTTTGCTCTAGTTCCTGTTGTAATTAACCAATCAGAGTCCTCCCATGGCTACTCTAGTTCTTTGAGTTTGGGAAGCATTTTGGCCCAAAGTCATTCTGAAATGTAATAATATCTATTCTTATCAAATTGGGAAAATTCAAGTGTTGAGAAAACATGAAGAAAACTCATTTTTCTGAAAGACACAGAAAACTCTGAACCAGAAAACTTCTGAAATGCTAATAACAGAGAAGCATTGGCATTGGATTCTCTACCAAAAGAAACAATGTTGTTTTATGAACTGTGCCAATCCCTGTGACTTTAAATCATCTAAAACTTTCCCCTAGTTTCTTGTTTTTTTCATTTCTCATCGGCCTCTTCACAAGCTCAGGTCCTACTTTACTTTGCATTGGTACTAAGTAGAAAGGTTGATGCTACTGAAATTGAACAAAGCAGGGGTAAAAAATTTTCGTTCTCATTTGTTCCAATAACTGATCTAAAAAGAGAGCAACTAACACATTGAGTTACTAAAACCATTGGGAAATGTTTTCCTTTCTCCTTTCTTAAAATAGTCAAGTACTTCTGGCTTACCTCCATAATACCTCCTGTACAAGATTCACCTCGTGCCAGATCCCCTCTCACTCTGCTCGTTACCAGATGCCTCTCCCTTCATTTGGGGCAAAACCAAAAGAGGAAAAAAAGTCCACGAGACTAATTCATTTTTTCCCAACTTAAATGCAAACATACAGCAAATGTGCGACAGCTGCTACCGTCATCCATAGGAACATGAGCAGAGAGCAGAGGGTGGTGGTGTTGTATTGGTTCAGGGAAGATATTAATGTTTAGAAGATTTCCCTTGAAGAGAAGCAGTAGGGAATGGGGTGAAAGACATTCCACATCCCAAGCTGATATCTCTTTTCTAATGAACCTTCTGGTGTGCTTTCCAAGAACACACACCCCTGAAGCATGTTGGGATGCCATTGCTTTTCAGCATTTTGTGCCCCATGGTGCTAATTGCCAGATTACCAGATTTGTGTCTAACAGCAGCCCTCCCTCTTCATTTTCATCCATTCCTTTCCTTGCTTCATCTATTTTCTATGAAAAAGAGTTTTCTTATTTTTCTTATTTGCCTTCTAAAACTAACTCCTAAAGTTTAAATGTCCAAGCTGTACTGCCATAACAGTGGGATACACACACACACACACACACACACACACACACACATACACACACGTATATGTATATGTGTGTATGCATATATTCACATACATACATAGACATACATTTACATAAATGGGGTTGACCCTCTCTGACTAACTAATGGGAATATGTAAACAAAAGTAACTCTTGCATAGGTAGACCTGGCACCTGGTATATCTGGATTCTGATTTGCATGGTGGGAAATATTAATGCACTGAAATGCTTGTTAACTAACTAATTGCACTCTCCAGGACAGATTCAATACCTTTTAATGAAAAAGCAGCCTAGACTTGAAGGGGATAAGGCACTAGGAAGAGGTGAGCCAGCCCACATGGCAGGACACTACCCACACATGATCCTCCCATATGTGGAGCGTCCAAACAGAGGAAACCACAGATCTTTTGGAATATCTAAATATCATGGAATCATAGAATCACATTCCAGCAAAAGCTTGTGGGCATTTTGTTAGGCAGATACCCAATCAGAACAGTTTGGACACTAGATGATCTCTGAGGTAACTTCTGACTCGGATTCCACGAATTCTGGTTACAATAATCAATATGAATAGTGGCCAATTTTTGAAGGCATTTGACAACATTTACATGAGTAATTTAAGAAAATAATGTGAGATTTAAGAGTTCAAAGATTTGTTTACTAGAATTATTTGAGGTTTTTTCAAATTTTAGTACATAATTCCAAACTGCTTTCTAAAAATGGTTGTACTATTTCACAGCTCCACCAGCAATGTATAAGTATGCCTGTCATTCCACAACCCCTCCAGCATTGACCATTGCCATTTTTTTTCATCTTTGACAATTTGTGGAGTATGAGGTGAAACTCAGGGTGGTTATGATTTGCATTCCTTTTATTATTGGTGATTTGGAGCATTTTTGTGTGGTTGTAAATATTTTGAAATTCTTTAGAGAGTTGTTTTTTCATATCCTTTGACTATCTATTAGGGGATGGTTATTAGTCATATATATTTATTGTCTATGTATCTTGGATTCCAAACCATTATTTTTGGAATAGGATTTCCCTTTCTATTTTTGCTTTTTGGGCTTGTTATTTTATATTGAAATGCTGTTGATTTTTGAAGGTTTATTTTGTACCCTGCAACTTTGCTGAAGCTATTGTCTCAATTGGTATCTTTAGTGATTCCCTAGGGTTTTAGTATACCATTATCTCATCAGCAAACAGGAATAATTTATCTTCTTGTTACCTGTTTTTATACCTTTAATTTCTCTCTCTCGTCTTACTGCTGTTGCTTGCATTCCCAGAACTATATCAAAATATAGTGGGGAGAGTGTGCATTCTTGCTTTATTCTCATATTTATTGGGAAGGTTTCTAGTGTATCACCATTGCATGTAATGTTTTCTTTTAGTTTAGAATAGAAGCTATTTATGATATTTTCTATATATGTACCTCTATGCCTATGTTTTGTAGGATTTTTAGCATAAAAGAGTGCTACACTTTGTCAAAGACTTTTTCTGCATCTATTAAGATGATTGTGTGGTTTTAGATATTTAGGTTTTTAATATTATTATGTTGATTCATTTGTTAATGCTGAAAAATCCTTGCACTCCTCATATAGATCTCATTTGGTCATAATGAACGATTTCTTAGATAAATTGCTATAGTCCATTTGACAGGATTTTGTTTAAAATTTTTGAATCAATATTGGTCTGTCATTTTCCTTCTTTTTTTAATCTTCCCCTAGTTTTGGTATTACCACTATATTTGTCTCATAAAAGGATCCCAGCAAAGAGCTTTCTTTCTTAATTTTTGAGATTAATTTGTAAGATATTAGTACTAATTTTTCTTTCAAAATTTGATATAATTCTTCTGTGAATCCATCAAGACCGAGAGTTTTTTTTTTCCTTTGGTTGCTGTTACTGTCCTTGACTGACACATTTATTCACTTCTCCTGCATTTCTGTTCTCTAGGGTATTTAAGAATCAAATAATCTCTTTGGGTCTGGTTGTCTTCCTAAGAACATTTCAAATGCCTCTTTATTATTAAAATCCATTTTTCTTCATTTCTGGTTAACCTCAGATTTGTTGGGTACATCAGCCTGGACTACACCCAGTACTCTTCAAACATATTATACCATTTCCTCCTGCATTTTCTTGTGGGTACAGAATAGTCTTGTGTTATTTGAATTTCATTTTCTTTGTATTTGGAGGTCTTTATCCTGATTTCTGGTAGAACTTGTTTCCAATTTGAATTATTAAATTTAACTGCTAAGTGTCTTGGATTTTTAGCCTTTTTCACTCCCAGAGGCAATCTATGAATTCTTTCAACTAGTATTTTATTTTCTATACTTAGAAGTTCTGAGTAGTTCTTTTATGTTATTTCCTAATTATAGTATTAATGTTCAGGTTTTTTGTTCTGTCTTGCTCTTCTGGGAGATCTATGATCCTTAGGTTTTTCTTTACACATCCTGTTTTTAAGATCAGTATGTTTTGCTTTCATAATGAACATATTTTCTTTTAAATTTCTTGTAAATCTTATTAATTTTTGCTTTTCTTCTTCTAGAATGTCCTTCACTTCTGTGTATTTGCATTCCTAATCTATTGTTTTCTGTTTTGTATCTTTGGAGAGACATGCCATTGCAGATTCCAGTTTTTCTATTCTGCCTATTATCATTGCTTTGCTGGTCATAAATGCTACTTTTATTTTTCCCATTTTTCTTTTAAACCACTCATAAATAGCATGTCCTGGTTCCACATTCTCTTGAAATTCCACAGGGTCCTCCATTTCATAAAGTGTTTGGGTCATTTTCCTTTGTTTTGCAGTATTTATTCATAGATGGCTAAACTCATTTGCTAGAACTAAAGACCTTCTTTCTTTCTGCTGTTCATCTTTTCCCTGTTGATTTATCTACTTATGTTCAAGATCTTTGAGTTTTCTTCTTTCTGAGATCTTTGGTAATTTCAGGGATTTTCCCCCCTTTATTTTCCCCTGTTGTTCACTAACTGACTCTTTCCCTTTTGAGGGTGGTGTCCTAGGGGACTAGATCTCAATGTATTTCAGCCTCTTCCACATTCAGTAATTCATGGTTCACCAGCATAGGTCTCTACCCTAAGTGGTTTTTGGATAGTAAAAACTGGCCCCAGCTAAACGCTGACCTCTTTCATTTAGGCTTGGTAGAGTGCCATGCTCTCCAGACACACATAACAATCTGCTCCAATGTCTTGTCCGGCTTAGTCTATTCCTACTTCTCTGACCTAGCAGAGCACAGCAGTTCAGATAGCTGTCATGCTCATGTTATGAGATTGATTTCTGTGGTTTGGGTCTCTAAGACTCTGGGAGGGGGGGTAGGATGGAGTGTAGTGTTGAGCTCTATTTCAAGAACAGACATGTGCCCTGTCCCTTTCCCTCTGTTCCTGGCTGTCCTGCAGAGATCTTTTACAGCACGGACTGCTGCCTCCCCAACAAGCTTCTGCCCCTGGAGTACTGCCACAGTACTGGCTGGCTGTCAAGGCCTGAACAAACTTCCACAGCCTGGAGCCAGGATCTCCACAGTACTAAAGAAAGGGAAGGGAGGCCAGGGTGTAAGGCTGAATTGTGTTGCAACCCCGTGTGTCATAACCTTAGGTAGGATCTTTGAGTGGTAAGTACATCTTACCTGCCAGTTATGTGAGAAGTTGGGGAGGGGTACTGAGTGATCTCACTGTAGAAGTGAGTTCCTGGTTTGTTTGTTGTGTTTTTTTTTTAAATCTTCCTTTGGATTCTGGGTGTCCTAAATCATAGAGACAGCTGGAGTTGCTTTATAACAATTTCTGTACCTAACTTCTGTTTTGAAGAGGTTTGAAAAGTCAAGGGGATCAGAAAAATTGTCTAGTCCTCCATCTTGTTAGTTTTGTCCCTATTCATTTTCAGCTATGCACTTTAATTTAAAATAATTAGAACCCATCCCTTAAGACCAACAGATATGTGGTCATGCTCTTTACTGTGTTCAATTTTAAACTCAATATTGTTAGCCTAGTATTGTCATTCTCCTTGAGAGTGAACTGAAGGCCACATCCTAAGACCAGTAGGGATCTGAGCTCTCATGCTTATCATGTACCTAGCAGGATCTCAATTCCCAGCATCAGATTAATAGTCTACTTAACTCCTTCTCTCCTCAACTGGATTCTCCAGCTGGACCTCTTATATATTCATCACCTTTGTTTTTAAATCCTGAGTCTCTTTAATTTGCCTGTGTCACAAGGGCAAGCCTATTGTCTTTGTCAATCCCTCCAGACCTTTTTTCAAATGTAAATGAACCACTCAAGGTGCCTATAAATGAGCTACTCTAGGTGGCCACTCAAAATCGGAAAAGGCAAAAGTCTAAGACCTTGCCCCAAATCCTTACTTACATCCTTGACTTGGGAACAAAGTTATCTAGTGGAGATGCTATTAAACAGTAGATTTAGGTAGTTTAGAACAGATTTAAAATATTTCTGTCAGGTGCCCACTGATGCTTTTCTTTGAGGCTGACTGACCCACGATTTTTCAAAACACAGAGACCCCCTTTTCTTGAACTCTCATATGTAATGGGTTTGTTTCTGTGTTTATCAAACTCCCATATAAAACTTGTAACTATGACATGAGATTACTGTGTTAATGTAAGTCAAGCAGCTGGTGGCACAGTGGATAAAATGCTAGGGTTGGAGTCAACAAGACCTGAATTCAAGTCCAGCCTCAAACATTTATTAGCTGTGTGACCCTGGGCAAGTCACTTAACTTCTCTTTGTCCCAGTTTCTTCTGCTGCAAAATGAGGATGATAATAGCACCTACTTCCCAGGGTTGTTGTTGTTCCAAGGATCAAAGGAGATAATACTTGTAAATTAGCACAGTGCCTGACACATTGTTGTTCAGTCTGTTAGTTGTGTCTGACTCTTTATGACTCTGTGGACCATACTGTCCATGGGGGAGGTTTTTTGGCAAAGATACTGGAGTGGTTTTTCATTTCCTTCTCCAGTGGATTAAGGCAAACAGACACAGAGTAAGCGCTAAATAAAGGCTTATCTCATTCCTTCCTTCCTTCTTCCTTCCTTTATTCTTTTCTTCTTTCCTTCCTTCTTTCCTGCCTACCTGCTTGCCTTCCTTTCTTTCATAGAATAAAAAAGGAAAATGAAAATGACAACATTCAGGTTGCCATGATAATAGAGTAATGAAAGAGAATAATTTCAGCCCAACAACTATGCTTTTTGGAGCTCTCAAAAGAGGTATGCCAAGGCAGGTTACACACACCAAAAGGTACCCAGGGAACGGCAAACTCAGACATGTAGGTATTTGTCTTATTCTTAAACATCTCCAGAGTAAGAAAAGTTCTAACTGTCCCAATGAAATGGGCTGTTTTTAGCACAATTTAATTTTATTACAAGTGTTACTTTCTTAAATTCAGCTTCCTTAGCCGTAAAAATGATTCATATTGAGGAGTAGGGCTGGAAAATAGTACGCCTCTTTTTCCTCCCAAAATGTTAGCGCCTCATTTTTCTTCCAGTGTTCTATGGTAAAGTGGAAGGCAGTGTGAACCTTCTAGATCAGTTTCCTCTCATTTTCAAGGAATAAAAAGTCCCCTGCAAAACGCATTAGTAGAACTGCCTGTTTGGCTCCATCTCAGTCCTAACTCTAGTGTTGTTGAGTTTAAAATGCCACCAAAACACGAAGGACTTGAGTATTTTTTCCACACTGAAAATGTGAAAAATAATTAGAAGGTATCTCTGGGTGTGACTTATGAGCAATTATCTATGAATATATAAAGGTTTTATTTTCTCTGTCAAGCTGTATCATTATAATTATTTAAAATGAAAAATAAAGTCCCTGCCACAGGCAGGGAGAGATCGGGTGCATAACTTTATTAATTATTGGTCCAAGGACTGTAATGCAGATGCTAATCTAATAACAGAATCACATTTATAATGCAGAAGAAAATTTGAGCTGTGAGTTCAGAATGATGCACATGGGACTTAAATGATTCTAGCCAAGACTTGTCCTTTCTCACATTGAACTAACATTCACCCTTTATCTCTGTAAACAACTACAGTAACAATGAGAATTTCAAAAAGGTCCTGTTACCCTTTTAATGGCCTTCCAAACCCTCACCTCCTTCTAATACTGGCAGTTCAGCCTACTTAGGGCTCACCAGAATATGGGGTTCTCCCCACCCCATAATCTGGAACTAATTCTGGCCCAAGGTATATGTGTGTGTGTGTGCGTGTGTGTGTGTGTGTGTGTGTGTGTGATGGAGATTTTAGGAGTCCTATTTATCTAGCTTAAAGTTAATTCTTTCTCAGTAATGGTCCCACTGTGACTTTAGTGACACTAATCTTTCAGTGAATGGGATCCTTCCTGCCTTTGTAATAATGGTCTTGGAGCCAGGAAGACCTGAGATCAATTCTTGCCTCACATACTTACTAGTTGTAAACTCTCTTTGCCTCAGCTTTTTTCATCTATAAAGTGGGGATAGTAATAGCACCTACTTCACAGGGTCGTTATAAGGATCCAAAGAGATGATATATGTAAAGAGCTTTGCAAATCTTTCTGTCATCATCTCAGGTACCTGACTCCTGACCCCTGACTCCTGACCTCTGTTCCCTTAGGACTCCAAGTTTCAGCCTCTGACACCCCTCACCCAGTGTATATGACAGAGATCACTGGCCTCATTGGACTTGAGATATTTGTTACTTGGACCTCATCACCTGCTCTTATCCCAGCTGGATTGATACATACATTTTGTTTGATGATGTATAAACACATAGTAGGTGCTTAATAAATGTTAATTTAATTTGACTTGGGCCTCCCCCCCATCACCTGCTCCTATCCCAGCTGTATTGATATGTAAATCTTTGATGATATATTTGTTTTCCTGTTGTCTCTCCCATTAGATTTAAGCTCCTTGAAGGCAGGGGTTGTGTTTTGCCTTTTTTTTTTTATCTCCAACACTTAGCACAATACCTAGCACATAGTAGGGGCTTAATAAATGTTGATTGTTTGATACTAGCAAGTTTGAATGCTGCTTCTGACTCCTTTTGCCTCTTGCCTATCCTATTTTTCACACGTCCATCCCAGATATACATATTTCTGTTTGTGTACCTGTGTTCAGGCTTCTGTTCTCCACCCAACCCCAGGGATGCCCCTGGATTTTTGCTTTTGGCCTCCTCCTCCAGTCTGATGTGCCCTGTTATGGCTTAGACCCACTTCTGAGAAACCTTTTCCTTTGAAACTCATATTTATTTTAAAGATTTTTAAACAGAGCGCATTTGATTTCTTTTCACATTTAGTGGTAAATATAAATACTCAGAAATAGATAATAATAGTAACAGTTAACATTTACATAGCACTTTATATATTTTATCTCAATCTATCCTTAAAACATCCTTGAGAGGTAAGTGATATTGTGATCTCCATTTTATACATTAAGAAACTGAGGTAGATGGGGAAGTAAATTGCCCAGGATCATGTAGCTAAAAAGTCCGAGGCAGGATTCAAACTCAAGTCTTTCTAGATCTAAGCCCAACACTCTATCCATTGTGCCTCTTCACTATCTCAGAACGAGAAAGTAAGAAGGCCAATCAGTACCTGGTATGAGTGTGACATGCATATGAGTCCCCAGTAGGTATGTCACACACATAGCGTGCACTGGGGTATAACTTGCGTATATCACAATATAGGCATCCCAGTTGGACATATTTGCCAGCCTTCTCTGGCAGACAAATGCTGGTGTTAGCCTGGGCATTGTCTGATTTATGGACCCTACTGGCTAACCCCATTTCCATTTTCAACTTCTTGGTGAGTATCACAGACCCTACATCTAGATCACTACCTTTCTTCAATTCTTATGAAGAAAGTGATACAAAATTCTGATTCTTCCACACTGCAGCACAGGCTTCTGGTAGTTGGAAGAGTAGTAGTTAAGGCCATATTTTAAACAAAAAATATAGCTGCGAACCCTTGTTATAAAGAAAAAACACTTGTGAGGGAGAGACAATACAAAGGCTGAAGAACTGAAGATTGGAAAGGGGTGATTTTTGCTGATAAAACTTGTTTTTCATTCAAGGCTTCACCATAACTGTTGTGAGAAGTCCTGATGAAGTGGTAAGATTTGGGCATCTTCATCAGACCATTAAACATACACACACGCACGAAAAAAAATATTTAAGGTTATTTTTTCTTTCGTATTGTTTTGCTTTTAGCAGACCCAAAATTCCCTCATTGAAGGAATGATAAATTCTCAAATGGAGATAGAATATTAGCAACACAAACTTATGCTATGCCACATATTACTAAAGGTTTAAAGTTTATTTAGGAGATGGCAGTTAACATGCATGCTTCAGTAGTCTGGGATTTAAACCTCACTGAAAACCTAAACAGGGCAACTAGTTGGTCCAGTGGATAGAGCTCTGGCCCTAGAGTCAGGAAAACCCAAGTTCAAATCCAGCCTCAAACACTTACTAGCTGTGTGACCCTGGGCAAGTTACTTCACCCTGATTGCCTCAGATTCCTTATCTGTAAATGAACTGGAGAAGGAAATGACAAACCACTCCAGTATCTTTGCCAAGAAAATCCCAAATGGGGTCACAGAGAGTCAGACACAACTGAAATGACTGAACAACAACAGTGAAAACCTATCCACTATAATCATGGCTAGACTTTGAAAAGGGACTGTTTATTAAAGTCATGATTAATAACCAATGCTGTGTGGTTTGTTGAAGAAATAAAAAAATGTATCAAACTCTAATTAAAAAGTAAAACAAATCATCGCAGCAAATATTAAGTTTTTTTAATATAAAAAGTGTAAGGTTTATTGCATAAGTAAATAAATGTAGTTATTTACTTTGTCCAAAGTAATTCACACCACATTCTAAAGTCCTTCTGGACCAGAATGCCAAGCCTTGAGTGGGAGAAGTCAGTATATTACAGCATTTGTAATGCTGTAATTTGGCCTTTATATCTTGTCCTTCACGACCAAGTCAATATGATAGAAAAATATAGTGTGGCTTGGGTAGAGGGCCAGGGTTCATGAAGTGGTTTGGGCTTCAGTATGATACAGCATTCAGATGTGGTCTTTACTAACCAGAGGAATAAAGGATAGATCTGTCTGTCTCCACTAACCAGAAAACTTTCTCTGAGAGATGGTGTCTGTTCCTACTTGGACCTTTCTGCTATATGAAAGGATACCTAGACAGACCATTATGCAAGGAGGGTTGCAACATTACAACCTGCCTCTCAGCACTACTAAGATCTCAAAATGAGGGGGACTTTCTCACCATCTATAGGGGATTTCTCTTACCTTTTGTTACTGGACACCCAATAGAGTAGGAGCATTATAAAGAACTACCTTCCAGGATAGCCGTGAAAAAATCCTTGAGGCAGGTTTTGTACTCCCTCCCGCATTCATCATCATCCTCATCATTAGCATTTATATAATGCTTTAAGATCTGCAAAGCACTTTACTAAAATATCTCATTTTATCCTCACAACAACCCAGACTTGTAGGTGCTATTATTACCCCCACTTTATAGATGAGGAAACTAAGCCAGTGGGAAGTTATGCGACTTCCCCAGGGTCACTGATGTAGTGTCTGGATTTGAACATGAGTCTTACTGACCTCTAGTCCAGACACTCTATCAACTGAGGCTCTAGCTGCCCAGGTAAGATCCAAGGGAAGCATCGGATCTCTCTACTACAGGTAGAGGTCCAGTTCTTTCTACCACATCTCAGCCTTTCTTAGCACCTAACATGTAAAAAAATCAGTTTCATATGAATAAGAGAGTTATGTAGTCCATAAGACAGAGAAAGATACTTTATCAGTGAAAAAAATCTGAAAACAACAAGCTGTTATTGTAATTGACTGATGGACTACATGTATAATATATAAAGAAAGCACTGAAGGATATATTAATGTATAACCTATGGGCTCCATTGATAGCCCTAGAGCAGGTGACCTTATGTAATCCCCTGGATAGATTCCAAAGGATTTGTGAACTTTGGGTTGGGAAGGGGGAAGGAATATACCTTTATTTTCACCAATCTCTAAAATTTAGTATTTTCTTCATTTATTTAAAGACATTATTCTGAGAAGGGGTCAAGAGGTCTAAACAGACTGCCAAAAGGGTCCATCCATGACACAAAGAAGGTTAAGAATCCCTGACCTAGAGAATAATTAGCTCAGCAATGCCCTCCTTCCTAAAGGCTTCACCATCTACACCTTTTTCAACATTCTGATGGACCCACAATCCTTCCTCCAATATAAATCTTAGCCCAGCCAAATCAGACCCTCACATTCTGGGGATCTTCATTAAACTGTCCCCTCTCCTCTGTGCTTTCTTGTCCACATCCTTCCAGAAAATTTCCCTATAATATCCACCTAATCTGCCAGGCTTCCTCTGGATCATGAACATCAGTTTACCCCTTGGGCTGCCCATCTGTTATGCCTTACTCCTGCTGCATGTCCAACCCATTCCCTTTTCCAGTTCTGTACATTCTTGATGATGTCATCTTCATGTTGCTTTTCACATACAAGTCATCTTTGGTAAAATCCTGTAGTCAATTTGCCTCTCCATCTCCCATATCAGTGCTTTGGCCAACCCCTAACCCTAGAATAAGCTCCCACCTCCACCTGTTAAATTTTTTACTTTCCTTCAAGGGTTGACACTAGATCCACTTTCTACATGGAACCTTTCCCAGCAACTCATGCCCTCTTGCCAACATTAACTTGTTTCTACTTTGTGTCTATTTGTATATGGTTATGTAGGCATATGTTGTCTCCCCTGGCAAGATTATAAGCTCCCCAGGGGCAGGGATTGTTTCAATTTTGCCTCAGGGCCTAATACAATGCCTGGCACATAGTGGGTACTTTTAAAATGCTTACTGATTGAAAAAGTAATTGAATGGGATTTTGATTATTCACATTGATAAATTGAGGCACTGAATAAATTCTCTTGACTCATGTGGTAAATTGGAGGCAAAAGCAGGGCATGTAAATGTTGACCCCTAGTTTTATGTTCTTTCTATGCTTTGCCTTCTTCCCACGCATGATACAAAATTACATATTTGGCAAATTAGCCTGATGATGGCTAGCGAATACTAACTAATGCATCCCTGTTGACATTTTCTATCGCAAGGAAGCTAATTTAGTTATTGTCTCCTGCATCTCTTCAAGCAGTTCTACCTGACAGGCTGGCAATTAAGCCTATAGGGTGAGTGTATCCGACATGTGTTTTCATAGATTAATGCAATGTATGTTCATGAATTTTGAAATAATAGATATAATGCACAGTGGCATGACCCCACTTGAGTATAAGAAAAAAAAATCGAATTCAACATATTTTAATGCAAATTTTACCTTTGTAAGTGGATGACCTGAAAGGAAAGAGTTTCCATAGTAACCTAAGGGAACGCATCACCTGTTTATCATAACTTCTCCATGAAGTGAATGGGGGGTAGATTGGGGATACACGTTGATGTTTGCCAGGAAAATCTCTGACAGCATTCTGTGATAGAATGCTTAGAAGATTTTGCTTTATTAGTAATTAATTTAGAAAATAAACTTTCATAATTAACTGCTGCAGTACCCAGTTACGCCGGCCAGACGATCTGCAGTAGATTTTTCTAATTTAATCTGTCGGAAATGACAAACAGGCCGTCACTTGAAAGAACCAGATTAAGAATGAACACTCACAGCAGGTCTTTATCCTGCTATTTTTCTCTTTATTTTTTCCCCCTGTACTCTGTGTTCAGCCTTAAGCATCACTAATGTTTTTCAAAGCACTTAGAGGTTTGGGGGTTTTTTGTTGTTGTGTTTTGGTTCTCCTTTCTACCTCAGAAAATGTTATGTAAAAGCTGCCCCCTCTCTAGCTAAGCTCCCATATTGTGAAGATCTCACAGAAAAAGGGATGTATTGATTATATTTCACGTTCACTACTGACATTACAATTTGAGCTGGTGGCTTTTTGGAAGTGCCATTAACTAGGAATGAATTTGACATCCAAGAGCTGTTATAAAATTATTTTTTCTCTTTTCTTACAGATGTAGCTTGTAGTTATAAAAAGCATATTGGAAAGTATGTCTACAAGCACATTTTTTTCCCTCTCTCTCTCTCTCTTTTAAGGGTCATTAGGGTAAGGAGCAGATGCATGAAGTTTGGAGGAGTATTTCTTTGAAGTGCTATCTTTGGAGTCAGTTAACTGACAAGATTGTATCTATAGGCATGGGTATGGGACTTATGGGGAGAGGATGCATTGACTTCAATTACCCATCTGGTACCCATCTGGCACCAGCAAATAAAAGACAATACCAGATCACAGAAAAATGGTACCAACTGCTTTCTTGGTGTAAGTGAGTAGGGAAGGTGCCACCCAACAGCACTGCTAAGTATGAGCAATGTTATCCATCAGAGTATTCAGGTTTCTACCCTGGAATGCCATAGCATGTTGAAAACAAAAACTGGACAAACTTAATCTTGCTTGTAACTTGTTAAATATTAAACCAAAATCACCCTGCCATATTTAAGTTGCTGGTGCAGTTTGGATCTTTCATAGTGCTATTGAAGGTAATCCCTTGTTCAATTAAATAAGTATTTATTGAACTCATAGTATATACAAGGCCCCATGTTAGACACTGGGGACAAAAAGACAAAGCAGAGAAACAGTCTCTGTCCTCAAGGAGCCTACATTCTTTAGGATCCTTGGATAAAAGGAAGCTATTTACATTGATCCAATGTATATGTGAAATCACGGAAGAAAAACTAAGTTCAGTTGAGCCAAAAATGAGCATTTTGTTTTAAAAATCAATCAATAAACATTTATTAAGAGCTTACTATATGCCCAGCACTTTGGTTTGAGTGCTTGTTGTTTTTTGTTATTTAATCCTTTATCTCTTTGTTTTTGTTTTTCCTTCCTCCTTCCTTTCCCCCTTCATTCCTTTCTTTCTTCATTCCTTCCTTCCTTCCCAGCCTCTCTCCATCCTGCCTTCCTTTCTCTCTGCCTGTCCTTCCCTCCCTTCTATCTTTTTCTCTTTCCTTTCTTCCTCCCCAACCCCTCCTTCCTCTTTTCTTTCCTCCATTTCCTATCTCCCCTTCATTCTAAGAGCCAGCATCCTGGTTAGTAGAGTGGCTAAGTGTTCAGAATTTAATAATAGAACTCTGAGAGATTTAGTGCCTTCAGGCAGGCCCTTCTACTCGGGAGGACCTCCAACAGGGAAAGATTGTTATAGACGGTGAAAGGAGCTCTCTCCTATGAGACTGCTTGTCCACAGGAATTGGCCTTTCACTATTTCCACCACTTACTCTGCAATATTGTTTTCTGCCTTGCTCTGCCTCTGCGTCCATAGCAGGTAGAGCTAGAAAGAGAAAGGTATTCGAGTCGGAATTCAGTCACAGTAGAAGCTTCAGAATAACACCTACCCTACAGGGTAGTTATGAACATCAAATGATATAATGCATATAAAGGGCTTTGTGAACCAGAAAACACTATATAAATAGAAACTATTGTGAGTAGTAGTAATAACAACCTAGAAGTCAGCTGTGGCTTTCTTCATATACGATAAATGAGGGTGGGCAAAGAAAAGGTGACTTTCTCTGTGCTACAACCCAGATTAATACATTCACAGGTAGTAGATGAACCAGTGCTATACAGAGCAGAGTCAGGAAGACTTGAGTTCAAATTCCTGCCTCAGATTCTTACTTGATGTGTGACTCTGGACAAGTCACTTAACCTCTGTCAGCCTCACTATCCTCATCTATAAAATGGGGATAATAATAGCACCTAGCTTGCAGGGTTGCAAATGAAATAACATATATAAAGTGCTTTGTAAATCTTAAAGCAGGATGTAAATGCTAGCTATTATTATATTACATATATTATTATAGCTGTTATTATTTATATCTCTCTCAACAGCTTTCCAAAATGCAGGAAGGTGGAAGAGAAGCAGGGGTAGAGGGAGAGAGAGAGAGACAGACAGAGACAGACAGACAGACAGACAGACAGACAGAGACAGAGACCGAGATTTTAGTACTTAGGCAAAGGACTTTCACAAATTTACCCATAGTGATACAAATAAAAGAGAGGTAGATATTCATAAAGAGATTAAAAAAGTCTCTGACCCATGTGTGGAAGAAGAGGAAGGATAATGTATTGTCTTTCTTTTTGTATTTCATAGAGAATCTTATATTTTTAATAAGAGATAAAACAATGAGAAAATTACTGAATGAGTTAAAAAGATATCCAGTCTAAATGATTAAACAAAATGAAATAAAAGGTTGTCATTTAAAAGTACCAGTCATACAGATAAATAGCCTTGTAAACTACTTAGAGGCCCCTAAGCACCAGATAAGCACCTTCCTACCAAGATTGCTAATGAGGATACAATAAGATAATATTTGTAATTTAATATTTTATTTTCCCCAATTACATGTAAAGACAATTTTTAACATTCATTTTTTAAATTTTGAGTTCCAAATTCTATCCCTGCCTCCATTTCCTACCCCCTCATTGAGAAGGCAAGCAATTTAATATATGTTATATATGTGCAGTCATACAAAATATATTTCCATATTAATCATGTAGTAAAAGAAAACACCAAAAAAAACAAGAAAAATAAAGTTTTAAAAAAAAATATGTCTTGAGCGGCATTCAAACTCCATCAGTTCTTTCTCTGGAGGTGGTTAGCATTTATTATCATAAGTCCTTTGGAATTGTCTTAGATCATTGTATTGCTGAGAATAGATGTCATTCACAGTTGATCATCAGACAGTATTGCTGTTACTGTGTACAATGTTCTCCTGAGTCTGCTCGTATTACTTTGCATCAGTTCGTGTAAGTCTTTCCAGGTTTTTCTGAGAGCATCCTGCTTGTCATTTCTCATAGAAAAATGGTATTCCATCATAATCATATACCACAACTTGTTCAGCCATTTCTCAATTGATGGGCATGCCTTCAATTTCCAATTCTTTGCCACCACTAAAAGAGCTGCTAGAAATACTTTTGTACATGTAGGTCCTTTTCCTTTGCTTTAATCTCTTTGGGATACAAACCTAATAGTGGTATTTCTGGGTCAAAGGAAATCCATTGTTTTGTAGCCCTTTGAGTGTACTTCCAAATCGCTTTCCAGAATGGTTGAATCAGTTCACAACTCCACTGACAGTGCATTAGTGTGTGAGATAATATTTATAAAGCACTTTGCAAACTTTAAAAACTATATAAATGCTAGCTATTTTATCATTAAGTTAATTGTGTTTAAGGAAGACTAAGAAAATGCAAAACTGGAAGAGAGTAAGAGATGAGATTTAAAGGAAGAGGGATTATGTTTGAAAAGGTTGGGTTTCAATAAATGAGTATAGCTAGGTCCCATTTAGTGCAAATAATGAATTCCATTTAGTGATTTATAATATTTGACTTCAAACCGCATATTTCCATTAGGTTGGAACCAATTGCCATATTCTACATCAATATAATTTTGAATAGTGAAAAATTCAAAAATGTTTAGCATAGAAACAAAATGTACTTTGGTTTGATTCTGTATGAAAGTTTTCAAATGCACAACTTGCATTGGAGAGAATATCATGAAGACATATGCCTTTCCTCTTCCAACTTCTAAAAATCAGATTCCTTCCCTAGACTTTGCATTGAGTTGTCTCAGCCTTTCAATGGTGAGATTACTTCACCCCCCTCTAGTCCTCAGTTTCCCCATCTCTAAGGTGAGGGTGTTGAACAAGATAACTTCTGAGTTGCCTCTCATCTTCAGTGACCAAGAATGAAACCATCACCAGTCTGTTCTTCATTAAAAACAATTAAAAAGTAGAATGAACAAAAACAAATTATGGGATTAACCATATGAGAAGCCACCCGGAAAGAAAAACACAGAGCAGGAAATGGTCTTATGGAGCCTGGACAAAGGAAACTGATGGCCTCCCAGAATCTAAGCTCAGAGAGACTGAGCTCTAAGTTAGAAAGAATTTCATCTGTAGAACAACATATTTCTCCTGCTGAACTTCACATCCGTATTTTACATTTTTTCTGTCATGCTGCCTATATTAAGAAATCTTCTCGCTCTCTAAATCCAATTCATTAGTTTTCCTCTGTGGATAAGAGGTATAGCATTACTGATGAGAAAAAAATAAGAACTAAGCTAATCAGCCTTGGTAAATTCCAGTCTTGCTCAGTATTGTCATTGAAGTTTCAACATGGTATTGGGAGGAGGAAGGAGGGATACTGAAAACAAAGTCGACATTAGATGTCAGGAGCAACAAGGTCTGAGCCCCATTGTTTATGTGCTTACCTTGTTTCCCAAAGGGGTAGGTAAAAGAGTAAGGAACATTTAGTTGTCCTGTAAACTGATTGACAAATTGGTGTCCTGGATACATATGGCTGATCTTTTCAGTGAAATGCCTCAGAAACCCCTAACAACGATCATCAGGAGTTGTGATTTGCACATCCTCCACTTGGTTTTTATGGAGAAGGGGAAGGATGGTGTGATTATTATCTCTTTTTTTTTTCTCTAAGAATGTTTTCTTCACCTCCAGGGAAATGCATTCTAGCAGCATGAGCACAACTATTAATCAACACTTGTAGCAATAATCAGCGAGTGAAAAATAGTGACCGGAATCCAAAAATGCACTGGCATAGCTGCCTTTGGAGTTTTCTCTTTGTGATCATGCCGTGGCATTCTAACGTGGATAATTTATACAAAATTAATGTTGGCACCTTCAGAGGTGCAAAGATTTATAGAAACAGCGTGTACTTCTTCATCCATTTCAGAAAAGAGAAATAGTTTCTGGTCATGATGGGTAATATTTTAGAGCCTTTAAAAATATACTTGCTATCCTCACAGTCTTTGTAATAGGTTTGGCCAGCTATTCCATTTGCATTTAAAGGTGATTGTCTCTCCTGAATGGCAAAACCATTCCATATTTCCTGCTTCATTATTCCTTAACATTTTCACCAGAAGGGAGTGTGAGGACAGTCAAGGATGCAGGATGCAATCCAAGATTGTTCCCAGAACATTCAGATGATATTAGCAAGATGTCTAGAAATGGTACATAGTTAGCAGGACTGCAAAAGAAGCCGAATGTAGCATATGCTGGTTAGGAATGGCTGTGAAAACAACCTTGATCTCATGATGGAATGTTACAAGGCTGATAGGATGAGAAAATAGTAAGCTACCTTCAATGGACATCTCCTTTCATATTTCAGGTTAATGGTGCAAAGGGCACAGGATTTGGAGACAGAGGATCTTGGTTCAAATTATAACTCTGTCTCATGACCTTGGACTCTCCCTGCCTTTCTTTTCAAGCCTTCATTTCCTCATCTGTACATTTAAGGGATTGTATTAAATGACCCCCGCGGCTTATTCTAGCTCCAAATTCTGTGATATTCTGAAATAGGGTTGGGTCAAAGTGATTTCAGCCCCAAGAGGATATTGAGATTTTTCCCATTGAGCTTCATTTGGGCTTGGTGGCAGGGATGCATACAGAAAGGTCGACTTGGAGTCTAGAGAAAAGTAGTTAGGTGCTATCTCACATCTACGAAGTGACAGAAATGGTACCCACAGGTTCATGTAACATGAGCCCTTTCTTTGAGGGTTGCTTCTGTCATTAAAATCAATGCAACTTAATTAAAGCAAATTATAGATAGATACATCTATAAATAAGATATTAAAGTGTGCTGCTGAATATGATAATTGCTGCATATTTAGCAATCAGCGTGTGTGTTCTGCATTTGCCAGGAGGGATTTCTTTCAGTGGAATCAATGGAGCTTTATTAAAAACCATCCAAATTAGAGGGAGAAATGATGAGTGTTATAATAACGCAAAATCACTGTTTCAACTTCCATTGCAAAGCAAGGAAAGCAAAATACGTCCCTCTTTTTCATGCAAGGAAAATATTAGAAATACCCTTTTTAAAAAACTGGATATTTTGAATTTATAAATTCTAATTTTTCCTCATTCTATTCCCCCAAAAGGAAGGCAGAAAATAACAATCATAAATAAAACAATTCAATGCAAATCTGAAGTGTGAGGAACACTTGAGGGCTTGCATTAGTGGAGTTGGAGAAGGTAATAAGAGAAGAAAAACAGATAGTATCCATTTCTATGCAGAGTTCCAAGTTGGTTAACTTCTGATGCCCACTCCCTAGAGTTGTTTGCAAGACTTTCATAGCTATATTCATGCTAATAATCTTTGAAAGATAAAAACTTGTTTTGTTTTTTACCTTTTCCTCATATTCCTTTCTGCCATATACCTATATACCTTGCATCATGTCCTTGAAAATTAAGCTCATATGTCAGACATAGCAAATTTTTAAACTCTTTCTATGTAACCTAATTTTAAAAATCAAACAAATACCAAAGTAACAATTAAAAGAAGCCAAGACCTATGCCATTTATCTTTGCATCTTCTTCAATTTATAGCATAATGTTTTGCACTTGGTAGGTGCTTAATGAATGTTCATTGATTTTGAAAATGATCAGTAATGTTTTCAAATTTCAAAAAAAAAAAGAAAAGAAGGGCAAATTATTTAATAAACAACTCTCAAAAGATGTCCTAAATGTTCCATGCCCCTAGTGCTAGATTCATTAAAAAAAATTCAGAAAGTGAATGTTAATTCAGAAATGTTCATTCAAAAATTCAGAAAGCAAATTCAGTTGAGGGAAATGGGGAAGGGGACAATAAACAATTATTGGGATAATATTTGTTACAAAGATTACAAGATTTAAAAAATTCTTAGGAAGGAGTAAAGGGGGAAGTTTTTAATAGTAATTTGGTTAGAATAGAAGAAGGGAAAATTTTAAGACAACCCCCTTCAAATTGATCACATTTAAAGGCATTAATCCTTTTTGAATTAGGTTATATACTCTATGATTCAGCAATACTGGCCTTTGTATTGCTCCTGGCATATGAACCCTCATCTCCCAACCTTGTGCCCTTTCCCTGGCTGTCCCCCATTCCTAGAATGCTCTCCATGTTTACCCACCCCCACCCTCCAGCCTCCATGCTTCCCTGGCTTCCTTCCAGACTCAGCTCAAATCTCATCTTCTCTAAGAGGCCAATCTGTGTTCCCTTTGGATTCCCCCATCCCTTTCTCTGCTATTACCTCCCATTTCCACTGCATCTATATTATATGTGCAGAATTGTTGGCAAGCTATCTCCCCCTTTAGAGAGTGAGATCCTTGAGAGCAGAGACAATGTTTTTGCCTTTGTTTGTATCTCCACTGCTTAGCACCAAGCTCAGCACACCGACTGACAACTAGAAATTGTCTGACAAGGGGAAATTGGGGCCCAAAGAGGGAAGTCACTTGCCTGGGATCAAACAAGTGGTGAGTAGCAGCTCTAAGATTTGATCCCAGGCCCCTCTACTCTAAATCTAATGTTCTTCCCGTCACCCCTCCCTGCAACAAACATTAATTCTGGTCCTTCTCTGTGAAAGAAAGAATTTGTTAGGGCTTTCTCATTTCCTAGGGCCCACTCACCAAATAAAGGAAGGGATTACATTTCTTAGGTCTACAAACTCATTTTTTCCAAACTCAAGGAAAATCCTGCTGGAAATTTCAAAACAAAATTACATTTTTAGGTTTATCATTCCAAGCTATCTGCCGCTGTAGGTCTTCAGGACATATTATCTAATGTTAGATGCTGCTCATTCTGATTTAAAAGTGGAGATGGTATTATAGTGTTGTAGCCAAACTACAGGGAACATGGCCACAATTATTACAATCTTTGGTTCTAGTATAATGGGAAAGATGCTTAACAGATGAAACCAGTGAAAAAAATATCTAAATGGGACCTGTTTTAAATGGTCCACCAAGTGCTTTGCATATAAATAGAGACTGACTCTGAGAGCTTCTGGATACTTTACCTATATTATCTAATTAGTACTCCCTGTGAAGGAAGTTCATTCTGCCTTGGTAAACTGTCCCATAGGTTTAAGGTGGGTTTTATCTCATCTGCTGCTTTCCTCCAACCCTTCAGTTAACAGCTGAACTGCTCCAGCACACAGAGGCTTGAGGAGGAGGAAAAAAGAAAGAGGAAAAGGAGGAAGAGAAGGAAAAGCAACAGCATAGTGCTTTGAGGTTTACAAAGCAGTTTACAAATATTCTCATTTTATCCTCACAACAATACAGCCATAGATGAAGAAACTGAGGCCAGGGAAAATAAATGACTTGCCCAGGGTCACATAGCTAGTGTTTTAGGTCAGATATGAACTCAAGTCTTCTTAACTCTAGTCTAGCATTCTATCTACTGCACCAATAAATCTCAGAAATCGATAGTTCAAAATAGAGTACAGTATTGGCTCACTTTGTCTTTTGTCTTAGCTCTTACAGAATTCCATTCAAAAAAAGCATCTCCTGGTGTTTTATCCCATGTCATTGTTAATGTTGCCAATAGTGCTGTATCATGCTAACCTATTGGTACAGCATTGAAGAGAAATCAGGGTAAGTCTAATAAACGTTGGACAACAAGCTCATTCATTTTTTAAAAGTCATCATTGTACTTAAACAAGCATAGTTTTCATGAAAACCTAGGGGATCAAGTTGAAGAGTACTTTTAAAGATATTTCACATAGTTGTTGTTGAGCTGTTTCAATCATGACCCCACTTGGGGGTTTCCTTGGCAGAGATACTAGAGCAGTTTGCCATTTCCTTCTCCAGTTCATTTTACAGTTGAAGAAACTGAGGCAAATAGGGTGAAGTGACTTGCCCAGAGTCACACAGCTAGGAAGTGTCTGAGGCCAGATTTGAACTCAGGAAGATGTCTTCCTGATTCCAACTCTGATGCTGTATCCGCTATGCCACCTAGCTGCCTGATGTTTCACGAAGCTAGATCAAATGAGATAATATGTGTAAAGTACTTTGCAAATTTTACAGTAGTGTGTAAATGTGAACTACTATTATCATGCTGACATGCTTCCCTAGTGAGTATTAGACAGAATGATAAGATAAGAAATCTCAATGGCAAGATCACACAGTCAGTAAATAAAAGAGCTGAGATTTTAAGACAAATCTGACTCTAGGTCTAATGTCCTTTCCCTTCACATAGTCCAGGGGGCCTGTGATTTCCTTGATGTGAGTATTCCCACCAATAATGTAGAACAAAATCCATTCTGTACGACTCTTGTGCATGTCCTCTTGTAAGTAAAGTAGGGGAGGGGCACCATGCTTGAAGCTTTGCTTCAGTTCTCCTGACATTGCTAGAATGTCACTAGTGCATTCAGGCCATCCATCAGTTATCCTATGTAATCACCACATAACCAATCCAACTGATTTTTTAATCACATAGTCATCAAAAAGATGCTCCAGGATATGTTATGGTTCCCTCTCTTGTTCTCCTCTCTCCCCCAAATGTTCTGAAGCCCAGAGAGACAATTAAATGGAAAAAGCTATGAGGTCTTATCAGGCTTTCATTACTGTATTCATTCATTTGAAGGAAATATTACATTATCATTTGTTCATCCCTTCATCCCCATTAAATCTCAGTCCACTCAAGTGATGATACGAGCTTTCATGTCTGTTAATATTAAATATTTTCACCGATCATTTCCTTTCCCTTGAAAGTTATCAAGAAGGCACTCTGTTTACCAGAAACTTTCTACTGAAGAGAAACATCCTGTCTCATTGATGGAAATCAGGAGGCAGGTGAATTCTCTCCTTTATGTATTTAGAAGGGTTTGATCTGAGCAGATAATCCTCTTAAAACAAGGCTGATTTATTTAAATCTGTATTCTCACTGTGTCCACATGAAGTAGATGAATACTACACACAGGGAAAATAAAATGTGAAAGTTTTAACATTTGAGATAAACCCCCCCTTTTTTTTATTTCATTCATGAATCTTTATATGCTAATGCCCAAGTTCACCTGCGAATCAGAAAGACTTTCCTAACAGTTATATCTCTCCAAAAGTTGGAATGAACTGTGTTGGGAGAAAGATGTTTCTCCCTCACTGAAGATATTCAAATGGGGGTTGTATGAAGATTTGTTCAGAATTTTACAGTGAGCATTCCTGCATAGGTACACATTGGACTACATGACCTCTGAAACCCTTTCCAAATCTGAGATTCAGCAATATTGGTAACTGAAGGTAGAGCCAATGTGGTGCAGAGGTCATACGATGCAGAGGAAAGTTTCTTGGATTTGTACAATAGTCGGAGGACCCAGGTTCAAATTCTGCTTCTACCTGAGTGACTTTGGGCAAGTTAATTAACCTCTCTGGACCTCAATTTCCTCATCTGAAATATGAAGGGGTTACATTAGATGACCTCTAAGTTCCCTTCCAGCTCTAAAGTTATGATCCTATGGTCTACTATAAAATATACAGACTGAATAGAATCTTAATAACAAATATTTTATCTCAGAAAGCTCAATGGTGCATGGTGACCCATCTATGCCTGCCTATCCAATACTACTCTTATTTATTTCCTCCTATAGCCGGACCACAGAGGATTTACCCAACATGATGGAGGCCTTTCTCTCCCTCTTCTCTCATCGCAAAGATGCCAATAGAGCATTCAGACCATTTGCCTGTTGTCCCTTCCCCATCACTCTGCCATGAGACCATCTCCTTTTTAATTATATATTTCCCTGATAATATCCTTTACTTTGGTTGTTCTTTGGAATTTCTGTTCCTGTACCACACTCTGTTCACACTCACCAAGCACCTCTCCATTGCCATTTTCAGTTCTTCACCTGTCATGTTCTGGGTTTTGTGTCCAATATAACAATACTGATAGAATATTAACAATTTTCAAGATTCAATTTTGCATGCCCTTTGCATTGGACCATTCATATTGTAGGGAATGACCTGGAAGGAGCCCCATTTAGGTGATGCTTGATGCATACCTTGCTCCTGCTCTCATTCACACTATCCTTGTTGCAATGTAACAACTGCCATCGGAACAAAGACGGATTCTACCTGATGACTTATTTTGAAGGGTTATTCCCAGTGAAGGACTCTGGGTTCTAGAAATAACTCTATCCCTGTAAATGGCCTACGCTTTCATTCAGCGTGTTCCCCCTAGTAACTCCCTGAGCTGCAGATATCATTTATTTCATGTTGTGATCTCTATGGCCAAAGCTTGTTTTTCATGATAGATATGGGACCTGCTCATACAAATCCACCTGCTTCTACTAGATTAAGCAAAATTGTTGGGGTTAAGGGTAGAACTTAACTAATTTCTAAGTGTCTTGGATGCACACTAGCTCTATTTTCCCTGCTAATACTCCATTATATGATGGAGGCCTTTTGGCAATTAGGCCTTTTAGGTTTTAAATCAGAAATTTTTCATCTGAGTCAATGATGGCAAGAGGATAGTCATCACTGAAAGGGAGGTGATATACCACAGAGAGAGGGGGTGAGTCTGATTTATATGTAGCTTTGGCCTCCTGAATTTTAAAGAATACATCACTGCCAGATGCATTATTGATGGGAAAGTAATACATTTTTTTCCTAGCTAATAAATAAGCTTCCCCGAGGGAATTGACCCTTATTCTAAATGGACAGCACCATCAGGAAAGTCTTTTGAATATTTAAGCCTAGACCTCCCCTCTCACAATGTCATCACATTGATGGGTAGAATGATCCCTGTGCACCCTTTTTCCTACCTCTTAGAGATGTTATGAGCCTTGGTTAATGTTTGTAAATCACTTTACAACACTTAGACTTAAGACAGTAAAACAGTTCGGAGCATTATGCTATAACAAAGAGGGTTCTGGTTTCTGTTCATAATGTGTGGTGGGCTGTATTGAATAGACCCTTAAGCAAATAAATATTTTCCTCTTAAGTTCAAGGAATCACCTAAAGAGTACTTAACCAGCCTTGCATGTATTAGTTACTAATGTTGTGATTTTATTTTTCTCCTTAGAGAGACAATCACGTAGGGCTCCCTGCCCCACCACTTTCAAAGACATCTCCACATGTTGATTTCATCATGATTATGTCTCTCTGTCTCTAAATGTAACTGTGCCTGATACTGTATCTCCTTGGATACAGAGACTAGAAGTGGTTATAGACTTGGAAGTACCATGATGGGGCTGCTTTTCCTTGCCTTCCACAACAAAGAATAAAACCCACACAATTGTGGGTATTGATATTTGTGGCAGTCATATAACAGTTTAGACAATCATAGCAGGTGGATATCAGGGAGAATCATTTCATTCCACCCCTGCATCCTCAACTAGCTGTACACTGTTTCTGGCTCTGTAACCTCAGACAAATCCATTCATCTTTCTGGACCTGACTCAACTGTCCCATCTGAAAAATCATCTTGGATTAGATAATCTCTAAACCCCCTTCCAGCGCTGAAATCCTTTTTTCTTCTATTCCTGGTTGGAGGCCAGTGGTCTGTTCCACCCTAGCACAGATAATTACTGGAAGATTTGACTGATTCTAGGACTAATATTTTATAGAGAACATTCTGATAATAGTATAAAAATCACACTTCTCTTGTAAGGTCTTAATCATAATGAACACGATTTCTCCACATCTCTTCAATAAGCAGAATTAACATTCCCACATGAACTAGAAATATGGTATTAAGCTGTTAATAGCTTCCCTAGAGTGGCCCTAGGCTAATCCAACCCTGTACTTTATGTTCAATTTATAATTCTGTTTATACATTTGCCTCTGTGTTATGTATGAAGATAGTTTTGTGTGTGCCTACCCCTGAATCGTTGAAATGACAAGAAAAAACTGTGTGTATATCTGGAGTATTATACACGGACACCTCCTTATGCAATGGGTAACTATCCAAGCATTGGCTAACCCTAGATCTTTCCTACCTCCCAAGGCTACCTGGGTAAGGATTGTGGTGAGCTAACCAAGCTTCTCTGTGTTTTCTTTAGCACTACATTGTATATAATCTATTGTTACTTCCTCATTCTCCTTCGCCCTCGTGCGTATATCTTCCTTTTATCTCCAAGATTCAATATCAAATCCTCTGTTTGGCTTTTAAAGTCTCTGAAAACTGGTCTCTCTCTACTTTTCCAGGCTTCTTGTACCTGATTTCCCACCACATACTCTTTGATCCAGAGACAAGGGCCTTCCTCTAATAGGACACTCTACCTCCCTATTCCACGTTTTTATTGACTGCCCCCTTGGTTTTGAATTTGCTCCCTTCTCATCTTCATATCCCTTTTTTTTTTTTGGCTAGGCAATGGGGTTAAGTGCCTTGCCTAGGGTCACACAGCTAGTAAGTGTCTACTGTCTGAGGCCAAATTTGAACTCAGGTCCTCCTGATTCCAGGGCCAGAGCTTTATCCACTGTACCACCTACCTGCCCCCTTTTTTTTCTTTTTTTTTCTTTTCTTTTCTTTTCTTTTCTTTTTTTTTTTAATGAGGCAGTCAGGGTTAAATGACTAGCCCAGGGTCACACAGCTAGTAAGTGTCAAGTGTGTGAGACTGGATTTGAACTCAGGTCCTCCTGACTCTAAGGCCAGAGATCTATCTACTGTGCCACCTAGTTGCCCCTAAAATCCTGGCTAAAACCCCACTTTCCACAAGAAGCTTTTCCCAATCCAGCTAGTGCCTTCCTTCTGTTGATTATCTCCAATTTATCCTTTATATATGTTGTTTGTACCTAGTTTTTTGTTGGTTCCTCTCCATTAGACTGTGAGCTCCTGGAGATTGAGGACTATCTATTGTCTTTCTTTGTATTCCCAGCGCTTAGCACAATACCTGGTACATGTCCTGTTCTGTTCAATTTTTCAGTTATGTTCACCTCTTCGAGATATAGAAGGCACTTAATGCTTGTTGACTTGACTTTTGCCTAAGGGCAAAACTTTGAAATGTTTATTAAATTTAATAAGTAAGTTTCATTATCTTATATAATTCCTGATCCCTCAATGGATATCCAGATCTACCATAGATTCACTTTTGCCAATACAACAAAACTGGTCCCTGCTTTTCTCTTTTATAACTCCCTATTTACAAACAATAAGACATGCCTATCAAAAGCAGTTAGGATCAGTTATATTTTATCCAGAGTAAACCAGCATTAAAATACTAATTAAATTAAAAAACCATGAATACAAACTTAAAGAATATGAAAATCTAGGACTAGACATCTGCTAGTCTTGGAAAGAGAGAAGGAAGGGACATGTAACAGCTTTATTAATTCATAGTCAGGGGGAATTTCACCACCAATTGGACATTCTTAGCTGTTATCTCCATACATGCCAGATGAAGGGATTAGCAGTTATAGTGGATGCCAGTTAAAATCAACAACAGCCATAGGTAATCACCCCTATTACTCTGTCTCTTCAGTATCCCTCTCTTCTCCCTGTCTCTCACTTGACTAATCCCTATCCAATCCCTAACTCTGCCTCTCTCTTCCCAACCTTGTATATCATGCCATGGGGCTATCACGACAGTAGCAGCAGCAACACTGCCGAGAATGACCTGGCTTCTCTACTTTCTTCCTAGAGTTCCCCTCCCATCATACAGGAACCTCATCCATACTTCATAAGCTTAGTCACCTAGAGCTCCTCATCATCTCCTGAGATAGCTTCTTTCCCAATAGAGGGGAGACAACACTGCCTCTATGAGACTCTACTCTGCTTTGAACTGTAACAAGCCAAAGAATTCTGTTCCGGCCAGCAGAATTTTATTCCCAGCTATAAATGTCCCTGACAGAGAAGATAATAATGAATGACAAGATAAGAGATTTAAAACAAGAAGGGACCTCAGAGGCAGATCTGGCCCAACCCCCTTATTTTACACATGAGGAGACCAGAGCACAGAAAGCTTAAGTGATTTAGCCAAGGTCATACAAGCTACACCTAGAAGCAAGAGCTGGAATGCTGAATTTAGGGATCTATGTGTATCCTGGTTTGGCTTGAACACAGAGGCAAATAATATGTAATAAACATTGAAAGGTAGGTAGGGCCCTCTTTTCTCTTCTCTATATACTCTCTCACTTGGTCAACTTATTACTTTCTAGTACCTCTAAACATAAGACTCCCAGATCTATATATTCAGCCCTAATCCCTCTCCTGAGTTACAGTCCCACATCACAAACTGACTACCAGACATTCTGAACTGGATGTCCCATAGACCTCTTAAACTCAACATGTTCAAAATAGAACTCATTATTTTTCCCCTCAAACCCACCCCTCTTCTACTTCCACCTTCCTTCCAATCATCCAGGTGCATGATGTCAACATTATTCCTGACTCTTCACTCACCTTCTCCCCATACTCACATCCAATCAGTTGTCAGTTCTTGTCATTTCCACATCCACTCTTTTCTCTCTGCTCACCCAACCACCACCCTCATTCTGACTCTCATCTCCTACTTGAACTATTATCTTAGTTACCTAATTACTGTTCCTCTGTTCTCAAGTCTCTGCCCTCTCCAGTATATCCTCTCCATAGTTACCAAAACGATTTTTCCTAAAGCCATAACCTTATCATTCCCCCTACTCAATAACCTTTAATCAATCCCTGTGACCTCTAGGATTAAATCTAAACCCCTCTGTTAAGCAATTAAATCTCTGCACATTGACCCCTTCTTACCTTTCTATTCCTCATAAACATTTTTCATCTTCATGCAATTTATTGAGCCTTTTGCTTTTGCCCCCACATGAAACTCCATGTTTTGCACTGACTATCCGCTGTGCCAGACATGCACTCTCTCCTCATGTCTGCCTCTTAGAACTCTTGTTTTCCTTCAAGATTCACCTCAATAGACTTCTACATGAAGCTTTTTCCAATCCCCACTAGCTGTTTGTATTCATCCTCCTAAAACTACTTCATATTTATTTTGCATATATTCTATATATAATTATAAATGAATATATGGTCTCCCCTTAACTTAGAATAAAAGTTCCTTGAAGTCAGGTACTGTTTCACTGTGGTATTTACTGAAGAAGGAAATGGCAACCCACTCCAGTAACTTTCTATCTTTCTTTTGTCCATTGGAGTATTTTATCTGTATGTATGTTTTACACTCTTAGAAAAAGAATCCCAGGATTTTTCCTTCTGTGTGTTTTCATCTTGCTTCCTCATGGTCCATGATGCCAGTTGAGGTTGTACAGACAATGAACCCAAACTGATGGGATGGTAGCAGATTATTCTGCCCCTTTTCCAGATCTTTCCATTGAACATCAAATCTAGAGCTTGTTACACCATACTTGTTAATCTGCCCATGAGGATCACAATTTTTTCTATTCTGCAATCATCAGTGATCTCAAACTCACCAAAGTAACCATGCTTCATCATCCCAATTAAGAACCAGACAGTTACTTTAGAATATGGTCTAAGGAGAATGTGATCTTTATATCCACCACACTTAGCATATTTCTCAACATATAGCAGATGCTTGTAAATGCATCTTGATCATTGGATTAATTGTTTGGAGTTATATGAGGAGGAGCTTTAAAAATCCAAGTTGAGGATTTAAATTTTGTTTTTTATCCTAGCTATGGTAGAAGGCCTCTGAAGTTTCTTGAGCAAAGGAATAGCATGGCCAAACTTGTACTTTAGGAAGATTATTTTGGCAGATGTGTGGAAGGAAGACTGGAAAGGAGGGTGACTTGAAGCCAGGGTTGTATGGCTGTTGTAATAGTAGAGGGAAGAGGTGATGAGGCTCTGGGAGAAAAAAGTAGTCTTTTCTCTTCTTAGTGAGATAATATTTGTAAGATAGATGGATAGATTGATAGATAGATAGATAGATAGATAGATAGGATGGATGGTTGGATAGATCACTAAATGAATACAAAAAGAAGCACTTAGCATATTACTGGAACATAGTAGGTGTTATAAAGATACTTATTCCCTCCTTATCTCCCTTCCAGTCTTGGCAAGTGTTCAGTAGTATAAGGTACAGGGAAGTGCCCCAGGGCATAAAAAGGGCTTCTCTCCACTCCACCTACACCTCCCTTTCAATGCCAGCTGAAGCTGCCAACTTCCCAGTTTTCCAAGTTTATGTCTAGATGCAGGATCTTCTGCACGGGGATGTTATCTGCTCCCCAAAACAATGGCATTACTCACAAGAAGAGGCAAGTTCAGAGTAAAGAGGGCCAAGAAGACCATTGCTACCCAAGGCTTTTTACTCATATTAGTATCCTAGTATCTGTTATAAGTGAGGGGAATGATATCCAATAGAAGGCATGAACTTTAAAAGGAGGAAGGATAGATCACTTCCCTCCTGAAATAATTCCCTTATCATTATTACAAAAAAATTTATCCTATATATAGACATATAATATCTACGGGTTTTTCTTATGGTTAATACTTGCTAAGTGACAATTAAGGATTCTTTTTTTTTTAAGGAGGTGGGGAGAGAAGTTCAACCTTTGATTTCATCAGTGTGGGGACTTAAATTGTGGAAATCCCTTCCACTGATTCAGATGCTGATGCATCTTATCTGTAATTTATAATCTTAAAGAGTTTTCTGAGGCACTGGGGGATTAAGTAACTTGCATATAGTCACAGAGCAAGTATTGGTCTGAGCTGAGGCTTGAAGCCACACCTTCTTGACTCCAAAGCCAACCTTCAGTCCCCTGTGCCACACTATTTCTATATTACATACCAGATTTAATTATAGACTATAAACATACTCCTCCCAGTAATATCACTTGGTTCCATAAAAATGCATAAGAGGGTGAAACAACATTACATGAGGCAGCAAATTCCATAAGAGCAATGTTTGTGTATGTGTAATAAATTATAAGTAAGAAAAAGTAATTCTTCTGGGGCTCAGGTATTAATTCAGATGGTCACTGGCCATCTTATTTTCAGTACAAGTGGCATGTACTTATACAGCAACCAAATTGCATGAAACTGCCGAGTTTTCTTATGGTTACAGTAGAGTTTGCCTATGATACATTAATTCAGTTGCTTCATAATAACATTGATTGGTAACATATACACATATGCATATGTGTGTATATATACATACATACATACATACATACACATACACCCATATACATATACACATATACATACACATCAGGAGTCAGAAGTCCTAGGTTCTAGTCACAGATGTGTAGCCTGTTAGTTGTGCGGCCTCAGGCAAGTTATCTTCATTGAACCTTAGTCTCTTCATTTACAATGTAGGAATGATTATTTGATAATACTCTGACTTGCAGGATTGTTTGGAGAACAGATGAGGTGCCATGTATATTCATGTACTATTAAAAAAAAAACCTGGAAAATCTTATAGGAATTTAAGGTATTGTTGTCACTTCATGTCTGCAAAAGAAACCACATAGTGGGGAAACTTTCAGAACAATTCAAATAATCTTAGATTTATGTATAGATCCTCTGAAATTCCTCAGAAGCTCCACATCAACATCTAAGCCAGGAGGTCAACATTCTGTTAGCACTAACCCCATGTATCCCCAGGCAGACTTTCCACACTGCGACAGCATGGTGTTAACAATTGATGGTCAGTTTTCAAACTTACGTGACAGTTGATGAAATTCTTAAGCAAAAATTTTTCTGTTTGTACCAAGAACCACAAATATTCAGTGAGCTATAGGTTCTGCAAACGTGTGATCTTTGTGCAATAACTGTTGGGTAGATGGATGCCTAGTGAAACTCAATTCCCTCCATGTTGATATTTTTGCTATAAATGAAACCAGGAGATGTCAAGAAGCTACAACTAGAAGGTGACTTAAATGAAAGCCGAGGTCCTCCTGGGAATGATGAGTGAAGGAGTTGTTGGAGTTTAGTTCACTGTACATCCTGAGGCAATAAGAGAAAACTCATTTTACGAGATACTTGGTCATCTTGCTTGCAATGAATGCAAGCAAACAGACCACCTTAAAGAAAGCTGCAGCTTCTGTGTCACTGATGGTGAAGAAGAGAAATTCTCAAAGAATTTGTCAAAAAGAACCTGCCAAGACCATCAAGACTAAGTCAGCATTCACCTTGATATTCAGTGACATCAATACAAAGATACACACAGGGGAGGTTAGAAAAACATGTCAGAAAATATGGTCCAGGATGAAGTAATGAAAGAGGCCAACATCTTTCAAATTACTCAGAGGTCTGGGACCTTTATGTCACAAATATGGATGGGGTGAGCAAAAAAAATTTCAAAATTGACTGTTCTTAAAAAGACGGGAAATGACTAGTTACAAATGTCGAAGTCATTCACAAATCAGTTGTCTGCATGCCGTGAGTTCATCAGATGGTCAGAATAAAGGTCAAAATGGATACCAGATTAGAAGGGGAAAGTGGATAGGACTACATTCAATTTATGGTAGTTTCAACCCTACTTCCTTTAATAAAAAAAAACTGTGGTCTAAAAATTTGGAAATGGACAAAAGTTTTAAAAAATTGACTATCATCATTTCTGAGAGAAGTGGGGACAAAATAGTTGTCAAAACAAGAAAGTAAAAAGAAACCAAAATTGCTTCAGACAGTGAACACTTGATCTCCTTTCTAACAAGAAACATGACAGCCAAAGACAACACCAATTTAAAGTACATATTCATTTGCAAAATTTTACAGAAGACAGTGGAAGATTAGGAGCAATATCATTTCACAAAATATTGAGAAGCAGTTAAGTGGAAATTGAACTTTAAGAGAATGTGACTTGAGGTCTATCCTGAGAGCATTTGTCAATGAAACTATAGCAGCATAACAAACACATGTAATATGGAATAGCTCTGCTGGCATTTCTAAAGCAGTTTATTCTGTGGAGTAGAATGGAAGCTCATGAGAGCTGGGACTCTCCCACTTGTGTATTTGTATCCCCAGTACCTAGGACAGTACCTGGCACATGGTAGACATCTAATAAATGCTTGTTAATTGATTATCAGCATTTGTGGAACAACACATTTTGAGTTCTACCATCTCAGTACCTGAAGTACCATGTGAGAAAGCAATGATAGCACTTGTGAAAATGAAGTTGAGGAGAATAGTTGGACTTGATGAAATATATACAAATAAAATCTGGGCCAGAGGTGACAATCTTAAAAAAAAGTCCACAGGCTAATTTTTAAGATTCCAAAAGAATGGGGGCGAGGGGGGGGGGGGGAACACAGATGCAACTCTCCAAAAAGAGGCAAACAAGAGAACTATTGAATGATATATCTGCTTTTTCATCTCTGTAACATCTTCATAAGGAATAATCTATGGTCACATTGAAGGTGTCCTTACTTAAGAAGATGAGATCGAAACAAGAAAGCTTTCACTAATCATTTACTACAGGAGACAGTGTCTTCACCGTCACACAAATTAACTTGAGAGGTGTAGAGAATATAAGATTTTGTGTAATACTTGTTCATTGAGAAAAACGACTTGCTAGAACTCAAAGTCCCTTTTCTAACAAGATGTCTCCTAGAAATACATGAAGATTATATGACTCCATGACAGATGTGGGCATGGAAACCATTTTGATCTACATCACCATCAGTTAGGGAAGGAACAAAACAGAGACATATGTATATCAAAGATGTTCATCAGGACAAAGTCAGAGTCCTCAATCTGGCTGAAATCAATGACCTCAAGTCTTAAGAGTCACTTAAGAGTCAGTCCTTTAAGTAGTAGTTGTGGATTGACTGATAAAATAAAGTAATATCACAGGGAAACATCTGAACAAAGTACAAAGAGAAGGACTCCCTATCAACAGAAAGGTTCCACAGATGCTTTTCTTTGGAGATGACATTGTGCTGATTGCATTTAGCCCCAAATTACTACAGGGCTTTAAATGGCATGCACAGTCAATCAAAAGAGGTCAAACTATCTATTCAGAGACTTTTTTTAAAGTAGGTGAAAAAGTGTGTTAAGCAGATTATGACATGCAGTTGTTTGGGAAAACCATTGAATTAGTTCATCAGTATATATATCTTGGAACAGATGCTAGACATGAAGAGTGGGTTGGATATAGAAAAGAACAGAAGGTGGAGATTGGCCTGGACCACTCTTTGGAAATCTCATAGTACTGTTGATGATCCTGAGCTGCTTGCTGCTATAAAACTCTCATCATTTAAATACCAGTTTAAATTTAATATTAAATTAAATATTAATAAAATAATAAATATAATAAAATAAATTTATTGTGTATTTTATAATAATATTATTATCCAATAATAAAAATTAAATTAAATACCATTTAAATTACCACTGGTGCTCTATAGCTTTAAATCATTGAACATCAGGAACTCAGAAGAATCAACACCAACCAGTCGATGGAAAGGGTAGGCATAACCAAGCTAAGTGATGACATATGCAAGAAGAAGACAGTATAAAATGCACAGTCAAGAGTATGTATTTATTTGAATGTGAGCTCCTAGAGAACTGAAGCTGTCTTCTTTTTCTATTTGTATCACCAGGGCTCTGCACATGTTGTTGTTCAGTCATGTCCAACTCTTTGTGACCCTATGTGGGGTTTTCTTGGCAAAGATACTGGAGTGGTTTGACATTTCTTTCTCCAGTGGATTAAGGCAAACAAAAGTTAAGTGACTTGCCCAGGGTCACACAGCTAGTCAATGTCTGAAGGCTGGATTTGAACTCAAGCCTTCTTGACTCCAGGCTAAGTGCACTGAACCATCTAGTGATAATTTCTTTCATTTATTCATTTATGCATGACCTGAAAAGGAGATGGACCAGGTATGATTTAAGAGTAAGAGATAATGGTGCGCTCCCTCCTATCCACTGTACTTCCCTCCACTTCACCCTCAGACCATCCTGGCTCCTGTTTCACCACCACCACCACCACACCTACTGGCGGGAATACCTGCTAAGTGTTACACCGTCCAAATGGCAAGTGTAACTTTTCTTTGGGCTTTGATGAACCCAAAGAACAATCAGTGAAAAGGAACCAATTGACATCTAACATTTTTTTTTTTTGGAACAACACCTGAAGGAAGTCAGCCTTCTTGAGCCAAGCCAGCAGGGATGATTCTGAACCATTTGGGCTGGAGAAAGAAACTCTTCTGAAGCAAATTTGGAGGCTTTTTAGGGCCAAAAGGAGAAGAAAGGGAGAGACTTAAAAGCTGACTTGGGACAGAACGAAGAGAAATCTCTGTGTCCTCTTTTTGTTCGTAGCCCAGATGCACGAGCACCAGCGCCATCCAGAAGAAATCCACCTGGTGGCAAGTCTGCTGCTTGTTGTTAATGTTGTTCAGCTGTTTTTCAGTTGTGCCTGACTCTTTGTGACCCCATGTGGGGTTTTCTTGGCAAAGATACTGGAGTGGTTTGCCATTTCCTTCTCCAGCTCATTTTACAGATGAGGAAACTGAGGCAAACAGGGTGAAGTGACTTACCAGGGTCACACAACTAGTAAGTGTCTGAGGACAGATTGGAACTCAGGAAAATGAATCTTTCTGATTGTAAGTTGCCAGGCCTAGTCCTTAGTTAAATCTCACTTTTTCCCTTCCTCACCTCCATGTTTGTAAACTGCACAACTTGCACCAGACTGTACATCTCTTAAAATCTCTTTCATTTAAAAAAGCAGTATATTATATACTACAGCCCTTAAAAAAAAAACAAAAACAGCAACAACAACAATATCCCCCATGCCATGCATGGCATGGGCATTCTCTACAATAGATTGCTGAGGGAATGATTTATGAAGTTTTGACATATTTCTAAGGACTAAAAATTTAATTCTAATGTGTTAGAGATTCTTTTTTTGTTTTGGGGATTTGGGGGATTTTTTTTTGGGGCATTAAGATGGTTTTCAAACTCCATTCTCAATCAGCCTTACTGATCTGTGTAATCAAGGCCCAGGAATCCTGGGCTGAAGGGACAGCTCTTCTCAGATCCCTGAAACATGTACAGCTGACTTTATCCAAGACCATCCCTTTGATGTTAATACAATTTATCCTGTAATTGTCTTGTACTGCAGGTATCCATATTTTGCTAGGTCATACAGACCAGTAAAGAGGCCTGGGCCTCATCTACCTTGCCGACTGGAAAGAAAGAAAGGAAACACTCTTTTATTAAGTGCCTACTATATACCAGGCTCTATGCTAAGCCCATTAGAAATATCATCCCATCGGATTCTCACAACAACCCTAGAAATAGGTGCTATTATTTATCCCCATTTTACAGTTGAGGAAACTGAGACAGATAAGTTAAATGACTTGCCCAAGGTAACACAGCTAGTGTTTATGTCAGGTTTGAATTCAGGTCTTCCTGACTCTAGGCCCACCACTCTATTCACTGTGTTACCCAGCTGCCACTAGGGAGAGAAAAAATTCAGTCTGTCTTTAGGTTTTTTTTAATGTAGAAATTAAACCAGGTGTTAAATTGGTGGGTTGACAAGCTGAGCCTGAGACAGAGGAAGCAGTTGAATATCCAATTAAATTTAACTGGATTCAAAAACAATAGAGCAGGGGGAATGAATTATACAGAAAGTGAGGACTCATCAAAGAATGCATCCTGTTGGGGCATTTTTCTTACCAAATGACTCAGTGCTGTGGAAGTGATCATTCCAGTTCTTGACTATGAAATGAAAGTCTCATATTTAAAATGTGTTTTAATTTCTTGAATCTGGTCTGCTTAAAATAAACAAACAATACAGAAGTTTTGATGGAAAAAAAAAAGGAAAAAAGTGATGAGAGATGAATAACCCAAGAGTGGCTCTGGTATTCACAAGATATTACAGAACCAGAAAAAAGGCCTCCAGGCTGTTGTATTGATCTTCTGTAAAGAATTTCTAGAAAAGCATACATAAGAACTTCACAAAGTGAGAAAGTATGGCAGGGTGGGTCGTACCAGGTTGTCCACCTGGTAGGAGGTGTACCTAATTCTGATGAACTGAGAAATCCATTGAGTTATGGAAGTATTCATAGGTAGTTCAGACATGTGCTTTTCTAGCTATATAAAAACCTCTGACTAAATAAATGGCAACCACTTATATGCACACTTCCTGTCCTTACCTGATTTCCCACCCCACTCCCCAACACCAACTCTATACCTGCTCCTCGTGTCTCAAGCCCATGTAGCTTCCTTTCTCAGATCTTAGCCCATGGCTCCGTGAATGCTCTGTAACAGTCTAGTCTAAGTCAGATGGGAGTGAGGTGAAGTGCCTTCAAAGTCATCTTAGGTAAAGAACGAGGCTTTGATGCTGCCGTTCCTGTTTCAAAGGAGCTTAGGTAGCAGGGGCGGGGAGAAAACTCGCAGTAGGGGTCTACTGGCAACCAAACTTTCTTCTTTTTAGAATCAGCCATCAGCATCTAAGGGAAGTCCCAGACAGCTTTCCTAGAAGCCCAGTTCAGAATGAGTTCAGCGTCTTCTTTACTAGCACATAACTACTTTTGTTCTGTCCTCTATGACATGCAGTTCTTTGCTGATATAAGAACAATTTCTGCCACTCCATATGTATTTGCATAATTTTATATGCTGAGCAGAGTTCTTGGTTTTATAGCAGTATAATAATTTTTTAAAAAGTGAAAATTGACAGGCTTTTGGTATTATTTGCAGCTGGTCTATCACTTCCTCTTATTAAAAGCCTCAACTTAAAGTACTATGCAATTATCTTCTTTGACAGGACCACAGCTTATGTCTTACATCCGCTTATCATTTTATTCTTCTTTTTTTTTAACACACTTTTCCCTCCTTAGATAAATTACTGAACATAATCCTTTTATATTATTGAGTTGGTTCCCTGTTCTATACAAACTCAGAGTCTTCTATCCTACTGAAATCAAAGCAGTGAGATTTAGCTGATAGAATAGTCACAGTACATGGTGCCATCAGTCCTTTGAGGAGTGGTTGGGTACTGATTGTGGTAAAATAAAGGAGCATATCACCCCAGGGCTACAAAGGTAGCCTCTACATCCCTCTCTCAACCTATGCCCTCCTTTCTGTCTGGTGTCATTAATTTGATTAAAAGGTGAATAGAAACCTTGGTGGTTTCAGAATGTAGAATTACTGCAGAAACTTCCTCTATTAATGGAAATTATGAGAGGAAGAAAATGGTACTTGAAGATCAAGAATGACATTAATTTTGTGAAAAGCAATCTTATCTGTCAGATGGCAAGTGCTATTTTACTCCTAAACAATCTTATGTGGGTTTGTGTCCAGTGAGTGTTAAAAATCTAAGAGCATTTTATTTTGGCGACATTTCCACAGTACTTGGACATTTAGCATCTGGATAAAAGATAAGTTGGAAGCAAATTATGATGGTGAAATTGAAGAATATAGGAATGACTTCAGGGTAGATGAATCAATGGCCAATTAAATGATTATATCAAATCCAACCCTTTAAATTCTGACTTAAAATAATCAAATTTCCAGGACTTTGAAAGTAAGTGCTATATAAAATTAGGCTCTGTGGTAAGCTTCCACCCAGCCTGGTAGAAGAATAGGGAGTTTGGGTTAATCAAATATTCTAGTACTTCTGAGATCTTTGGTTTTGTCAGGGTTAAGCATTCTTTCTGCAGAAGCAGATCACAACTTTACCAGTTAGTAGATGGTCTTTAACCATTTCTGGGGTGGGGGGGAAGAGTTTCTGTGGCTAAAAATTCACCATTGTATGACCAACCTAGACTTGAATCTTTCTAGACTGTCTGGACAGACTCCCTGGCTACCCTCTACCTTTACTCATTCCTGTTGGATCACTGGTCAAGGTAAGGGAGTAGGAATACTCCTTGTTCCCCATTGCTGTTTCAGGTTCTCCCCCTATCTCCATCACTCAGTAACCCTTCCTCATTTGAGATCCATGCAATTCATATCTACCAGTCAATCAAAATCCTGATAGCTGTTGTCTATAGACCTGCAGATTACTCGCCTTCCTTCCTCAACAAATTCAGTACCTGCTCACGGTTTTTCTCTCCTGCTTTCCTACTAGGGAACTCACATACATATTGACTCTCTCTCAAACACTCTAACCATTCAGTTTTTTAACCTACTTGTTCCCCATAACCCACTCCTCCACCCAGCCTTAGCCACACACAAAGATAATCATATTCTTGATATTGTCATCACCCACAAATGCAACACCACCTCCATGTTAAAGAGTTCCAAAATCCCCTTATCTGTTGGCTTTCTACCTCTCCCTCTGCCTTCCTTTACCAAACCCTACTCTTCATCCACACCATGACCTTCAATCCATTGACCCCTCAGGTCTCTCCCAGCCATCTCCCCTGTACTGGCCATTCTCTCCTCTTTTTCTCTCTTGTGACACCCTCCTCCAGTAAACCAGTTCAACTCTATACTGTCCTCTTATCTTGAATGCCTGGCTGCAGTATCATATCACCAACTGTACCTTGTCAAGTCTTATCCTTATGTGACTCCCACTGTCTACTACCTTCAAATCTACACCCATGTGGCTGAATATAGGCAGAGAAAACCAAGCAACCATTCTGATTGAATCCACTACAAATTTTGTGTTATGTAACTTCAACTGTCCCCTCACTACTGCTCAGCAACCCTTTTACTCCTGCTTTATCAATTCACGATCCCACTCTCCACAGCAGTTCTTGCAAACCTTTTAGTCCCTCCTCAAACCTCCATGCCTCCCCTCTCCCCATCCTCTCAGCTGGGAATCTTACCTCATATTTTACAGAAACAATTGAGACAATTCACCATGAGCTCCCTCTTCTCCTCTCTTCCTCATATCATATCACTCAGATTCTTTCTGCCATTATCTTTTTTACCTCGTTTCAAAGAAGGAGGCGGCCGTATTCCTTCCCAAGGTTCCCCTTCCACCTGCAAAAGTTTTCCCATTCTATTCCCTCTCTAACAGATTGCTCCCTCTGTCATCCCCCGCTCTTTCACGTATCTTCAATCTCTCCCTGTCTACTGGCTCTTTCCCTACTGCCTACAAACAAGCCCACATCTCCCCATCCTCAAAAAACTCTCCTTTCATTCTTCCATTCCTACTATCATCCCACATCGCATCTTCCCTTTGTGTCTAAACTCCTTCAAAAGGCCATCTTTCTCTCTTTTTCACTTTACCTACAGTCTAGCATCTGACCTCATCATTCCACTGGAACTCTCTCTCCAAAGAAAGTTTGCCAAATCCAATGACTTTTTCTCAGTCATCATTCTTCTTGACTTCTCTGTAGCTTTTGACACTGTTGATCACTCTCTTCTCCTTGATTCTTTTTTCTCTCTAGTTTTTCAAAGCACCATTCTCTCAAACCACCACATGGTTCTCTTCCTACCTATCCGTCCACTCCCCAGTCTCCTTGGTGGATCCTCATCCAGATCCTGCCCTAACCATAGATGTCCCACAGTATTTTTGTCCTGGGATCTGTTCTCTTCTGCTTATATACCAATTCACTTGGTGATCTCATCAGTTCCCATGGATTTAATTGCCACATCTACACTAATGAATCTCAAATCTATCTATCCTACCCTAACCTTTCTGCTGACCTCTAATCTCCCATCTCCAATTGCCTTTCAAACATCTCAAAATGAATGTTCAGTAGATATTTTAAATTCAACATGAATACTAAAGTTATTATCTTTCCCCCTAAACCTCCCCACACCCACACATGATTTTTCTATTACTATAAAGAGTAACACTATCCTCCAAGTCCATCAGGCTTTCAACCTAGGTGTGCATTCCTCAACTCCTCGCTGTCTCACACCCCAACCCCCATGTCCAGTCTGTTGCCAAAGTCTGTCAATTTTACTTTTGCAACATCTGTTGAATACACCCCCTTCTCTCTGATACAGCTATGACCTGGTGCAGGCCCTCCTCAACTCAAGCTTGGACAATTACAATAGCTTGCTGGTAAGTCTGGCTGCCTCACATCTCTGTCTACATGAAGCCACCCTCTATGTGGCCTCCAAAGTGACTTTCCTAAAGTATAGGTCTCACCATGTCATTCACACTCTAGTGGCTCCTTATCACCTCCAGAATCAAATTCAAAGTCCTCTATTTAGCATTCAAAGACTTTCATAATCTATCTCCCTGGCCCCCAAACATTCTGGTCTTCTTATGCTTTACAGCCTCGAGGTACTCTTTGATTCAGTGCCACTGACTTCTTTGATGTTCCACAAACAAGACTCTCCATCTCTTAGCTCTGAACCTTTTCTCTGCCTATCCTCTATGACTGGAATGCTTTCCCTCCTCATCTCTGCCTACTACCTTCCCTGTCTTCCTTCAAATCTCAACTAAAATCTTATCTTCTACAAGTAGCCTTTCTCAACCTCAGTTAATTCTAGTACCTTCCTTCTTTTGATCATTTCCTATTTGTCCTGTGTATGTTTGGGGGGAGGACATCTCCAGTCATCCTGATCTATATCTTGACATTGGACCTAGATGTCTCTGGAGGAGAAAGTGAGGCTGGTGATCTTGCACGGCCTTCCCTCACTTAAATCCAATTCACTTGCAAGTCATGGCATCACCTTCCTGATGCCATGATCCTCTTTGAGAATGCAGAACAAAAAACAATAATTTGTCCTGTATAACTTGTTTGTATATATTTGTTTGTTTGTTATCTGCCCTCATTAGATTGTGAGCTTCTTGAGAACACTATCTCTTACCTCTTTCTGTATGCGCTATATTTAGCTCAGTGCCTCACATATAGTAGGTGCTTAATAAATGTTTATTGACTGACTGGCTCGACTTCACTAGGCAAGTCATAAAACACACACACACACACACACACACACACACACACACACACACACACATACTCGCATCTTACAGCCTAAACTTGGCATTAAAATTTTTTAATACATTCTCTTTTTCTAAGTCACTCTTACCATACCTTTTAATATATCATCATAGTGGCATACTGCTCATGTTGAGGGTCTGGTGGGTTTGCCCTTTAAGAATGAATGACAAATTGCATGAGGCTGATGCTACTGATGCAGGATCTCTTAGCTTGCTGATTCATGTTGTTTACTTAAATTGCAATGCCTGGAAGATGAATAGAAGAAAAGCAAAGTGCTGATGAGCAGTTATATCATATAGGCATTGGACTTTACAAAGAATTCTTTCATTTTAACATTAAATACCCCTAAGAACTTCTAGTCTAACCTCCTCATTTTATGGATGAGAAAAGAGACCTTCAAGGGTTAAGTGACTTGTCCAAGATGGTACAGGTAGTTAAGGGGAGATCCAAGATTCAAACTGAGATTCTCTGGCACCAAATTCATCATTCATTCTACTGCACCATGTTCTTAAGGTGCTATCTAGCTGTGACACTCCATGATTTGATTTCCAATATTTTTTTCTAATTCAGCACCCAGAAAAAAGGTTGATCCTGTCCCAATTTTTTTCCAACTATAGATGTCTCCTACTATGTAAGTAATTACCTAATGAATGTTTCTTATACAATGAATGTTTCTAACAATTCATTTGTAATACAAATCCATTAGGCAGCTAGGTAGTGTGGAAAGAGTGTTAGACTTGGAGTCGTGAAGTGCTTAGTTCAAATTAGGCACCAGATACTTACTAACTATGTGACCCTGGGACTCATCTAAAATGGGAATGGTAGCACCTACCTCCCAGCATTGTTGCAGTGATAAAATGAGATAATACATGTAAGGCATTTTGTATACACTAAAACAATATATAAATTACTTATTAATCAGTGTTTAGAACTGAGTTGTCACTTTTTTAATACTCAATATTAACTTTCTTTGGAAGGAAATAAAAAGGTCAGAAATGTGTGAACATTTGTAAATTACAGAATTGTTAGATCTCATAAAACATGGGATTTTGTCCCATTGATAGTTGAAAGTAATGACGTAGAATATAATCCTATTTCTTAAGATCTTTCTTCAAAAGATGATTCTTTATTAAAATAACAAATACTTAACTAATCTCTTATTTTACAAACAAATCAAAATATACTATAGAGCAAGATTTAAAGACATACAAATATCTAGGTACATTACATGTTTTCTCTTTTTTCACTATATTTAAATAGTTAAAAGCTCTTGTTTAATCTAATTTTGGGTTTAATTCTCAACTCTAAGAGTTCACTCTAATTGTCTTCCTAGAGTCAGAAGCCTTCATGGACTATCTTCACTACAGCAGTGCTTCTGAATTTCAAATCCATGCCTTGAAAGCTTGATACTTTGACCTCCTTCCCACCCCTATCTCTCTCCTGCTTTAGGTACCAAATCCATCAATTATCTACTTATTCTAATTGCCCTAGATAGGATTTAATCCATGCCTAAATTCTGCTAATCCAGTCTCTCAAAGGGGAAATTAAGCTTCCTTCACTCTGCGGTTTGGCTATATCAAATCCCTGTGTCTTGTCTCTGTCAATGGCCAAGCAAATAGAGAAGGCTAAAGGTAACTGAGTTTTTATCATACTTGGGGATGGTCTTCCTCCAATCAGGCTAAGGTTCCCATGACAACCAACTTCTATCTCATTCACTCATTCCTCTCAACTTCCTCTCTTGCTTAATTAAAGTATAATCTGCATAGAAAGGGGATTTCATTAGTTCTATAGGCTTCAAAATTTTACAACATGCTTTTTACACAGAAGATTTCTTTTTTAAAGAGGGTTCTAAACTCTTCAAATAATCATTTAAAAGTCTTATACTAGTTTCCTTACATTGGGGAAAATTTTTCATTTACAAATTCATTTTCATTTGATTACCTACTTGTTTGGGTTGGGGTGGGGGAAGAAGCATGTATTTTTGTATCATTTAACTATTAAATATTTGAGAGTAGAATTAGTGTTTGATTCAGTGTTTATAATGTATTAGACCGACAATGCCTCAGACCTCCATCCTCATCCTGGTATCTTGCAGAAAGTGAGGCTAGTGGCAAAGAAAGAGGGGCCACCCCAACCAGCTGGATCTTTTGCCTTGAGAATTTAGTACTCCATACCAAAGCAGAGCACCCACCTTGTAAACTGAGGCACCAGTTTGATCTGGGGCTACTGCTCTCTTCTCAGACATGGACAATAAAAACTACTGACTGAATAGGGTTATTTTCTTTCAGGGGATCCCAAGCCACTGTAGAAACCCTGGTCTTTTAAGAGAAGTTTCAGTCCAAAGGTAGAGCTGTTTAAGTAGCCCTAGACTGAGAAAAGTCCTCGTTCTTCAGAGCTTTGTTAGAGGAACTGCTCTTCCTGGACAACCTCTGTGTACTGACCATTCTTCCTTAAGCTTTTCCTGCTAGCTTGTCAAACTACTCACCCAAGCTACTCGCTTGAATCCCCAAATAAACTCTAGGCTTTCCTTGGGGATGTAACCCAGCCAGCCTGCATCAAAGTGCTCTGTGCTCGATGAGCAAAGCAGAATTATAGTATCTTAAAAGAAACATGAGATGCACAAATTTAGAGACATTTCCCTCCCAAATGGTCGTACAGACAATTTGTGCCTGACCTGTGGCAGAGACTTCCAAGCTCATATTGGTTTGATTAGCCACAGTCAGACACACTGTACACCCACCCTGACATAGTGATGTCATTTGGTCCATTTTGATTGCAAAGGACAATAACCAACCCAGCTCCAGTCTTCCCCTTTAAGTTGTGACAAACCTCTCATATCATACCCCTAATAGTATCTGTCCTGATCCATGGCAGGACATTGTACAATTGACTTAGTGCGTTGGACAGAAATTTAACTAAAAATTTGTATGTCCCAAACAAGCTTAAATATCTCTCTCTCTCTCTCTCTCTCTCTCTCTCTCTCTCTCTCTCTCTCTCTCTCTCTCTCTCTCTCTCTCTCTCTCTCTCTCTCTCTCTCTCTCTCTCTCCTCTCTTCTCTCCTCTCCTCTCCTCTCCTCTTTCTGTCTGCTTCTCTGTCCATCAGTCTTCTGCCTCTGTGTGTATCTTTCTCTGCCTATCTCTGTCTCTCTCATCTGTCTGCCTTCCCTGACTTTTTCTGTCTCTATTTGTCTTTTTCCTCCCCTCACCTATCCTACTCCCTCTTCCCCCTTCCTATCTTCTTTCCCTCTCCCTCTCCCTCTCTCCTTCCCCCTCTCCCTCTCCCTCTCCCCCCCCACTCTCTCTTTTATGTGTCTCTGACTCTGTACATGATGAGATACTAGGAAATTTTTCATCACCAAAGTGGAATGTTTTTTAGATAATGAATAGTATCATTGAATTACAAAGCATATATTGGGTATGTGTGGATATATATATGCAGGTATTTGCTGGAGGCTTTCACATTCATGGCACAGTGACCAGTTCTGTAACCAAAGAAGTTCTTTGCTGCTCTGGGCATGATTGAAAAATAAGATTCCCGTGGCATGTGAGTGCTGTAGCATGAAGCACAAAATATTAAACTAATATTGTTTTTATTTTCAGTAACACTGAAACCCTCAACATAGCTTGGTTAGATATTCCTTTCATATGAGATTCTCTTAAAACCTACCATATGAAGTTGTTGCTGTTTTAGTCTGCAGTAATACTAAGCTTTTACAGAATGAGGACATGATTACAACTCTTCAGAATTTAGAATTTTAGTCTCAGAGATAAGATGAAGTTTTCAGAGGCAATTGTTTTTTGCCCCAAAAACTTAAGGAGAAAGAAATTATTGAAATGAATAACAACATCCCCAAAAAGTACTTATGAAATCTAATTTGTAATATCAGTGAAAACTGAAAACTGATTTCTTAATTATTCAGTCCTATCTTTGTACTTTGCAAACCAGGAGGAGATGGAAATTTTTATACATTATCAGTCACTCAGTCAATTACAAAGTGATGCTGGAAGCTATTTGTTATTCATAACTGATAAGGTGGGACTAACGAGCTCTTAATCAAATTGACTCACATATTAAAAATGGATTCTACAGATTTCAAAATGTTTGAATTTTTATATTTAAAAAAATTTTAGTTCCAAATTATTGATCTTGGAATCATTAACACCTGGGTTTCAATTCTGCCAATGGTAATTACTATGTGATCCTGGGTGAGCCATTGAACTTCTCTGAGGCTCACTTTCTTCATCTACGAAATGGACATAATCATAGCACCTACTGTACAAGGTTGTTGTGAGGCTCAAATGAGGTCATACATATAAAGCAGTTTGAAAACCTTAAAGTCCCCTATAAATGTAAACTAGCATTATTCTTATTACTATTAAATATCTCAGATGGCTTATTGGTGAATGTGTCTTGTAGGGCTTATCAGCTGATAGAATTAACTTCTGTGAACTCATTAAAATGCACAGCATTAAAATAACAGTTATAGATGCATCACTTAAAGCATCTTGCAGAACTAGGGATATTTTGGGGGTCACCTTTTTTTCTTTTAGTAGTATAGTCCATGATTGATATTGTTCCAGAATAAAATAAATAAAAAGATCAGAGGAATAAGTGATTAAAAACTACATTTAAGAAGAATAGTAGATTCTAAACCAAATTGAATAAGCAATGATTACCAATAGCCAGTGTTTAATGCAATTAACCCCAACCCCCCTAAGCCATTGCTTACTTTGCTCCTAAAAGATATATGACAAGTTAACCTCTTGCAGATTTCAGGGACCAGTTTTTGCAGTAACTTTCCTTTTTATCAGATCTGTGTTGTCATCTTTCAAGGGTGATTTTACATCTTAGGCAGTGCAACATCTTTATTTGGGGGTAGACAGATGGGCAAAGGAAATGGGGCTGGTTCTTTAATTAAAGATATAGAGCCAGAGTTTGCTTTTCAGGCTTATTGGACACTATTAACGACAGGAGGAACTGAGACTCATCTGATGGGGCCAAATTTGTATCCACAATCAGTTTCTATGGTAACTGTATCTTAGGCCACAGGCACAAACAGAGCTGGGCAGAAGATGACTGATTTTATTTGCTTTTTTTTTTCAAGAGACCAGAAAATAGATATTTCAGATTATTGAGAGGCTAATGTTCATGGATGTTGATTACATAAGTTTTACCTCATAAGGACCTAGTAAAATACTTAGTATTTTCGCATAGTTACAGGTAACTTTGTTATTAATGTTATTTTGGTAACACCGAAACCCTCAACATACTTTGGTTAGATATTCCTTTCATTTGAGATTCTCTTAAAAGCTACTATATAAAGTTGTTGTTGTTGTTTTAATCTGCAGTAATATTATTCATGGTAGGTGTTGAGTAATTACTGTGAATCTGTACGAAGGTTTAAAAGAGGTAGTATCCAGAGACAATTAATTATAGATTACATTAATAAATATTCAGTTAATACAACTCCTGAAGCTAGCAAGCATTTCACATGAAAGTTGAAACTCTTTACAAAGTAAATTTATTCAGTGAGAAGGAACATAGTTTAGGGTATAATGGGTCAGTGTTAGAATCAGAAAGACACTTGGGTTCAAATTCTGTATTTCATACATACTAGCTGCGTGACCATGACCAAGTCACTTGATATCCGTGACCTCAGTAAATCCTAAGATGGTGAGTTACTAATTTGTATAAATAGAAAAAGCTTCCACATCAAAAACTCTCTAAGGCGGTGAAAATACAGGTTCAGACCCCACACACACACACACACACACACACACACACACACCAGTAAACTAGTTAATCAGTTGAACTATCTTCATTTGCTATTTTTAAAAATTGGCAGATGCAGCAAGCTTGTCTATCACTGGAATACCCGGTTATTTAGAGATTACTGAATAGCTGAAATAAAATAAGGAAAAATCAGAACAGCACAAATAACTATGAATCTTTGTGGGTTCTCTGTTTCTATACATGCCATGTTTATAACTATGTGTATTCACACATATGCATCACATTCCTGATGAGAAGGAACTGAGCAGTCTAATTAGATCAATTTCTCCTTTGAAAAATTAAGTATAATCATTTTTCTTACAGAGCCATAACTAAGGCAGAGTGACTGGGATATGCCCCAGGACACTAAAAGTTATAGGACACAAAAATTAGGTGTTTATACTTCTTTAACACTGGAGCATAACACAAAGCCATTGCATATATACTTTGCTTGTAGTACTCATCTGTGAGCCCCTGTAGTAACTGACTTTCCCCTCCAGCTCAAATAAATTTGTCTCAATTACGTCTTTTAAACATACATATATATATATATATATTCCAAAATTGCATGTAAAAATAATTTAACATTCTTTTTTATTTTGAGTTTTGAGTTCCAAATTCCATCCTGCCCTCCCTGCCTGCCCCTCTCCCTGAGATGGTAAGCAATTTGATAGAGGTTATATATGTGCAATCATGTAAAACATATTTCCATATTAGTCATTTTATGGAAGAATACTTATAAGGAAGGAAGGAGGCAAGCAAGCAAGGAAGGAAGAAGAGAAAGAAGGAAGAAAGGAAAGAAAGAGAGAAAGAAAGAAAGAAAGAAAGAAAGAAAGAAAGAAAGAAAGAAAGAAAGAAAGAAAGAAAGAAAGAAAGAAAGAAA
>NW_020954580.1:20055178-20169751 GCF_900497805.2 Vombatus ursinus | reverse complement strand
AAAGAAAGAAAGAAAGAAAGAAAGAAAGAAAGAAAGAAAGAAAGAAAAAAAAAAAAACTTCAGTTTGTATTCAGATGCCATCAGTTCTTTCTCTATAGGCAAATAGCATTTTTCATCATGAGTCCTTTGGGACTGTCTTGAATATCGTGTTGCTGAGAATAGCTAAATCATTCATTGTTTTTCACCATATGATATTGCTGTTACTGTATACAATGTTATCTTCGTTCTGTTCATTTCACTTTGCATCAGTTCATGTAAGTCTTTCCAGGTTCTTCTGAAATCATCCTACTTGTCATGTTTTGTAGCACAATAATATTCCATCACAATCATATATCACAGCTTGTTCAGCTATTCCCCACCTGATGAGCATACCCTCAATTTCCAATTCTTAGCTACCACAAAAAGAACTGCTATAAACATTTTTGTACAAATGGGTCATTTTCCCTTTTAAAAAAAATCTCTTTGGGATACAGACCTAGTAGTGGTATTGCTGGGTCAAAAGGTATATGCACAGGTTTTTAACCCTTTGGGCATAGTTCCAAATTGCTCTCCAGAGCAGTTACATCAATTCACAGCTCCACCAACAGTGCCCAGTTTTCCCACATCTCCTCTCACATTTATAATTTTCCTTTTCTGTCATATGAGGCAATCTGATAGGTATAAAGTGGTATCTCATAGTTGTTTTAATTTGTGTTTCTCTAATCAATAGTGATTTAGAACATTTTTTTTCATATGACTATAGATAGCTTTGATTTCTTTGTCTGAAAACTTCCTATTCATATCCTTTGACCACTTGTTGATTGGAAAATGACTTGAATTCTTATAAATTTGATTCAGTTTTCTATATATTTGATAAATGAGGCCCTTATCATAGATACTTGCTATAAATTTTTCCAGGTTTCTGCTTTCCATTTTATTTTGGTTGCATTGGTTTTGTGTGTACAAAAACTTTTTAAGTTAATATAATCAAAACTATCCATTTTACACTTCATAATGTTCTCTATATCTTGTTTGGTACAATTACTTCTTGTATTATTTTTCCATTGTGAATTATAGAGTTCGTTTGTGTATATGAACTGAGCTGTTCACTCCAGGGGCCCAAATGACCAATTATGGTTCTGAGTACCCTTACTGTAGAATGTCTTCATAGTGGAATATGCTCCAAGATAGGCTGATTATTTCCTGAAAGTCTTTAACCCTATTTAAGTAAGTTCCTTCCTAAAATTCTTCCAGTTCATTTTAGTTATGGCAAGATATTCAGAAGAAGCTTTTTCCACAGCAGGTACATGGATTGCTGCTTTGCACATGGCAGGCTACCAATACTAAATGAAATACATTTTTTCCAAAATAGCCTCTAAAATGTTATGCTGTGGATTTTAATCTTATGATGTATCTGGCAGCACGGGACTCATTTTTTGTAATGGATCTGAGCAACACATATTTGTAAATGAGGATGTTATGTACAGGTGAATAAGCCTTATTGCAACTCTCTGCACAGCCTTTCCATCACAGCAGCTTTTAAATCTCTTCCGCAAAATTGACGTATGGTGCATAAATTACAAGATTGGCAGAAATGTATTCTAACCTGTAGAACGTGAAAAACATGTTAATTTTCAATTGTTTCTGCTTTTTTACAATCAGACATTTTCCGAAAACCCTGCATGATTTATTCTTTTCTTTTTAATGAATTGTTAAAAATGTTTGAAAAGGCATTAAATCTTCCCCTCTGCCATTAATCTACAGATGGGGGAAATAGGGGGGTTAAATGGCCTCTTACTATATTGCTTTATAAAACTGCTGATTCTAGCAATGCCAAGATAGAAATACATACTAATGTAAGGAGCCCTGAATGCAAACAGCAAGCTCTTTACATTTATGGAGAAAAGACTAATAGCCTCATTTTAACAAGGCTCTTAACACCAGGCCTTTAGCATGCATTGAGTGAATGGAATCGGGAGGACTCCCATGGACTAAAAGCTTCTTAATTCAACATTCATACTTAACATGGAGCCCTCCTGATAAGCTCTCATAATCTAGCCAAGTAGGGTTGCCATGTTGAAAGCACACCAAAATGAACTTTTTAAGTTATTTTGAACATTTCACTTCTTAAGTCACATCACTGATGGAAAGATAAATACATTTGAAACCCAATTGTGTGCTCTAATATAACAATGTTATGGAAAATTCTAGATTTCTGTTATGACTTAAGTCAAGATTGCTTCTCTCAACTATATATATATATGGCATTAAGTCCAAGTTGGTGTTTAAAAAAAAAACAGTTGGAGGCTAGCAAGAGAGATAAAGTATTTCTTAAAATAATTCTACTTTCAATGGATTAGAACTTCTGACTTTTTTTGTGAGGAGAAAGGTTCCTCACAAATTCCTTACTAGTTGCTTTGAGTAAATCTAACCCTAAGTTTTGTTGGTAACAGCACAAAAAAAGAACCATGACTACACGTGCCTGCATACCTCCTTTTTCTCCCACCTCCTCCTAAAGCACCCTTCTCTACTTTGGCTCTGTAAGTTTTGGCAGCTCCCAATCCCTAGTACCATACAATTTACTTGACAATTTCCTAGCTACAAAATGGAGTATTTGTGGGAAGACAGCAATTCACTTGAAAAAGTCCTTGGAGTTTTGATGAACTCCAAGGTCAACATATGAGCATGTTTTAGCAGCCAGAAATTTCTAATCGAATTTTAGGCTGGATTAAAAGAAACATGAGGTCTACTATAGCCTACCCTGGCCAAACCACATTGGGAGTACTGTGTGCAGTTCTAGGAAGGGCATGATGGCTATCTTCAACTGTTTGAAGGACTCTCATGTGAAAGAGGCTTCGGCTTGACCTGAGAGGGCAGAACTAGTAGCAGGGGTTGATAGTTGCAAAAACACAAATTTAGACTTGTTAAGACAAATCTCCTAACAAATAAAAGTATCCAAAAATTATAGTGGGATGTCTTTGGAGGCAATGGGTTTTCTATTATTGATGTATTTTAAGCAAAGATATAATGACCACTTGTTGAATATGTAAGGAAAGAAATGTTCATTTAGGTACATTTGCACTAGCTGGCCTCTCAGATCTCTTCTAACTTGAAGAGTCTGTTTCATGTAATCTTTGACAACCAAGGCAACAACCTATAAGGCCCCACCTTTAATTGGGATGTTAACAATGAATGGAACTGAAGAAGAGAATCTATTTTCATCATCATCCTTAACATCTGTTGAGCTCCTGTTGTGAATACAATCATGAGTTGTTCATTATATATACTTAAGAAGCTTAGAGTATGTAAATGAGATATTGACTCATTAAGATATGATTTTAGTGAGTCTGTGATTTTCTTGATATAGACACTCCCTCTATCAATGTAGATCACAAGCCCTGAACATCTTTTCATCCTGTGTAGTTCTTGCATATTTACATTTTCCCATAAATCCTTTACATTGGATCTACCTAAAATTCTCAAAACTTTCATCCTATTTTTTTGCCATCCGGAGCAGAAGTGCCCAGGGGCACGAAGCCTTCACAGTTCTGTGAATGTAGCCTTGTAACCAGATTAAAATGTAATTGTAAAATGTTTAACAAAATAAATAAGAATATAATACAGCACAGATGATGTTAATTTGTGGTTTTCTAAGTCAATATGTGAGTCTAGGATCTTGAGTTTGACAACCCTGCCGTAGAGGCTATTAAATATACCACTTTGGCTGCCTATCTGTTGTCTCTCATTCCAATTATATGACTAACCAAACACCTTTCCTCTTCATGCAAATATCCAAAATATCTTCCGTGCAACTTTTCACATTCAAGTTATCATTATTAATATGCTAAATCTTGTTTATACTTTATAATACATTTGAAATATTGATATAAAAAGTGATGCACTTTTGTTAACAATGAACAGTTGAGGAGCTTTGAAAGCACATTACAGATTCTTAAATGTGACTCAACCCCATCTCTTGTTGCTATTTGCATCCAAGTCCATTTCATTGTTCCTCTATCATGCCTTTTCAGGGTCCAGACATTGATGGAAAATTCAGTAGACTACTTGTCCAGCTCTTTGTTATGGTCAATGTACAATCAACCCTACACAGGAAAAACAGTCTCAAATTTCTATGGACTTCATTCAGAAGCTTATGTAGTCATCCTAAGCTCAATACAATTAGAACATTGACACTTGAAATATAAATCTAAATTAAACATTTAGATTGTCTATGAAGTAGATAGGGCATTGAATATAGAGTCCAGAGAGACCTAAGTTCAAATCTTGACTCTGCTATGTATTAGTTGTGTGACCTAGGGCAAATCACTTACCCTTTGTAATCTGGTGCTTGTTGAAGCTAAATGAGATCATATATATAAAATGCTTTGGAAACCTTAAAATGCTATATAAAGTTGATGATGATGATGATGATGATGATGATGATGATGATGATGAAGATGACAACTTCAATGATGGTTTAGAGCTGAAAGGGATAACCTATACCAACTGTAAATTTTACAGAGGAGGAAATCAGATCCAAGAAAGGTTGATAACTTGTCCAAAGTCACACAAGTAACAATTAGCAAGGCCAGGCTTTGAGCCAAGGGCCAATGATTATAAATCCAATATCCTTTTCATAGTGTCATGCTGGTTCTCATCATCAGTAAGAAATCCTATCTGAACCTTAGATAGGGCAACTTCCATGATACAAGCAAATATTTAGGGTTAATGTATGCTAAGAATTTAAATTATAAACCAATATAAATAACCTAAGTGGAAAAATGCATGGTGTGTGTAAACAGGCTTTAACATATGACACATACACAATATATGCAAACATACACACATATATGTAGCAACACTAATTCCGTGGTGTACTTGATAATATATAAGTATGTTTATACATATACATATACATGAAAATACCTCTACCTGAGTAATTGACAAACTATAAAATGCTACATAAATATGATGTTATTGTTATGATTATTACCCTTCCTACAAGGCCCACCTCAATTTCTCTTCCATGAAGCTTATTAAAAGCTAATTATTCCTTTCTCTGAACTCTAATATTATTTGTTATCTGTATCAATTCAATTACACCCTGATGCCTCAGTGTGGTGTTGTATTAACCTTGGGTTCTCATAGGCTATGCCAGCAGGACATAAGCTCTGGCCTGGCCTGTCATGCTGTGAAGACTTTTGGAGACTACATATCTTTCGTACAAGAATCAACTGAGCTTAGAGAGATTCATCACCAGATTGCCTCAGGATGATGAATGTTTTTGGCCAAAGCAATGCAGAAGAGCTATTTATGAAGGGGTAGAGGAGTTGCATTTTACATCATTGAAGAGAAGACTGACAAGAAGGAAATCAGAGATCCTCTTATAGTCAGAAATACCCAAGTTCAAATCCTTCCTTAAAAACTTACAAGTTGTATGACCCTGGATAAGTCACCTAATCTCTTTCACCTAATCTCTCTTAGTATCCTCATCTGTAGAATGGGAATGATAACACCTATTTCACAGAATTGTTATGAAGATCAAATGGCATAGCATATGTAAAGAATTTTGCAGACTTTAAAGCAATATCTGAATGTTAGCTATCATTATTATATTATTAATGAATGTCTACCCTCATATTATTTTCTGATCGTCTCATTTGAGGATAATAGCTGTCTTACGCTTCTTTTGAATCTTCCACGGCACCAAGCACAATGCCAGGCACATAGTTAGGGCTTCAATAAATGTCTTCATGATTTGGGGGATTAAGAGGAGAGGGAATTATTCAGTCAATCAATTAGTATTTATGATAAGCCACCGGGCCATTTACTACATGCTCAGCATTGTGCTAGTAGAATTAGACATCTCTGCCCTCAGAGCACTTATAATCTACTTGACAATATAAGGCATGAAATGGCAACAAACAATACAGTGTAAAGAAATGGTGAAAAAAAATAAATATAAGTATTACAAGTTATAAACACTATAGAATTCAAAAGGGAAGAAATTTAGTAATGACCATAGTAGCCTATGAGGTTTTCCTGAAGGCAGTGGCCTTGTTTCTTAGTTGGACTTCTAGTTAGCCAAATACAAGTTGTTTGGAAAAAAAACAAGTTTTTAAACACTGGGTTCAATCCCAGTCCAGATTATGGGGAAAGGGGATTACTTAGAAGAACTGACTCTGTTGTTAGGTACCTTATGAATTCATTTTCAATTCTTGTAACCATTCTGAGTCTCTGTTTTGCCATGGTTGATTTTTGGCGTGCAGCAGCAGCGCTGATTATAATTTTGTGATGCTTTGTCAGTAACCAGAGTCTATAATTGATCTTCATCTCTAATTACTTTTCTCTCCACAGGTGTCTGGAAAAAGTCCAGATGGGAGTTCACACAACCTCCGCTTTGAGGGGATGGAAAGACAATGTGCATCCTTACCCAGGTAAATCACTGAGGCATCTCCCTTTGCCAATTCACCCTCAACTACAGCCTTTTGAGTAATCTGCATGAAACAGGCTCTTAAATGAGGGATTATGGTGTAATTTCCTTCCACTGCCTTCTGCTGCAGCCTTGGCACCTATGTTATAGCATCACAACTATGCTAAGAATTGAAACGCTTGTGGGGGTTTTTGCAAGAAGAAAATAGTATGTCATTGCAATTGAACATGTCAGCAAGAATATTGGATGCTGAACAGAAATCCTAAACCATCGCTATAAAACCGACACTAAGCATAGAGCATCAGGTCCAGAGACAATATCATAATAAATCCCCTGTCCAGAAAGTTGCCTATGAGTATCTACTGACCTTGGAGCTTAATGTTACTAGCAAAGGGTAAAATTTCACCCAGGTCCCCACAGGAGAGTAACATGAAACTGACTTGAATTATTCTGTGACTATATTCTGTGTGGCAATAACCCAATATTGCTCCAAGGAGCACATATTCTTGAAAGTTGCACACTCATGAACACGACCATGTGGGAAAAGTTTGCCTGGCAGTCCTATCAGAACGTGATCCACTTATGCCATAACTGGACACCCTGGAAAATGAGATCAAATTCTCAAAGGTTTTCCCTCTTATCCTCTAACTGAAGATTAATTCTGGTCTCATATTAGCAGAGCATAACAAAATGAGAACTTTCAAAGACACAAAGTCATGTGTGAATTAGGGAGCTAGACTAAGAACTAAGGAAAAGCTAGTTGAGAAAAGAAAAAATAAAAACATAAAAAAAAATCTCACCTTTTTAATGGAGTAAGGGCTCATTAAAAATATTATTTCTCCAATCTAAGCAGCATCAGACTTGAAATAAGTCTTTGCCCAGAAAGGTAGTTTCCTCTTTGATTCAATGGATAAAGTGTTGGCCGTAATTTTGCACATAATTTAAAAAATAAAATAAAATCCTAGATGCTAAAGCAGGTCTGCTTTTATAAGTTGTGCAGTGGTCTCCAAAAGTGGAAAAAATCCTAAAACTAGTTAATAATCACTTTAAACAATGAATGAGTACGTTGTCCAATGCACAAATCAAAACAAAAATTAACAAATCTGGCTTCCTTGTATCTAAATGTATTTGAATTTTCTCTCTTTGTTATATGCATTCTCTCTTTCTCCTTCATTCCTTTCTCCTCTTCCTGTTTTCCTAGCTTGACATTTTTATTTAGGTTTGGTTTGGTTTCTTATGGGGAACCCACCTACACTTTCCTATAGAGGTCTGTTGATTATAGTGAAGGCAGATAGAAAGTAGTGTGTTGTCATGATAGAGCTAAAAGTAGTCCAAAGTTTTCCTGACCAACAAACACGGCCCTCACTCCCTGCAGAACGCTAGTGTGAAACTGACTAGGGATGAGTCAACATGGATCTACAGACTTGTTCCAAATAAGAGCAAATGAAACCTCTAATGAAATCTAATCTAACAATTATTAGTCATAATGTCCCCCAAACATCCTAGAACAGTTTCTTTCACTTTACAAGCACTGAAATGCTGAAATCGTAGTTGAATATAAACAAGCCAGTTTTAGGATTAAACACTAGGGGAGGGAGTTTTCTGACAAAAGCATCACATTCACAGTATTGTGTGGGGCTGTATCTATCATCAGAATGTGTGAATTGACAAAAAAAAAAAAATCCTTCCAGCAAAGTGGATGTGTCTGTAGCTGAATTGCTCAATTTCTAATGAAAATAATTTTGACAAAAAGTGCATCCACACAATGGTAGCAATGATTAGATGCACGTGTAAGCAGACCTTCATTGCTACCTGGCAACCAGTAGTAGCCATGGTGGAGAGGAAACAGAATTTAGATAAACATATGAAAAAGAATTCATTGGAATGGTTTCTTGTTTTATTAATAAGGAAGATAAGACTAGATTAATTTTATCAATTTCTAAAAAAGGAAATGCAAAACAATCCCAGAGCACTTGCTCAAATCTGTAGATGATGGAGTATACAGAAAAGAGGATACTGAGAGATAGGAGGGTTTCCTAAGCATCTCAGCTAACTTGGAAAGAAGCATACACTTTCTGTTTAAATAGCTGGGACATTTTCCTTGCTTTGGGGATCCTTTTTTTCCCCTCAGGTTTAACTATAGTTAATAGTTAATTGAGACACATTGTCTCCCTTTTTCAGAATTGAAGAACAATATGTCTCTGCTTGTCCTTTCTTCACAAAAGGAGGAAGGAGTTTTAAAATATTTATGAAGTTAAATTTTTAATTAAAAATTGTGATAATTCTCTCAGTTGAAAAGAAATGCCAACCTTGGAGGAAACTTAATGGGCAGTGGGTTTGTTTGGTGCCTCTTTTGTAGTGTGAGTACCTTGTTAGCATTCAAAATATACTCCAGTATGTTGGTTTGTCCATAAAATCTGAACGTGTAGAAACAAAAGGACAATATTTCCCCATGAATTCATTGCTGGGACCAAAATGGTGCCAGGAAACTTGATTGGGGCAGGGGTGGAGGTGGTGTTAGTGTCTTTAAACTAGGTGCATGTAGCCTGTTGACACCTACTTTCAAAATAATGGAAAAAGCAATACGCAAGAGGTGGAAGAAAAAAGAACATTCTTAACACTTGGAAGATTTGTTTTTCCTTTTACTTCTTTGAGTACGGTTTTGGAAATAAGTCCATGTCCTTGTAAATGAGCATCAGACATTCACCAAAACACTGTAACCAGTCCTATTATCATCATCACCACCACCGCCACCGCCACCAATTGACTTTCATAGGTAAACCAAAGGAAATCAACATAGCATCCCTTTCTATTTGCTCAGTACAAATTGTTATTTTTCCTGGGTGAGCATGCAAATGGCTATTTCTAAGGCCAGGATAATATGAGAACAGTAAACGTATGTATTTTTTTAAACTGTCTCCTTTTCATTGAAAATATTGGCTCCAATAAAGCTGGGAAGCAAATACATCATGAAAACTGCTCTGTTTGCTCCCAAGCTTTTCTCTACACAGTCATTTCAACACACTATGTCTTCATATAAGCTTTGATCTTGCCATTCAGAGAATTCTTATCCCCTGGGAGCACAAAAAGTAATTCTTTCTCCATTAGGACCCAAGCCTGGTCTTCTGACTAAAGACTGAGATTGTCCATCACAGAGTTAGATTCATAATCCATGATGGCAATGTAGATATGATCTGTAGCTTTGTTAGCGACTGGCTGATGGATCCCATTGGTGAGAGCATGGCATTAAGGAGGCCAAAATTTGATCCATTGTGCAGGCCAATAAACTTTCTATTGCAGCATAGCCCTAAGTCCAGCCAAGCGTCTTAAAATATGTCATCATTCACAAGTACAACCAGACTGATGTGAGTGGAGGAAAAAGCACAAACCCAGAATGGTACAAAAAATACCCACTATGAAATCAGAATACCTTGGGTTCAAATCCTGACTTAGATACTACATATATGACCTTGAGTGAGTCACCTTTCTGGGTCTCAGTTTCTTCATCTGTAATATGAGGGTATTGACAAGATGACCTCTAAGTTCCCTTCCATATCTAAGTCTGTGATCCTATGATTCTTCTGACTACAAAAGCAGCACATGCCCTCCTGATGAAGCAATATCAATTAAATATAGGAAATAATATGCAGATGTAGCTTATGTATCTGTATTACAGCTTTTAATCATCTTTCAAGTGCTGTCTCAGAAAATCAATCTCTTAATTCCCTTGGAGCCTTCATTTGAAAAATGAAATAGTTTTGATCCGTAAGTGACAGAAGAACATTAATACTACACCCACTAAAGAGGCAATTCTGATTTGTTAGAATGCTCCTGGGACTTGAAAATATGCAACTTCTGAGTTAAGAAAGAGTAGACTATAAGTAGCCTGAGAAAGATTCTTATATATATTCTGGGGGGATAGCAGCACCAAGCATTCCCTACCAGAGAAACACTTTATTTGCCAAGGCTGGGAGTGAGCAAGAACCCATTCGCACCGTATTTTGCTCCCAGGAATTATGATGTCCTTTTACACATTGCATAAGTTTTTTGGGAAGAAAAAAAAATTCTCTCTGGAACATCTCAAACTGTCTTTGATTTGCCTGTGTAATGAGAAGCAGCATACCAATGCTGAATTAGGATGGAAGGAGCAGACAGCTAACACTCACTTCCTTGGAGCTTAAAAGTAAATTTGCTTTCCAGGCTTGTTCTCCGTTTTTCAGCATTGAATACATTTGTGTCCAGATCAGGATGCACACCATAAGGCTACACTTCCGCTTCAACATTTCAGTCATGTTTTGTTGCATGCCGCTTTTGTGTCTGTGTATATTTTTGTCCTCCTTCGGTAGGGTGCCAAGTAGGAGTGCATGGCCAACCTTGAAACTGAGAAGCCATAAACACTTGTCTGCTCTGGAATGTTCTCCCCAAAGCATTCTGTCTGGTCATCTTCTGATCACTTTACGAGCATTTAATCACTACCCAAAGATCCTGTGCCTCTCAGATTTCTCTCATTCACCTCTCCAGTTAACTTCTGTTTTACTCACTGCTATTGAATTTCCCTTGACCAGCCCAGAATTATTTTATAGCATGTGAAAAGCAGATGGCAAGGACATTGCATTTTTGCAAAGCTCCCCAGTATTACCAGTACCATTTTGACTTAATGATAACTACAGAGACAAATGAAACCTAGCACAATCAAAATAATACACACACATTTATCTGTATAGATATAGTAAAAAAAAAAAAACAATAGTAGCAGTTGTAGCAACAGTAGTTAGGATATACATATATATGACACATAAAACACTTTAACATTACAAAGTACACATATATTATTTCATTTGAAACTTGCAGCAATGCTATGAAGTAATTGCAATTATTCTCCTCATTTTATAAATTAGGAAATTGAGAGTGAGAGGAGTTAAATGACTTACCTAGGGTCATATAGGTAGTAAGTATCTGAGACAAAATTTGAACTCTGGTCTTCTTGACTCCAAGCTCAACATTCTATCCTTTTTATTACCTAGCTTTCTCTAATTTGAGTAGTTTGAACTACTTTAGTAATGCAGATCACAATCATTCATGCTGCCAACTTTCACCCATTCTTCCTTTAAGTACACTATTGGGGATCTACTCAACATGCTAGTCACCTGAATCATGTTCTCTTGACATGTCAAGACATGCATCTTGACAAGGATGCAAATGGAATATACTAGCTGTTCATTGATACTCCTACAACATAACCAGACCGTCTTTTTCACTCAAACATTTTGATAGTATCCTTTATACATCTGCATAATTCTTTGTTTGCAGTATGTTGCAGCCTGCTTATGACTGCCATGAGCCTTTCCACTGCCTTTTTCAATTTCAGTGTTTTCAGAGACTATTGTGATCCATGACTTAAAGCCATTGGACACTAAAATAATATTGATGTTTAACAGGTCAGTCTTTATTTCATGGAGAAGCTTGAGTTTTTAAGAAAGTTTTATAGTTTCCCAAAGATAATTTAATCTACTCTTGACCTGTTCAATGCTAGGTTTCATTCATTGTTCATTTCACATTGTTCATCATCTAATATATATATATATATATATTGATGCATATCTCTATAGGTTGTCCATCCAACTGCATATTGTAGCCTGAATAATAGATATCTTTCAGCTTCATACTTTGTCCTACGCAGATGGCTAGGCCAAACTCTTTTGAATAGTTTTGGATATTTTCCCGGACTTTCTGCCATGTTGACTAGCATTGTCTACAAATAACTAGGTCAAACTCTTTTGATTGATGCTTCTATTTGTGCTGATTGCAATATATTACCAAGTCCCCTCTGTGTATGCAAATATATCTAGATATCTTAAATTCTTACCACTTCTTTACCTAAAAGAAACTATTTTCCATAAACTATAACAAATCAGCCATCTCTCATCAAAGTAATCAATGTTCCAAAGCTACTTCATTAAGTACTTTCACTTTGCTACCAGGCCATAATAGTAATCTATCAAACATGATGTTTTTGAAGCTCTCCATTTTAGACACAATGGATGTTTTGAATGTTCAACTTGAGGCTCCTTGAACTATAGTGACTTTTCTTCCACACCTCCCTAGGCTACAGATACACACCAATTCATCCTTCTGCTGCCAGTTATCCATCAGTCTCCAGCATCTTCCTTAGTGATGAAGCATTGTTTTGATATCCCTTCCAGTCCATGAAAAGCCCTTTTTATCAGAACAACAAGAAAAAAAAAAAAACTCTGTGACTGACACTAATTTTAAAGTAATACACTTAGATGATCTGGAAAGCTTGTCCTGTTCATCTGCACATGTCAGAGTTTAATTTTTTTAAGCAATGAAGCTTATGTAGATAAAACCAGCAGATAAACTTTCGTATCCTTTCCATCAGGATCCCTAAGTTAAAAATCTGATTCTGTCAGTCACCTATTTGACTGGCACTCAATGCAGAGAAAAAGAAATGAAAATGATGAATTAGCAGTACTTTAGACCTTTTTTTAACATTAACCCATCTCCTTTTTAATTCTACATTTCTGAAAATGCAAAATTCACTGAAATTTAACATCTTATAGAAGCCAAACAGCTGGGGTTAATGTTAGAGTCCTATCATTTTTTTATGTCATTTAGTTCCTCAGATAAAAGTCAATTTTAATCAATCTCTTGGTCATTTCCTTGTATTTGATATATCCTCGATGCCAGCTAGGACAGGTGACATCAATTATTCAGTGGCAGGCTTCTATTAAAAGTTTAGTTAGAGGCTTAGTGCTATCCCTAAAATGGAGTTATCCCTAAAAGCAGCTGTGACTAAAACTTGGTTGACTATGTGCATTAAGTTCCATTATATTCTACTTTCTTCCCACTTCTTCAAAATGAATTCTAAGCTATTATACATTTTTTAAATTAAAGGTTATTTTAGGAGAATATCTTTATTAATACTTTTATATCCCCATTTTAATGCGTTCATTTTAATTCTGATATATTACATCAACATTTTATATTCAAATTAGATCTGGCATTTTAACATTTTAACTTTAGTATCCTTTTCCACTGTTAAGAACAATTTCTACAATGATTAGATGTACTAATCAAAGGCAAAGATAATGCCTTTTGTTTTATAAATCAGAGTCATTTTCCCACATAGCTCCTCGCATACATACCATTGAACTCTACCTTGTGACAAAGAAAAACAATTAAGCAATACCGACCAGGGAAACTACCTTATCTAACAGGACGTGCAATATTTTATACCCATAATCCCTTCGCCCCTCTACTGAGGAGGAGGGAAGCATATTATATCATCTATTCCTTGGGACTAAAATTGGCCATTGCAATTAATTAATCTGAATTAAACTGCCTTTTAATATTGTTTTTGTTTACACTGTTGGAGTCATGTTTATTTTTCTCTTGGCTCTGCTTACTGTGCTCTGCATGAGTTTATAGAAACCTTGCCATGTTTCTTCAAATTCCTCATCTTCATCATTTTTTATGATGCAGTGATATTCCATTGTACCGTGTACCTTAATGTGTTCAACTATTCCCCCATGGGGAGATGTTCATTTTATTTGTAGCTCTTTATTTTATGTCTTTGGCCTCCTTGGGGTTTGTGCTCAGTAGTGGGATCACTGCATCAAAAGGGTAGTGATTATTGTTTTGTTGTATTATTATTTATATTATTATTATATTATTGTAATGTCCTAATATTATAATTAATTTTAACTTGAAACACTTCAGGTTTTTAATTGTCAGAATACATTTAACATAGATTAAATATTTATTTTCCCCTTCCTTCCCCTCCACATGCCCCAGACCAATAAAAAAACCAACACCAGCATTCTTTTGTACCTAGGCAGCTGCTTGTTTTTCAAAACCCAGAACCACATATAATTCCTCACATTATATTCCCTGGCAGTTCTTGATGTTTGACTATTTTATTGTCACTCTAACATCTGCCTCCAAGAGCTTATTGCAGTGGGAATGATTGTTGTGGTGAGTTTCTTGACAGTGCTGAAATGTTTTCCTCACTATGCCATTCTAATGCTACACACTACTTCCTCCTGTCTTCATTTTACATGCCACTGGCTATTGTTTCTCTCTCTGAGTTCCATGTGTTTGGGTCTCATCATGGTGTCATCTTCAGGCAACCACACTATTCCTACTTAACCAAGTCCTACAGCCTGTTAAGAATTTTCTGATTTTTTTTTTTTGTACATTGTTTATAGCATGGGAGGAGACTGGCAATGTTTTGTGATTATTTCACTCTAGGTTATAGCTCTGAGACTTTACTTTAACTGAAAACTATATGCCCCACATAAAACAGAAATGCAATATGGTGATAATTAAAGGTGAAATGAATTGGTTTCCTTTTAGAAATACAAATTTCAATGATGCTTCTACACTATAGTAATTTCTCAATATATGTTCCCCCAATCCCCAATCAAACCCTCTTTAGCAACAAAGAAAAATAGATAAGCAAAACTGACAATGTGATCTCATCAGACAATGTACACAACATTCTGTACCTATAAGCCCCCTTTTGCTGTACTAAGAGGAGGGAAGTGTGTTATCCAGAACTAAAATTGATCATTTTAAGTAATTGGAGTCCCCAAGTGCCTTTGAGTGTTGTTTTCATTGACATTATTATAGTCAATATATGTAGTATTGTATGTGTTATTCTACTGATTCCGTTTTCTTTGCTGTATATCAATTCATACAAATTCTCCTTTGCTTCACTGAATTCCTTATATTTGCACCTCATATTCATTGTTTTCACCATTTGTCTCTCATTTCCATTGTAATCATTATTTTCTGTTATATTCATTTTCCACAATTTGTTCAGACGTTGCCCAATCAGTGGAATCACACTTTGCTTTCAGTTTTTTTTTTCCTTTGGGGGCAGATGCTAAGAGGTTCATTTGGATTTAACACAATGCAAGGGAAGGGAACATGCATTTATTGTTGTTGTTTATTCATTTCAGTTGTGTCCTACTCTTTGTGATCCCATCTGGGGTTTTCTTGGCAAAGACACTGGAGTGGTTTACCATTTCCTTCCCCAGCTTGTTTTTACAGATGAGGAAACTGAAGTAGCTAGCAAGTGTCTAAGGTCAGATTTGAACCTGTGAAGATGAGTCTTCCTCACTCCAGGCCTGACACTCTATCCACAGTACCACCGAGCTTTGCTTCACACTTCACAAATATCTCATTTGATCTTCCCAACAACACTGTGAGGTGGGAGCTATTACTATCCCCATTTTGGAGCTGAGGAAACTGAGGCAGATAGTGGTTAAATGACTTGCCCTGGGTCACACAGCTACTAAGTATCTGAGGTAGGAACTCCAAGCCTAGTATTCTATCCTCTGTACCACCTGACTGTGGAATATGCAGGTGAAAAATTCCAAAGTTGATAATATTATAACACTATCCAAACAGATACTAAAACTGGAGACAAAACTCAAACTGAGAGTAGAAGCTCTAAAACAATGGAAGAGGCTAACAAATAACCATCCTTGTTTGAAGATAATTTCAGGGGCAACTAGGTGGCACAGTAGATCGAGCTTTAGTCTTGGAGTCAGGGGGACCTGAGTTCAACTTGGGCCTCAGACACTTGAAACTTACTAGCTGTGTGACCCTGGGCAAGTCACTTAACTCTGACTGCCTCACCAAAAAGCAAAATACACACACATACACACACACACACACACACACACACACACATATATAATTTCAGCAGGAATAAAAATACATTTGTCCATTTTAAAATCCTGGGACACGTACTTTGAATTGGCTTTAAGACTGACCTGTTGTGAGGTGGAGAAAGATGAAATGATTGACTCCAACTTAAATTTTAAAAATATATAAATGACTAAATTAGTGGAATTCCAGAAATGCAATTTCAGTCCATATTTATCAGATGCCTACCGTGTGCTACAAAATAGGATGTCAACAGTGGGGATACCCTTCTCCTATCCCTTTCCTCTACTCTTCCCCCAAGCCACTCAGACCCCAAGTGTTATCTAAGAGGAGAAGAGCCTTAGCCAACAGAGACTTCTTTTTTTCCATCCTTTCATTTCACCCTTTTCCTGACACCCCCCCCCCAGGTGACCCAGATCCCATACGGTGGCCGCGCAGTAAGAATAACATGGCTATTTGGAAGAGCTAGGTCTCACCAATACAATCCTTCTGTCTTAAGACTATGTACTGTATCCTAAGGTCCTCAAACCTTCCATTCTGCCCTGCCCCTGTACCGCCCAGACTTCCAGACACTACCACCTGCTATTACACCCTAAGGACCTCTGGACCCTGCCATCTACCACACTGATGCATTTTAAGGCCTTCCAGATCTTTCCACTTCCCCTTTAGCTGCACTCTCCTGTATGTGGCACTTTCCCCAACTAGAACAAGAGTTCTTTCAAAGACAGAACTGTCACTATCCCTAACACTTAGCACAGTGTTAAGTGCATAAGTATTTAAGAAATGCTTTTTCTTTCATTCAGCATTCATTTATTTGCACATGTAGATCAGGAGGCTAGATGCTGATAAAATGCAAATTTAGATAAGAAATAGTCCCTGCCTTTAAGGAGCTTGCAGTCTAACAGACAATGAGGCATAGTTCAGATAACCATAATAATGAATCAATCAGTAAGAATGTATTAAATACTTATTACATTTAGCAATGCACTAGGCTCTGAAGGTAGAAGTACAACAAAGGAAAGTAGTCTCTACTAAAAAAGTTTCTTACATTTTACCTGTAACACACAATAATGCATAGTTCAGACAACCATAATAATGAATCAATCAGTAAGAATTTATTACATACTTATTACATTTAACAATATGCTAGGCTCTCAAGGTACAAATACAACAAATGAAAACAGTCACTACTAAAAAGTTTCTTACATTCTACCTGTAACACACAATAATGCATAAAAAGTTCTTTGTAGAAACTCTAAATAAAGTAGTCTTCCATACAGGTAAGGTCTAAAGAGAGAAGATTGTTACCCCTAGAGGTGGGGATGAGATAGGGAAGGCTTCCTGGAGAAGGTGTCATATGAGTTGATCTTTAAAGGATGGTAAAGAGGAGTGGGATCAATGGTCCAGCTATAGAAAACAACATGAGCAAAGGCACGGGTACATTGGGGAGACAAGCAGACCAGTCTGGCTGGAGTATGGAACATAAAGAAGAGTAATGTGAGATAAGACCAGGTAGTTAGAGTGGCATCAGACCATGATAGGTCTTAAGTACTATGCACAGCAGTTTAAATTTTTCCTGGTAGGTGTCAGGAAGTCATGGAAGATCTTTGAGCAGAGGAGTGCATGACCAGGTTTCTATGTAAGAAAGATTATTCTAGCAACAATATAATGGCTGGATTGAAAATGGGAGGGAAAGACTGCTTGTTAAATTGAAATGAATTAAATTAGGAGGCTATTGCAATCATTCAAGTGCATTGGGAATGAGGGTCTATACTAAAGTAGCAGCCCTGGTGCCAGAGAGGAGTCAATGGAAACAAGAGATATTAAGTATGTAGAATGACAAGCATGGTAACCACATGGATATGAAAGACAAGACAGAAACCGAAATCAAAAAACTAGGTTTCAAACATGGGTTCAAATGTGTAAGTGGCAGCACCACGGACAGAACTAGTGGCGTCAAAAGGAGGAGCCAGGATTGTATATGTTGCTTTTGAGTCACATAGTGGTCATTTGATCCTTAAATCAATGTAATCATTTTGAAAGTTTCACACTACCCAGCAGCAGTCATACTTCTAACACCACACTCACTACCTCAAGTTTTTGGACAGTAGGAATAAGAAGCTAGGTGATATCAGGAAATGTTCTCCAGAAAAGAAAAGAAAGCACTTTTAATTTTTCTATTTCTTCCTTCTCTGAAAGCAACATTTTCTAGCTATGGAACTGCAAGGTAGAATTCTAATCTAAAGAGATGATACCTCTTGTTCTGCCATTAATTTAGCTTAAAGAATCAGCAAGTACTTACTAAGTGCTAACTAATGCACCAAGCAAGGCAACCAGGTGGTGCAGTGTAGAGAAGGCTGGGCCTGGAGTCAGGAAGACTCATATTCATGAGTTCAAATCTTGTCTGAGACATTAACTAACTGTGTGTCCCTTGGCAAGTTTCTTAACCCTGTTTGCCTCAGTTTCCTCATCTGTAAATTGAGCTGGAGAAGGAAACGGCAAAACACTCCAGTATCTGCTGAGAAAACCCCAAAAGGGGTCACAAAAAGTCAGACAGGACTGAAAAATGACTGAACCTCATCAAGGCACCAAGCATTGTGCTGGGCATCATGGAAACAAAGACAAATATGGGCTCTACCCTCAGGGAGCTTACAATCTTCCATTAAGGAAAATAACATGTATTCGGGTTACTTGTGCGGGAAAAGGAGCGCCCTTTTGCTGTACTAAGAGAAGGGAAGTGTGTTATGCAGAACTAAAATTGATCATTTTAAGTAATTGGAGTCCCAAAGTGTCTTTGAGTGTTGTTTTCATTGACATTATTGTAGTGAATATATACATTATTGTATATATTATCCTACTGATTCTATCTTCTTTGCTCTACATCAATTCTTTATTACATTTAGCAACGTGCTAGGCTTTGAAGGTACAAATACAACAAATTATTTCAAATCCTGCGTTTGATGATTACTACTTGTGTGACATCAGGTGAGTCATTTAACATCCCTGGGCCTCAGTTTCCTCATCTTTAAAAATGAGGGGGTTGGTCTAGATGGCCTCTGAATCCCCTTCTAGCTCTAGATCTCATACCGTCTTAACCAAGATACAGGAAAGGAATAGAGACTAGAGTCTACAATTGTGATTGCATTGATATCGATAACTCCAAAATGAGGAAATTTCCTCTACCAATGCAGGTTGGAACCTTCTTGGCAATTTATAGTCTTAGAGTTAGTTGCCAATCCCAGTGGTGTCAAACGCAAATAGAAACAGGGCCACTAAACAACACATAAGAATCCTTGCAGCCCTCATATGGACTTAGAAGACAACACTTTAACATTATCTATGTTCTGTTGGGTTTTTTTAATTTATTTTGTTAAATATTTCCCAATTACATTTTAATCTGGTTCCACTTGCACTCTGGAGCATCTGGCTAAGTGCTGCCCAAAGTCACAGGTCGATATGTGGTAGAGACTGAACCGAAATATAGCCAAAGTAAATGCAAGATAACTGCGAGCTAGCAGTTAGAGAATCAAGAAAGGCCTCTGTAAGAGGTGGATCTTGAACATTTTAGAAATGGTAAGGAGACCTCTAATACTAGAATTCAGTCTCATAAACTAAGACCCAGAAGGTTGTGATTTGGGTTCAATGACTAATATGGGACAGAGCTAGACCTTCTGACTCCCAATCCATTATACCACATCAGTTTACCTGCTTGTTATCTCATGATGCCTACTAATCATGGCAAGATGACATGACCCCTGCCTTCCATTTCATGTGGGGTTGTCATCTCATAGTATAGCACCGGGTCTTAGAATGCTTTGGACTGGTGGGGGAGGGAAGACCACTAAACAGAAAGACTAAAAGGTACATTAGACAGCCTACTACCATGTGGAGTGCATATCAGCTTTGGAATTCCTGAGCTCCCTGGAAACACAGGTTCCAAAGGTGGCAGGGTCACCGCCAAATCATCCTCTCTGTAAAGAAATGCTGCTTTAAGTACAGATCTTTCAGGGGGGTCCTGTCTGTAAACCACAGAACTTTAAAGGTCTCTTGAGTCCTTGGTCTTGAAGGGAAGGCAAGATGGTGAGTTTTCTGGACGCTATTCCTCTCTCCCCTGAGCTCTCATGTCATTCTTCACTCTCCATTATAGGAATATTTGTGGTGGTATTTATACATGATGTAACTACTTCATTAACAGATGTCGTTGGTGCTCATTGTCACTAAATCAGTTGCTTATGTGCCATTGGCAACTAAGAGCCTGGTTTATTACTAAAGATATAGGTATTAGCTACAGGTGAAAAGAAAATATGATGATGATGATGGTGGTGGTGATGGTAGTGATGATGGTGATGATTTGAATGCTGGCATTTTTATATAAAAGATAAATCAAAGGTGAAAATCCAAGGGTTGCTATAAATATATTTCACAATATAGACTCAAAGCCAAGCCTACATTTCTTTCAGCCTAGCAGGAGGGAATTTCTACAAGAAAAGAAAGATGGTTACATAAACCATTTTCCAAAATGGATATGGTTGTTTTAACATAGATGAGTAATTTCAGCTTCCTGAAGATAGAATGGGGCTAACCTGAAACTAACAAGCTGCTTACTGTCTCAGCCAAATTAGACTTAATACTGAAAGACATTCCTTAAGAAGTCAAGAAGGTCAGGGGCCAAGCTATCAACCCCTGGAATACAGCTGTCAAGGCTACCTTTTGCTTTCTCCAAGGGAATAACTACAGAAAATTCAGCAAAGAAAATATTTGAATCAACAGGGACAGTTAAAGGGAAAAAATGACCAGATGTCCCAGAAAAATCCATTGGAAATATGGAGGGATCTAGTGAGCGCAAAGTTTGCAGGACTTGGATTTTATCAACCTTCCTAATAAATGTCACTTGGCTATTCAGAGAGAAGAGCAGTTGGTACAATATGGAAAGGTTTTAAAGTCCATTAATTTCTTGAAATGAAGCAGCTGGCCTCATTGGCTATTAAATAATAAGCCAGATTCTCCCTAGTGCCTAAGTCACCAGTGCCTGGTAGTAAATTAGGCATTTAGGGAAGTACATCAACTCTTTAAGAAAATTAGGGTGCAATTTAGTGTACTTTACCCTTATTAAGAGGATTGCATGAGGAAAGAGATTATTAATAGTTTCATAAGACCTGAGTTCAAAACTTAGCTCTGACATTAATTCATTCTAGGATCGTGGGAAAGTCATTTAATGTTCTGTGCCTCAGTTTTCCAATCTGTCAGGTATGAATAGCAATAATAATAATAATATATAATGTATATACACATATACACACTATACCTCACACAGTTGCTTTGAAGAAAGCATGTTTAGAGCACTAGATAATTACAACCATGTGAATATTAAGTGATTTCTAATCCCATATCAAAGTAGAAATGGCACAGGTTGCAGCTTAGACAAATAAACAGTCCTTCTGTCACTACTTAAAATGAATTTCTTGGATTGTCCCTATGGCATGGAGTAAACCGTGATGACAGCAGATTGACTCATGAGCTGCAAGCAGCTGACAATATATAATAAGCAATATTGTGAAAAATGCTGGTATGAAGATATTTGTATATTAAAAGGTGTCGATGATTTCACCACCAAATAGCAAAGGGAAAGATTCTCTCTTTTTCAGCATTTCTAAAATCATAACCACAAGGTTATGCCATGGCAGCAAAATTGTCCTTTTGAAAGAGAAAGAGAAAGTTAACAAATGAAACTTACTAAACTATGGAAGCTATGAGGAGCCAACCCCAGGAATGCCTGGTCACCATGAAAAGCTTTTTCTCCAAAAAAGTGAAAGACATAAGATTATAAAGAGTAAAGATGTCACAAAGTGGGCTCAGTATGAATGGGCAACAAATACAGTTAAACATGACACTTAGGCACAACACACAGAGTGAGTCACAAGTCATATTATCATATTATTACTCATTGCGTATTCTGGGACAAGTCATGTCAGCAATGTAACTAGGCCAGCCCTTCCATGTGACTTGTCAGCTAGACCTAACTCATTCCCCTAGGGGGTGGCCACTCAGCCTCTTGCAGATGTTGGTTATTGGGACACCACCATGAATGACCTGCAGCTGGTGTCCTGCAATAATTCCTCAGCGATGGGCGCCAGTAATGCCTGTCATTTGTTTGTGTAATTCTCTCTGCATGGACCTCCATCTGCTGGGCATGTGTGGAGTAGACATCTATTAATGCTTTTGGATTCAGCTATCTAATTGTAAGGTAGCTGTGCATCATTTCAACATGTTTCAAATTAGGGTTGGGTGACTAGTTTCAGTGTGTTTTTAAAGAGCTTAGTAACTGTGAAGTGGTAGACAGATGTACTAAATACAGATGGACATGCATGACCCTCATTCATTCATTCAGTCAGTCAGTCAGCTGATTCTTTTAACAAACATTTATTAAGCATATACTGTGCACAGAGCACTGTGCTAAGTACTGGGAGAAATACAACATTTAGATAAGACACAATCTCTGCTCTTGTGGAGCTTAAAAAGGGATGATACAAACACATATACTACAAAATATGTCATTATTTTCACAGAGTGAAAAACATAATGCTTTGTGAAATCTGAAGGACCCCCTTTCTTTCTACCTGCTAATTTAGGTTCCTCTAACATCCTTCAAATGATTCCATTCCATTTAATGCACTTTCCCCCCACCTTTAAGCCATCAAGTAGTTATCAGAATTTTGCCATTTTATAACTAAAGTTAGAAGGTGTTACGACTAAGATGAATGAGAAATGTTTTTCATCCATGATGGTAGAAGAAACCCTAGCCAAGTGAAGAAACTCCAGTTCATAGTTTTGTCTTCCCACAGGGAATCAGGGCACCCAGGGGACCTTATTCACATCCCCACTTAAATTATTCCCTGACCATGGTTTGGAGAAAAGAGGATTAAAGAAGGGAAGAAGCAGGTGAGAGGCAAACAGAGAAGTAATAAGTGGCAGTTAAGTAGACAGAGACACTAAATGCTTATAGAACTGGAAGGACATGCCTCTGAGAGGAGAAAGAAAACAAAAAGCAGAAACCGGAGACAAGCTTTTAAAGCTTAGTTAGTAATTTTACCTCTGGATTTAACCTATCTTGTTATTGTTGATCCTTCATTTTCTAAGAGGACCAGTGACATCATGGGGGGATGTCTTGACTTGTGCATGAATTGGATTTAAGCCATGCAGAATTAACCTATCTAGTGAATGAGATATTACACAAATAAATTATGTACAAGCTGCACACAAATATACTTCAATTGTACACAAATATACTTCATGTTATATGTGCCTCATATGGTCACTGTATCAAGAACTGTTGTAGTAAGCAGCAGCTGCCCCTTTAATTTAAGCTTTTTTTTTCCTGCTATGGCAAGGATCAAGTCCACTCTACCTAAAGACACCAATTCTGGTAGCAGAAATGTTGTTTCAAAGCAGAGTGGAGAAAATGATTGTGTTGGGAGGAGGGGATGTATCTTGCATAAATATTCATTTTTCTTCTTGAACCTATCCAAGGAGGAGCATGCAAAATGGAAAATAGACAAATACCTTGTCCTTTAGGATGTTCAAGATTCTAACAACACAGCAAATGAAACATAGAATTTAAGGAAGAAAGGAAACACACATGGGTTAAAACTTTACTTTGTCCTAATTAAAAATGAAGACCTGAAGAAGAAAAAACCTGGCACCCTCCACCCCCAAAAAGGAAGTCTAAAGGAAAATAACAACAAAAGGCAGATTAAGCTGATAGAGGTGTACAAACACCCACCTATATACAAAAGAGGTGTGAAGGAAAATAACAACAAAAGGTAGGTTAAGAGCTGGTACAGATTTGCTTCCCACTTATTTCTCTACATCCTTTCTAGAAAGAAAATAGTCCTGAGCAGCTGTAATCAAAATATTTCCACACAATGGTTGAGGAAAGAAGGAATAAAGAAAGTAATGAATTGTTAATGTTGAGTCCTAGGCCAAACTGTGCCCCAAGCCACATTACTTGCCATTTATTAGCCTTGGGCAAATAACATTTTTCTCCCCTTAGTTTGACCTCTAAGACATTGTCTCATTTTTCATAAGGACAGCCTAAATAGGAATGATGTTTGTGATGGACTTTCATTCTGAGGTGAAGTGTAGGAATGAAAGTCACACAATATAACTGTAAAGTTTTTTTTTTAACAGTACTGTTAAAATTAAAGCATTAAATACAGGTGTGTTAAGAGCACAATGCTTTGTACCTATCTATGAGTACAGAATACTTTGTGTAGCTGCCTTCTTGTCTTCCTAGGTAAAGTAAATCCTCCATGGATTGGATCAATGCTACCCTGTCCATTGTGTAGTCCCCATCTCTAAAAAAAAAAAAAAAAAAAAAAAAAAGACTTGTCTCATTATTATTTTAGATAAATATTTATTAATAATGGTAATTAATAATTATTTATTAATAGCACTTATTTTTGGAACATTGGTCTGTATCTTGGAGCCCCTGTCTTAAAAATAAATTAATAGGGAAGTGGCTCAAGGACCAGGTAGAAAATCTTAAACTTTTACTTTCAATACAGGTTGGTTTAGAAGGACTGAATACCAGAAGTGCAATTTTGGACTGTCCTTTGAATTAATATCAGCGTTACTCTTTAGCAAACTTCCAGCAAGCCTCTGGGGGGGATAGAAGAGAGGGTACCAGTGGCCTGCTGCTCCATGTCTTCAGCTCTATTCAATAAACAGCTGCTCCCTGCCACTGAACCACAACGGTGGACTTCAGTAATTGGTTTCTTGCAAAGTCAGCTCTTTTCCCCTTTTTTTCCTTTCATTTTCCAGGACAGATGTTTCTAGTTAGTGAGATCAAACAAGCTGCCTTATTGTGGATTGATTGTAAAATATTTTACAATCTGGACCATAATAGATAAATGCTAAGTAATAATATGGAAGACTTTTATATTTTAATGAATACTGTTAGACATTCATAATAAGTGTATACAAATACCTCCCCAAAACTACATGTTTCAAGGATTAAGTCCTAGAAAAGAGTAATAACGTCTTCTGTATTTAGTTAAAATGTGATTATCTTGGAAACAATCATATATTCAAATAACTATACGATTATCTTGAGAATCATATATTCAAATAACCACAGAACTAGACGAGCCCTTACAGGTTGCCCAATGCAACCCACAGTTGGGGAAACTGAGGCCCAGATGACTGAAGTCACTTTTCTAATTTTACACAGTGATAATTTAGGCAACACCCTGTCTCATTATTACTTTAAGCCTTATGCTACCATGAAAATTAATTACAAACCACAAAAGTATGTGAAAGCAAATTATTACATCTACTATAAAAGAGATCAATAAAGAGGACCCGTGTGAAACTGATATTGATGGTACCCATCTAAAGGGCACATCTAACATATTAGATAATAGAGTAAGGATCCAGAAAAATCTCAACAGGCTAGACTATTAGATTAAATGTAATAAAATGACCTTTAATAATGACAAGTGAAAAGGCACACACTGGGGTTAAAAAAAATCCATTTCACAAATACAAGATGGGGGAGACATGGTTAGATAGCAGTTAGTCCAAAAAAGATGTAGAGGCTTTAGGGAATCACAAACTCAGCACAATTCAATAGCATGACATGGTAGCCAAATGTGGTAACTTAGGCTACATTAAGATAGGTATAGTGTCCAAGGTTAGGTAGATGCCCTAGTGCAGGGGTGAGGAACCTGTGGCCTCGAGGCCACATGTGACCCTCTAGGTCCTCAAGTGTGGCCCTTTGACTGAATCCAAATTTCACAGAACAAATCCCCTTAATAAAAGGATTTTTTTTTTTGTAAAACATGGATTCAATCAAAAGGCTGCACCCAAGGACCTAGAAGGCCACATGTGGCTTCAAGGCCATAGGTTCCCCACCCCTGCCCTAGTCACACCATTCCTGGAAGATTGTGTTGAGCTCATGGCACCTTACTCTAAGGAAGATATTGAAAAGCTGAAAAGTATCCAGAAGAGGGTGATCAGGCTAATGAAGGGCCTCAATATCATGCCATGTGAAGATCAGTTGTACGAACTGGTGATGGTTAGCATGGAGAAGAAAAGATGTAGCAGGGGACATGATGGCTGTCTTCCGATGCTTGAAGGACCGTTAGGTTGAAAAAGGATTAGGTTTGTTAGGAGAAAGAGGATGGATGGAGATTGTCTTGAGTCGGATTGGTGCTGGATATAAAGAAAGACTTCCAAATTTCCAAAAAATTAATTACCTCTAATGTTGTTGGATTTAACAATAATTTAGTTCTTGAATTGACCTTATACTTTTCATATGTCTGCATGTGTTTCTTCTATCAGACTGTAACCTTCTTGAGGACAGTGAGGTCTTCTGTCTCCTAAGTCCCACAGCAAAGTGTCTTGAATGTATTAGAGACTCAATGAATAAGTATGGCGGGGTTGATAGCTATTTTATGAGTTCAAATACAATAACAACATTTTAAATGAAACTAAATAAAATGATAGATTCAGGTACTTTAAGGCTACATTAATTTTTTTCTAATTTTGATTGCCTAGAAATCTCAAAAAGAGAAATATAAGAATGTTACTTTTGCATCTGAGCTTCTTAAATCTAAAATTTGAAAAATATGTTCATACAAGGGTAGGAGAATAAAAAGCAAAGTGGAGAATTCCAACCCAAAGAAATAATAAAGGAAAAATCAAAGTCACCTGCAGAAAGAAATAGAAATAAGCTATTTCTTCTCAATCTTTTTTTTCTAAGTCCCTAGCATGCTTTTACTGAGTTGGGGGCTCTCTGGTGGTCCAGAGGCACCCTTTTTCATTATTCTTGCCAGTTTTGTATTTTCATCATTGCAAATAAAAGGATAGGTCTCCAAAGGCATTTCTCCAAACCTTTGGGGGAAGACAGCTGTGTTGGTGACCCAGCAAGGCCAAGAGGCAGCCAAGCTGCCACTGCTTTTGTGGCAATGGATGACATCTTTAATTATTCTCCACAGCAGAGGCGTTAGCCAGCTAATGCTACTTCAAGCCAGTTCTCCAAATCATGTTTTGCAGCTGAAAATTGGTTTAGTATGACTGTTCTCAATTTGGAGGCCAAACCCAACTAGCTTAAAGGAGTACCAAATATCCCAATGGTGGGATGGCCAAGAAGCAGTCATTTTTAAAAATTGAAATGACAGCACATTCCTTCATAGGTCAACTTTAAATTATCCATGTTTATTTCCTTTAATCATTACAGTAGAAATAACACAAGCAATTTCCATGAGTGTTCTCTTTCTTTAGCTAAATAGCTTCTAAATTTTTTTGTTGTCCCATGTAGAACAAATTCATGCTTTAAAGTTTGCAAATACTGTCTCATTTGAACCTCACAACAACCCTGGAAGGTAGGTGCTATTATTTCTCCTATTTTACAGAAGAGGAAATTGAGACAGACAGGTTAACTGATTTGCCCAGTGTCACAAGCTGGAAAGTGACTGAGGCAAGATTTGAACTCAGGTCTCCTTTGATTCGAGATCCAGGGCTTGGTCCACTGGGCCACCAAGCTGCCACTTAACATGAGTGACCTTAACAATCATAATAACAATAGCAGTTCACGTTTATACAATGACTTAAAAAAAAGAAAGTTTCATGAGGCATTTCCCTTACAGCAATAGAGAGCAGTATGATATGCCAGAAATAGTTTTGGTGTCAAAGGACCTGGGTTTGAATCTTAGCTCTCAGTTTCCACAATTGTAACATGAGAAAGATCATCCTCCTACTACCTGGGACACGGGATTTTTGTATGGAATGCATAACCTTAAAGTATGTCATAAATGTGAGTATTATTATTATTAATTCCTAATCTTGGGCTAAGCACTACTTGCCCTCTGTATTTCCTCATCTAAAAAAATAAAACCATTGGCCTAGAGAAAATGATATCTCAAGCCTCTTCCAGACCTAAATCACACTATCCTGTGATGTAGACAGTTCAAGTCTTGTTACCCCAACTGTGTCCATATTTACTTTTCAGTTATTAAGTATAGTTTAAATACTCAATATCATCTTTCGAGAAGGTACGTCGTGAATGAGCTTTAAATATGGATCTCATTGACATTCCTCCTGTAGACTTTAAGATGATACTATAAATATATTTTCCCCCCCTGAATTATACCCGCATTGAAATAAAAGTGCCTTCTTCCTGGAAGAAATGTTTCTTAAAAATAAGTGATTTCAAGAAGTACTCATCTGTGAACCTTTTACCAATTAGAAATGACTCCCTACTTAAGACTTTCTAATAATGTCCTTTAAGGAGCATTTTAGCTCATTTTTATAACACATCTAGGTTTGGTGATTTATATTAAACATTAAATGTAATAAATTCTGACTTTTTTTTTTAAAAAATGAGCTTCAGTATCTCTGACTCACCCATTTTAGTGGAATGCTCCCTGGAAGGCTTAATTTCTACCCTTCTTACTTGTAATAAAACATGCTTCAATTGTCTCTTCCTTGACATCTCTATTAATGGAAATGACATGTTTGCAGTGACGTGGTAGCAAGATTGGTTGTTGTTGCTGTTTGGTGTTAAAAACCAAAGGTCCTCTCCCAAAGACCTAAGCCCAATCCATACATCACTGACTTTGGCTTTCTTGAATGTTGTGCCAAAGACTGTGTGAGCTTTAGACTTTTAATTACACAAAGGCCAAAAAAGAAAAAAAAATTTTCAAGGCTCAAGAGAAGATAGTTCAAATAAGTTGCTTTATGTAATTGAAGTTTTTTTTTAATTGTGCTCAAAGAATTGAGCCCTGAAATTTAAATTGATCTATAAAATAGAGAAGTGTCAGAAATTAATAATCTTCCTATTTTCCATCCATTCTAGAGATTATGTATATTTTATTTTTCTAGGATCCTTGGGCTTAAAGCTGGAAGGACCCATAGAAATAGATAATTTTCTACAACCTCCAAATACTGAGGCCTAGAGAGGTAAAATGATGTACTTAAAATAATAAAACAAATAATGATAATAATAGTAATAACTGGCATTTTTATTAAGTTTACAAAGCATTTTATATACTTTTATCTCCATTAATAAAACCGATACTGTTATCGAGGCCACTAGGTGGTACCATAGTGCATAGAGCACTGGATCTAGAGTCAGGAAGACTCGAGTTCAAATTCAGCCTCAGATATTCACTAGCTCTGTAACCCTGGGCAAGTCACTTCGCCTCAGTGTTCATAACTGTAAAATGAGGACAATAATAGCATCTACCTTGCGGAGTTGTTGTGAAGATATAATGAAATATTTTAAAAGGGCTTTGCAAATCTTCAATGTTGTATAAATGGTAGTTATCATCATCATCATCATCATCATTTTACAGATGAGGGAACTAGAATTCAGAGAGATGATATGCCCAAAGTCACCCAGGTTTAAGGAAGAAAGTTGGGATTGGAATTTAATGTGTCTCTCTCCAAACCTAAGCAAGTCCACTTCCACTATACCATTGAGGAGAGATGGTCATACCACATGGGAGAAATCTTTTTAGTTCTATTGTACAAGGGAATGGAATGCTTTAAAAAAAAAAAAACTTTTAAAAATCTGTATTTGGTACAACAGTAATTTAAGATCTCCTCCATTAAAAATTTTGGCAACTTTTCCTCTAAAGTATCTTGCTCCACTCTGCAAGTGAGTTATAACAACATTATATCAATTTTTGTCATGATTTGAAAATAAAAATACACTTTTCTTTCCTTCCTCAGCTCCTTTTTTGTGATCTAGACCAGTGGTTTTAGAAACTCCACAATCTCCCATATTAAAAATTTCTCCTCCATGATAATTCAGATGTGCAATTCATCTGCCTCCTTAAATGGCTGAACCTAAGTTCTTTTTATTAAGGGTATTTGTTCTATGATGTTTGGATTCAATCGAAGGGCCATACTTGAGCACCTTGAGGGCCAGATGTGGCCTCAAGGCTGCAGTTTCCCCACCCCTGTCCTACAGAGTTCCCAGCCCTGTGACTTGTCCAAGGTCACATAACTACTAAGTGTCACAGAGACACAGCTTTGAAGCTTGGTCTCTGTAACTCAAAGTCCAGGACTCTTCTTTGTCTCAGTAAGTTTTAGTTTCTTAAATAATAAAACTGCTTACCTTTCAAGGCTCCAACTAGGACTGAACATTAGCTAAGATTATTTACACAATATTCATGAGAAGATTCCAAGTGAGGAAAGATGAAAGGAGCTTGTTTCTCCCCCCATGAGACAAGATGCCTGAGGAAAGACTAATTCCAGTGTTCAAGGGCACAGCGATTAGCTCAGTTAGTTAGAACATGGGCTAATGAGGCCACCACTCTGGGCTCAGTCCTCATATATTTCTTTTGGCTCTTCTCTGTTCCATGGCACTCTTAGACCTGGCCAGCCATCTTGGCTAGCGCCATTCAGAGTACTGGTAGGAAGTCATGGAGAAGCCGGTATAAATCCATCACTAGCACAGGCAGTCCCCCAACTAACAAAAGTCCATTTGTAAATTGATCGTTTGGAACTTGGAAATGTTTTCCCATGGAAACAATGTTATATGAGGTGGTTAGGTTCCCAGGCCAGCCCACAAAAGCCTATTTAACCTGTAATGTAGCTGAAGTACACTGTAGATTTGGAATGGGGAAAAAATGGTAGGAAATAAAACTTATAATTGTAGTATTTAAGAAAAACAATAAAATTGAATAAGAAAGTGCTTTCTTTGTCTAAATTGTTAGTGCTTCAGGGAAAGTGGATTTGATTATAGGATGGAGATAGAGACTTTTATGGAGATTCTGAGGGAGATATTTGGGTATTTTCAAAAGCTAAGAAAATTGGTGGTCTTGCTTGCTTTGGGGCATTTTCCTTCAAAAAACATTTTCAATTCTCAAGATTTTTTTTTCAATTCAACAAATATGTGTATTTCAACAAAAATGCCCTTAAAGACCTGTACTGGGGATAAAGAAACAAAATATGCCCTCAAAGAGCTTCTGTTTCTACTGACTCACAAGCTAAACAAAGAAAAATAGAGATTTTTCCTTAGATTAAACACAAAAGCATGGGGTGGAGGGGGAGGAGAGAGAGAAAAATAGGGTTTAGTAAGATGCGTGTATAGGTTAAAAAAAAAAGATTCACCTGAAGCAAAATTAATTGATCTGTACACATGAAAAATAGAGGGAAAACAAATTTAGCTGCTTTGGACTCCCTGCTAACTGATAAGGGTCCGGGAAGAAAGGAAGTGATGGAGAAGACCAAGTTACATGTTTCCAAGACCGGCCATCAGGTTGTACTGTCCTGTATCAGTTTGTTTCCTATTCTAGAGAGGGTGTGTAGGGAAGGGACCACTATTCAAATATCTTAAATGTTTTTAAGCTAGTTCTTTGTAATTCTGGGAATGTCCATTCTGGAAAAGCAACACAAAGGTCATACTTTACTGAAAAGTGGATAATCTTTGCATAGGCTCAGGGTTGATAGTGTTTACTCAACCAAAGTCACCCCACCCTCACTTAAAGGATGCTCAATCAGTCATCCTCAATCACAGGCTTTAGACTTAAGTGTGAAAAGACCTTTGAGTGAAGTGAAAGTATATTCAAACTGACTGAAGGATTTCTTGGTCTTGTATAAAAACAAGGAATTGAGGACTCCCAAGGAGTGGCTAGACAAGAGAGAGAGTACTCCTAGAGGCTTCCCCTTAGGAACCAAAGGTCCCTCTTCTCCTCTTCTTTGTCCAGAAGAGCACCTTGTAGCTCCAGAGGGTCCAGAGAATTTTGGCCTTTCCATTTGTGTCCTGGCAGAGCCCTTATATCAGTTAATGGTGGTGTCTACATTAGGATCCAAGGACAGACTAGAGACTGATTCATCCAACCTGAAGAGGAAGTTCTTGAATCTCTCATGAATGGGAGAAAAGAACTTTCAGCCATCAAGAGTTACCTCTTCATCACATGTGTCCTCTAACCTTGCGCCCACTTTCCCCAGAGTTCTTTATGTACTTCTGGGGCAGTGTGTCACAGAATAAGGGGATGTTCTGTACCAGTTGTTCTTAGTAAATACTCCCTTTCTAAAAGCTACTTAAGGCTGGCTAAGTAAATGATTCAGCAAGGTGATGAAGTGGAAAGGGCACTGGCCTTGGAGTCAGGAAGACCTAAGTCCAATCTCTGCCTCACACACTTATTAGCTATGTGAGCCAGGACAAGTCACTTAACCTCAGTTTCCTCAGCTGTAAAATGGGGATAATAACCTCACCTATCTTGAAGGGTTATTGTGAGGATCAGATGAGATAATATTTGCAAAGTGCTTAGCATAGTACCTGGCCAATAGGCTCTATATAAATGCTTATTCCCTTCCTTTCCCTCTTGGAGGGAGGTATACCTTTGGTGTTCAATAACCTCTGTTTCCTGAAAAGGAGATTTAGGCTAGTACCTCTAGGACTGAAGTGTCATCTGTGAGAGTGCAAATTGTGATAAGGATGCATCAAAACTTATGTGAGCTCCATTTGCTGATGAAGGACAGGAAATGAGTGACGCTGAACAAACAATTTTTGCTTTACTGCAAAAATCATATTTAACACGTTATGAGCAGCCGAGATGATAACTGTGGCAATACTAGATACTAGAATTCGATAACAAAGATTAGTTTTGTCATGTCCCTTTTCTAGACTTGCGTTAGGAAAAAATTGTAGCAAATGCTTTCTGGGATCACTTTAGCTCAGACTAGATGATGTCTTGAGGTTCTTTACTACCCTTTGATTCTGTGAAGCAATATGACATTGAAATAAATGACCCATTATGTGAACATTTCTATGGAATCTAATTTATCTAGACCAATGGGGACAATGATCTGGAAATAAAAAATGAGGATAATGTAATTACTATGCATTGTCAACCTGATCTCCTACTTCAACCTCCATTCTCATCACAGTGTCACCGCTACTTCTAACCTCGGCCCCAGAATTTCCGTCCACAAAGGCCAAACCCAAACCCAAGAGAGTCCTCATAAAACAGAAAATCAGGTTGTGGTGGCCAGATTTTCAAAGTTCTGCTGTTTCAATGTGAATTGCTACTGTTCCCAATCTTCTTACAAATGCATCAGATTCAGATTCAGAGCCGCGCTGACCATGAGATAACAAAAGATATTTGGGGCACTTGCTGTCTAGAAAGTTTAATCTGAAGAATTTATTAGGATTCAGTGGCACAGTGTAAAGACTACTATTTTTGAAGTCAATAGATGGGTTCAAATCCTGTTTCTGCCATTGTTCGGCTTTGAACAAACCAGTTAACCTCAGTGGGCCTCAGTTTCCTCAACTGTAAAGAAAAGAGATGGATTATATATTCTCTAAGGTTCATCCTATTTCTACAATCCCATGCATTTCAAGTTTAAGAAATCTAAGCATTCAAAAAAAAAATCTAACATTCAATATCTCTTGGATAATTTTCTTTAGCTTGCTTCAAGGCGCATTTCCAGTGCTGTCTCTTACATGAAACCTTTTCTGAGCCCTCCAGTTGTTTATTGCCCACCCTCATTTCCTGAAATTACTTTGTATTTACTTATCTTTGTAGATAAACACATAAATAAATAATTACAAAATGTATATATTATATATACATTATACATATATTAGATATACATACATATTCTTATACATATATTATATAATATATATTATAAATATATATAAATGTAAATAAATAACTTTGTAGATGTAGTATCTTTCCCACATCTTCACCCAGAGGAGTCAAACACATTAACAACACTTTTGAGTACTGCAGAACCAGATTAAAATATATTTGGGAAATAGTTTTTAAAAAAAAAAAATTTAAAATACAATAAAACATAGATAATGTTAACATGTGGTTTTCTAAGTCAATTTGGGACCTACAGGGATCCTTATTCCCAGTTCTATTTGACTTTGACACCATAGCCCCAGTAGACTGTAAACTCCTTGAGGCCAGGAACAGTTTCATTTTTGTCTTTGCATCCCTGGAACTTATCATAGGCTCTTAATAAATGAGAAGTGAATTGAATTGAAGGTCAAAATAAAAGGCCATTCTGAATTTGCACCTCTATTGCTACCTCTGCTGTTCAAGGGACACGTTTTTCAACCTTTGGAAAGCACGCTTGTTGACCCACAAACTGCACATAGGACCAGGTGTATCTGGATCTCTCTATAATTACACTCACAAGTAGCTACATGCAGGCACAATTAGGCACTTGCACCTTGTTTGAAGGCACAGATGTCTAATTGAACCCACAAATGGCCATTTGGCAGTCATGATTCAGTATGCATGCAGCTTATTATGGGCAGTAAGTGGTACCAACAAATAAGAGGGCCTGGTTAAGGAAATGCTATAAATTGGTTCCCTTACTGCTCTCTCTATTCTAACTTAACTCTTTAACTGGGTCCCTGCCCCATGGCGAGAGGCATCTTTGAAGTTGGTAAGCCCAAAGAAGAAAATGTCTGCACAATCTTTAACAAAGTGAATGCTGCTTTATGTTTTTAAGCTAATTAGACCTAATGAAACACATATTATAAACCTGGTCAATCAGAAAGTGTGTTCTGCCCTGTTGGGACTGGTCTGTTTATGGTAGCTAAAAGATTGAAATATGTGTCCCCAGGGACACTTCGGTAAATATTAGTTTTTTAAGGGTTAATCTATTCTGATGAATCATTTAATAGGAATGAGAGTTACAGGGCCCCTTCTTGCCTCAGGAAGGATCCAGTAGATATTTATTTAAATGGAGAGCAGTTGTAGAGAAAGGTGAGAAGACATGGAAACTGGGAGCTGTTCCCCAGGAGCTCAGCATGGGGTGGGGGCAGGGAGTGGTAATGGATATCCTCAGGTTTCACAACAGCTGAAGCAACAGAGACAAGAAGAGACACATGGTCACTTACACAGGTTCAACTGTCCAAAGAAAAAGTGGGGAAGACTTCGTTGGCTGCCACCCTCCGACTTTAAGGGTAAATCTAGGGAATGTAGTCTGCCATGTTTGGTCCCCCATCTGCTTGGGGAACCGAATGAACCAAACCAGCGATTACCATCAGAACCCTTCGACACAAACGTGTGAATAGAAAGACATGGATATTTCAGTGATAAGGCATGTTTCATGCCCAGAAATAGAGGGAGTAGAAAGTCATTTCATAGCTCAGGAAAATCCTTAGAACAGCAAAGATGAGTGTGCGTCTTAGGAAATTCATACCAAAGCAGTTGGAACCAGCATTATGAACTGAGTGATTTTTTTTTTTTGTAACTAAGCACACATTATCTTGGCCATACATATCATTTATTTACAAAGTAAGACAAGTTTGTGGTTTAACCACCTTGACAAGTTCTATATCTGTCTTAGCTTTCCACTCACTTTAATATTCTATTCTTTATTTATGATGATATCCTCCCATTACAGACCAGGCAGTGCAATTGTAATAAATCTCCATAAAAAGCCCATTCGGGTTCCAAGTTACCATGGGCTTCATATGAGCAAGAACAATTTGAAAACATATATTGATTGTGCTTTTTTATGGACTGTATGACAGGTTTAACTCAGGACTTCTTTCATTTTTACTGAATTGAATCTCAACCTTAATGTGAACTTAACATAATTCTTTCATGTGGATGACCATTCTTCTCTCCCTCCTCACCACACATCCAAGTAGGGCTATTCTGGTGAAAAATTACTCAAGAATTCCCTTCATCATAGAGATTTCATCAGAAATGTTTCTTCTTTTTTTTTTAAGTGGACAATGGAAAACATTCCATTTCCCATTACTTGCCTTCTTTGTATGTTGCCGTAAGACATAAATAGAAGTTATAATTACATTGGCAGTTTGGAAGCAGAATAAAAATTATTTGCAACCCAGTGTTTCATTTTTTAAAAAATCAAAGTAAAACCTTTAACCCTGATTTTTTTCTACCGTGTGGTATTTTATTTTGAGTCTCCTTACTGAGAGACAAGTTATACTGTATTTAACATCAAAGTTTTATAAGTATAAAAAAATTTCTGCCCTGCCCACTGAATGCTGTGAATGCACTCTAAGTGGGCAGAGCTGTATGACCATTTCCAATGTGGAAAGATGCTCTCAAATTCTCACTAAGTGGTACAATGGAAAGAACTTTGGGTCTGGAATCAGGAGCCCTGGGTTCAAATCCTCCTTCTTCCACTGACATCAGGCAAGTCACCTAACTTCTCTGGCCCTTAGTTTCATCATCTGTGAGGGGGTTGAATTATATTCAATTGAATTCATAAGTATTAATTAAATGCCAGTAGACAGGAAAGAGAACAAGTAATTTGTTGTTGTTCAGTCATTTCAGTCACATCCAACTCTTTGTGACCACATTGTGGGGTTTTCTTGGCAAAGATACTGGATTGGTTTGCCATTTCCTTCTCTAGTTCATTTTACAGAGGAGGACACTGAGGCAAATAGGGTTCATTGACTTGCCCAGGGTCACACAGCTAGTATCTAAGGCCAGATTTGAACTCAGGTCTTCCTGGCTCCAGGTCTAGTGCTCTATCCACTGCCACCTACCTAACAGGCAATTTATTGTCTATCATGTTCCAGGCACTGTGTTGAGCACTCTACAAATGTCTCATTTGATCTTCAAAACCCTGTAAGGTAAGTACTAATATGTCCATTTTACAGTTGAGGAAACTGAGGCAGACAAAAGCAAAGTGATTTGTCCAGGGTCACACAGGTAGGAAGTGTCTGAGGCAAAATATGAATTCATCTTCCTGACTCAAGGCCCAGCACTCTAGGCACTGCCACCTGGCTGCCTCAGCTAGATAGCTCACACGAGCCGTATCTAAGGCACCATGCTGGACACTGGGAATAAAAAGAAAAGGTCTCTGCTTCTTCTTATATTTTGAGAGAAAGTGGAGAAAGAACATGTACCCACAAGTAAGTAAATGCAGAATAATACATAGTAATTTCAAGATGGAGAGAGATGGCCTCCAAGCTCCCTCCCAGCTCTAAATCTGTGAGGTTACATGTAAAAAAAGCAAAAACTGTTTCCTCCCTTTCCATTAGCTATAATAATAATAATAGTAACAATTCACATCTATGCTATGGTTTAAAAGTACTTTACAGCATTTTCCTATTTGATAATATAAAAACATAGGTACAAATTGCAACATAGACTGGTGTCTAAGATGTGATTGTAACTTTAGTTTTGATGCAATTATGAAAGAGAGATAAGAGAACACTTTGTGTGAACTGATACAAAGTGAAATGAGTAGAACCAGGAGAACTATTTATCCAAACTATTTATCCTAACTTTGAAAGACTTAAGAACTCTGATCAATGCAATGACCGGCCATGTTTCCAAGGGACTGATGATAAAGCATGCCTCCCCCCTCTCTGTTGGGAAATGGCAGACTGTGCTTACAGAATGAGACATGCGTTTCCAGACATAATTATTATAATACAGATTTGTTTTGCTTGATCCTACTTTTGTTATGGGGCAGCGCAAGTGTTGTTGGGGAAAGAAAGGCAAGTAATGATAGGAACATGAAAAAAAAAGGGTTAAGAGGAAAGAAAAGAGAATAAATGAGACATTTTAAAAGCACCCAGAGAGTTCAGAAGAGGACATACATATAGGACCATATTGCTGCCACCGTGTTAAATTAATGCATGTTAGCAAGAATAAGCTCTATGTAGTAAATTCAGAGTTTCATGGACAAACCTCATTTTCTTTCCTTTGTATATGGAAACAATCATGTTTTAGATGATTTTCTAGCTCGTAATAAAAAGGGGAAAAAAGAGAGAAATCTTGTGAGGAGGAGAATTGGCCATAGACTCGGAGGATGTGGATTCAAATCCTAACTCTTTCAATTGCAACTTGTGTGATCTTGGGCAAGTCACCTAACTTGTCTATACTTCAGTTTCTTTATTTGTTAGATGAAAAAGTTGAACTTGATGACCAAAATGGGGTCACAAAGAGTTGGGCATGACTGAAAAACAACTAAGCAAATTGTTAGCAGTCTCATCTTTTTTGATAGTCTTTAGATAGAAATAGACCAAGGACAAGTTACTATCCTGCTATTACTCTTTTACATTTAATGCTCCGTGGACTGCCATAAAGGTAGAAAAAAATTACTGCTTCTTGTAATTTTTTTAAAGTTGGGTTGGAAAAGATGAGCGTCTTTTGCAGACTCTCTAAAAACATCTTCAGAACAGCTCCAGTAACAGATGAGACAATGGGCACCTCGTACCTCATCCCGTTCCCCCGTGGTTTTAATTTCTTCTGCTAGACCTCTGTGTTTTGAAAGCATTTCATACCACTTCGCTTGGAGATTATAAGGATTCAGTAGAGAGGCAGATATTTTGAAAATGTTGTTCTTAAATTAAATTATGTCTGAAAGTTTCTGAGTAACAATTCTGTCTGGTCCCAGTACAGTTTGTGTGTTGAATTCTCAAGGTTATGTTGAGGGTTAGCTTTGTAGGATAGGAGTTTATCATCTGTTAGTTTAGAATGCATAGCAAGCTTCCAGTGTATAATTCTAGCCCTCTAAACATATATTCTTATGTGTCTGCAAGAGGCTAAATTTTTGCAACCTCAAGTGATATATGTTGCATAATCTCTATCATTCTATTGCATAATCTGCACTGATCAATAATTCTGAGCTCCTTCAGACTGACCCTTCTGTCATTCTTAGTGGCAATAATCTGATCCTGAATAACTCTTCAATTCTATAAACATACCTACATGACCCAGCATTTTCTCTATGCGTCTTTGTTAATATATTTTTGATTGAGTTCATGTGGATGTCACAGCCCATGGAGCACCTTTGGGTTCTACTCTTGTATCTTAACTTTCTTTTGTAGGCTCAGTTACATGTGACAAATTATATATAGATATGGATATAAATATAGATAGGTATAGACACATATCTATATACATAAAGGTATAGATAGATATGTGCATATCTATATACATACAGATAGATATAGATATATACATACACACATATATATCTATGCATACATATATGTATGTATGTATATACCCGTTGTCAGCCTTTACTCTTTACTTCTGTGCAATGATATTTTTAGTGCTGTTTTTTTGTTTTTCTGACAATGATACAGGTTTACAGAGACAGCACAGAGCGGGAGAAAAAGCAGGGAACTCAGAGGACACAAGTTCAAATACTGACTCTGTCCTTTGTTACTTGCATTACCTTATGCAAGTTACTTAACTTCCTGAGGGACTTAGTTTCCTCACCTGTAAAATGAAGTAAGTGATCTCTAAGGGTCCCTTCCAGTTCCAGAGCTAGGATCCTGTGGTCTCCTTTAATCTCCACAATAGTGCAGTGAGTTTAGTAATATGGATATTATTATCACCACTTGGTAGATGAAAGATCTAGGCTAAGGAGAGAAATTGAGTTGCCCAGGGCCACCCAGCCACTGAGTGTTTAAAGCAGGATTTGAACCTTAATCTTCCTGACTCCAGCTCTAGCACTCTCTTCACCTACATTATGCTGCTTCTGATTTCTAAAATACTCACAGGAAAAAAACAACCCCAGGAGATCTGATAGCATTCAGCAGCAAAGAAGCACTACCAAACCACTTGTCTCCTTCCTTTCCTCAGCTCTGTACCCTATACTCTTGAGTTTTTCTGGGACTGAGACAAGCAACAAACTAATTAAAACCAGGCAAGTGTCCAAAACAGGAGGGGCAGACTTCAGGGAGGAGAGAAGAGAGAAAAGTCAAGAGGGAAGAGGAAATAAGGGAAACCAGGAGAGAACTTTCTCAGGCATTCCATACTCAAAGGATAAGAAAGTGCTGCCCTAATCTACAACCTGTTTCATGAACCTCCATTTTCAATAGCATTTTAGTTTGCTCTGGGGAGATTCTACTTGTATTAAGTCCTATGGGCTTCCTAATTAGAACAGGGGGATTCTTTCACCACAAGCAATTTTTCACAGCTTGTGTGTGTATTTTTTTTCACGAAAAGGTTTTACTGTAACAGAATGTCACAAAGCAGGAGTGCAATTGTGGTTGAGATGACATGGTACATTCATCGCAAACTCCAATTTTCCACTGCCTGTGTCCACCCCCAAAGAACTCCTTTTAAAGCTCAAATTTCTCATACTTATTATCAATTCAGAAGGTAATTTCTTCTTAAAGAAAATGTGTTCCACAATTGTGAGTTCCCCAGACATAAGTGATTGGAATTTTTCCAGACATGAAATAAATTTTTCAGGTGTAGGATTTTGTATGTCTTCTATAGTGGTTTGGCATAATAACTGAATGAGTATGTGATCCTTAACAAGAAATGCATGCTGGGCTAAACTTGAACTGGTTCCTTTGGTGGGGGGGCAGTGAACAAGTGAATGGAACAGGCTACCAGTTTTCCCTTCGTATTTCAATTTTTATTCGTATAAGTATCCAAATAAAGACATCATAACATAGTTGAATGGAGTGTTTGTTGGCCTGAGAAGCAAGAAGCCCTGGGTTCATGTGTCCTCTGACAATAGCCCTATGACCCTAGGGAAGTTACATAATGCTTGTGTGACTCAGTCAGTATAGGGTATATGTACTACATCAATCTTTGTTGATACAGTTGCCACGTGAGGAGGTCCCTATGTTGATGAAACGGGAGTTCTTTTAGTAGTTGCATATATCTAGCAGATAGGTGGATGGATGGATAGATAGATAGATAGATAGATAGATAGATAGATAGATAGATAGATAGATAGATAGATCTATGCCATGTCACATCAGTCATTTTTAGATGCATCCAATTCTTCATCACCCTATTTGGGATTTTCTTGGAAAAGATGCTGAAGTAGCTTGTCACTTCCTTCTCCAACTCATTTTTTGCAGAGGGAACTGAGGTAAAGAGGTTTAAGTGACTTGCCCAGGGTCACACAGCTAGTAAGGGTCTGAGGCCAGCTTTGAACTCAGAAAGATGAGTCTTCCTGACTTGAGGCTCAATTCTATCCACTGCACCACCTAGTTGCCCCAGATACCTCTATATATATCTTAGGTATGGATATATGAGCATAGATAGATATAGATGTATACATATAGAAGTAGCTATCCATCCATATTCATATACAGAGAGAGGGAGAAAAAAGAAAGAGGAGAAGGTGCATTATGCAATGGATAGAATGCCGGTGTTCAAATCCTGCCACAGATACTTTCTACATGTGAGACCCTGGGCAAGTCACTTTATCTGTCTTCCTTGGTTTCCTCATATGCAAAAGGTGGTTAATAATAGCACCTACTTTCCAAGTTCCTTATGAGGATCAAATAAGACAAAATTTGCCAAGGACTTTGTAGACCTTAAGGTACTGTATATATGCTGGTTATTGTTATTGGATATAGATATATACCCATTGGAATTGTCATTTACTGTTCCCTATCAAGCTGTCACCCCCGCTCAGATACCCATGATTCCCTCTCTCTTCCTTGACTTTTGAAGTAACACAAAAGAGACCCCAAGACCTGCAGCCTTCTGCTTTACCTCAGAAGCTGTAGTTTCCAAGATTGTGGAATGTGAAGAATACTGTTTGTTATTCAAGTAAATATCCCCTGTCTTATTATAACTCTGTTACAAAATGAGCATGCCAAAGGAGAAAATTATTATCTCACAGAAGTCAGGGTATTCAAACCAATCGTTCCCACAGCAACTATAACTCTAGTCACATCGAAAACAGTATATATAAACAGAGATACAGAATAGCAGAGGAGAAGTTAATAAAGGCATGATGCCTCTGCCACTGTTAAAAAGAGGAGCAGGGTTGAAGGGGCTCCCAAGAGGAGGAAGCCTCATTTGGCTCCAGAGCTTCTGGACCAGTGGGAATTTACTTCTCCCTTTGTATGCCTGGCCACCTTTCCCACAGAAGATTCAGAGAGCAATGAAGTGCTCAATACTAAAGGGGGAAGAAAATTGCAGTAATTTTTTTTTTTTTTTGCCTCCTCCAGCTCTGGAAAGAAGATGAGTTCACAGCTGTCCCACCCTGAATCAACATTCAATAGATAAGCTTTTTCTAAAGGTTTCTAAAGTGAGAGGTCATACAGCTTTCTTATTCCCCTATTCAGTACTATGTCTTTGGTCCATCTAATCCTCCTCCTCCTCCCTAAATACTTCTCTTCCCACCCCTCACACCCACTGGCCCAGAACCAGCTTTTAAAAATTATTAGGCTTTCTCCCCAGACTAATTATTAGGGAAAATGGAGAAGAGAAGACAGATGCAAGGGGGAGAGAGAAGTCACTGGTTTGGTTTCTTTTCTGTTTTTGTTTCTGTTTTTTTACAATCACAAGAAATGGAATAAAATGAACGTCCAACAAAAAGAATTGGAATGGCATCCTTCTAACTGCCCTTCCTGCTGTCTCTGATATACATGCCTCAAAGGAGACGCAGTCTAGTCCACATTCCTCCAGCATGAATTCCCATGAAAACCAAAGATAAAAGAGGGATGAGGTATGTTAAATTTCTTTCGAGACCCTTTCTGACTTTGTTTTGGTCTAATGCCTATCTTCTATTAGGCTTTGGGTATGTGAACATATGGCTTACTTATATTCCCATGCATGCCCATTTGTTAGTCTTATATATAAATTAACTTAGGGGGAAAAAACATCTTAACCCAACTGGGTAACTGTAAACTGGGGCTTCCACACTATGGTATTCTCAGGTATATCCAGGTTCATGGTTATCTTGGGTCTAATCATCTATTCAGATTCATAGCTACAAGTCCCCAGTGATGTATATCTTAGTTTATACAGGACCCAGCCAGATGATAAAAGAATTAAACTGAAAAGGCATTTAATGAAATAAAATAACAAGATAGCAATAAGTAATTAATTCAAGTATTAAATGCTGTTAGTTCCCATTTCTGAATGGTTAGCACCCCCTTCATGGCTATTTCCCAAATATTAATCAATGACCAACAAAAGTTTACAAAACTGCATAAGTTTTACTAACACAGGTTTCTAAAACCCATAAACTAAAAATACTGACTCTTTTTTATCTTCTACATCCAGTTCCTCTTACCCCTTGCTTCTTTCTCCCCAGCTCCTGGTCCTTAATTGCTGAGCCTCCAAAAGCCAAATCCATAGTGTGGCCAGTAGTCCTCAAAAGAAAACATAAAGATACCTTGGCAGTCTGCTATATATTTGGGACAGGAAACACTAATTTAGGGTAGCATAGTGGAAGATTTTAAAGCTGAGGTGAAGAGTTTATTCTTGTGTTATTCTGTTATAACTTTGTATGTTTTGGTTTCCATACTCAAAAGTTTTTCTCCTTTAAAAGAACAAAAACTCTTGACTCTGCAATTAGAGGCTGCTGCCACCAGATAGAAGTAGATACCATGAAGCAGGCATTCAAACTCAAAACTTAAGCTTGTAGGCATGGTTAATGAAAAATTAGCACATTCTCCCATTATCTATCTATCTATTTTATACATACATACTTGTATGTATATGTATGTGTATTTGTATATGTATGTATACATATATGTACATGTATAAAGGGTAGCTAGGTGGTACAGTGGATAGAACTCTGGGCCTGAAGTCAGGAAGACCTGAGTTTAAATCTAGCATCAAACATTACTAGCTGTGAGACCCTGGGCAAGTCCCTTAACCCTGTTTGCCTCAGCTTTCTCATCTGTAAAATGAGTTGGAGAAGGAAATGACAAACTACTCCAATATCTTTGCCAAGAAAGCCCCAAATGGAGTCACAAAGAGTCAGACATGGCTGAGATGACTAAACAACAAATATATGTATGTATGTATCTGTGTGTGTAACCCTCAATCAAAGCAGTTGAAATACACTAGGGTCAAGAATGGCAAAGAATAAACTTTTTAATTAGGAAAAAAGTTTAAAAAATAGTACTTTTGTTCTCATTAATTAACTGTTATCCATTACAACTTAATCTAACTGCTGATCTTATCTCCAGACTGAATTGAAAGCTTTTCTCTAACTCAACCCAAACCTCCATCTCCCTTTGGAAGCTTGTCCAGTCCTAGGATTTGATGTCAAAAGCCCTTGTAGCCTCTCACAGCTGCTGGCCAGGTGTTTCTCAGGGAGAATCTATTCCTTCCCCCCTCTCCCTCTCCTCTCCCCTTCTCTAATGGCCACCACCAATTGCTCCCTACTTTTTTAACTCCTTCGTAATGTGGTTTCCAGCCCTAATGCAGGCTAAGATCGCCTTGCCCTCGGCTGTAGTCTTGCGCTGTTGCCTAATTTTGAGCTTTTAAACTAAAACCTCTGGATCTTTTTTTAAATTGCTACCTTGCCACAACTCTCCCAATTTATATATATGAGGTTGACTTTTTTTGGAACCCAAGGGTAGGGTCTTACTCCTGTTAAATTCCATCATACTAGTTGTCTGGATATTTATGGATGCTGACTCTGTAATGAGAGAGGCAGTATGGGATGATGCAAAGAGGGCTGGGTATTGATTCAGAGGACCTGAATTTAAATTCTGGTTCTTCCACTTATTGCCTGTGCAAGTTTAGGCAGTTCACTTCTTTGATGATGAGCTCCTTGAGGACAGGAACTTTCTTTTGCCTTTCTTTAATAGCATCCCTAGGTATTAGCACAGTGCCTGGCACCATAGTAGGCACTTAATAAATGTTTATTGTCTGACCTGTCTGGGTCTCAGTTTCCTCATCTGTAAAATGAAGTGGTTGGATTAGATGACCTCTAAAAATCCCTTCCAATTCTCAGTCTTGGAATCTTTTTGGCTTCTGACTGACATCCAATTTGTTGTCTTTTCTTGCTAGTTTTGTGTCATCTGTGGATCTGACAAGCATACAAAAATGCCTTCAACAAAGCCATTGATAAAAATGTTGAATAGCTCCAGGCTAAGGGTAAATTGCTAGAGTCCTCCACTAGACACTTCATTCCAAGTTGATGTTAAACCATTCATGACTTCTCTTTGTTTTGTTGATTCTGTCCATTCCAAATCTAACTAGACTATTGTCTAGCTAGCCAACATCTCTCCATCTCATCCATAGGGATAGCACAAAAAAAATTGTCAGGCGCTTTGCCAAAATCTTTGTAAACTCTGTCTGTTCTTGCTCTGATCTGCCAGTCCAGTAAGTAACCCTATTAGAAAAGGAAATTAAGTTAATCTTACCCTACCTATTCTTTCCTAATGAAGCCATATTAGCTCTTTGGGACCATGATTTCCTTTAAAAGTTTAATTTATGCCTTTTGTCATTATTTCTCTGTGTTAGGGGGCTGGGGGTGGGTAGGAACTTCTGTTAAATTGGCTCTCTCTCCCCTACCTTTGCTGAAATTACAGGACACAGTGGACAGGTAGCAGAAACAAAAGGGTAGAAGGATGGTGCCCCTTTCAGATGAGTGGTCAAATTTGCAAAGGGCTTTGCCCTTCTCAGACCTTGAGTGACAGGCATGAGTGGCCTATTCATTGCTTATAAATCTTGAGTGGTCTATTTGTATATGGAAGGGACAGGAAACTGAGGACTGGCAAAGAAAAGAGGCCTAACCTAGTGCCCTTTTTTCTGCCCACTCACCAAACAGGAGGTGACTAAGCACCTTCTAATTGTAGCTGTGGAATCAGTGAAGAAGAGAGTCAGGTCTGGAGAAAGAACCCTCTCAATCAGTCAGTCAGTCAGCCTACAAGCATTTAGTAACTGTACTATGGTCTAGGCATATAAGGAAAAGCAAAAAACAAAAAGCAGTCTCTGCGCTCAAGGAGCTTACATTTTAAAGTGCTACCTGGGGACTTCTCTGACAGACTTCACCATGCCATCTCTCTGGCTAAGTTCTCTTCCTCTGCCTCCACAGCTTCCTTTTGTGTCTTATCTTCCTCCTTTAGATTGTAAGTTCCTTGAGAGCATGAACCATCTTTATTTTTTTGTATTTATATTCTCAGAGCTTAGCACAGTGCCTGCCACATAGTAGGCACTTCATAAATGTTGATTAATTGATTGATTGATGGGGGAAATAACATGTAAACAATTATGTGCGCACAAGGTAAATTGGAGGTAATCTCAGAGGGAAGGCACTAGCGTTGGAGGGATCCTAAGAAAGGCCCCTTGTAGAAGGTAGGATTTAAGCTGAGTGTTGAAGGAAACCAAGTGAGGCATTCTTGTCTTTCTCCTCTGTGCCTTCTTTTGACTGCCACAAAGATGATTTTTCTTCTGTCCATCCTCCTGCCCCCAATTAGCAATGTCATCTTGTGTAAAGCAGTAGGAAATGCTGGGCCCTGCAAAGACCAAATCCAGGAAGTCAATTTTCCAAAAAGTCCATTCATCAAGTTGAGTCAGCTAGAAGACTCCAGAGTCCTACCCCTGTAACTAGGATGCTGTTGGGAAGCCACACTGAGTTTCCTACTGGTCCCAGAATGAGGGCTCCTGTTCTTTCCCACAGTACATAGTACTTTAGGCCAAGATGCCAGCTGGGCCCAAAAGCTGGAGACGGTGAAGACCATAACCAAACTTCAGAGCCTCATGGCCAAACCCAGAGCAGCTTTAGGGGTCCTAGGGCAAGGAATCACCTAACGGAGATCCCACAGCCAACAAAGAGCAGGGCAAGTATATCATGAGAAGACTAGGGCCTTTTTTTTTTGTTGTGGTTCAGTCATGCCCAACTCTTTGTGACCCTGTAGACCATACTGTCCATAATGTTCTCTTGGCAAAAATACTGGAGTGATTTGCCATTTCTTTCTGCAATGGATTAAGGCAAACAGAGGTTAAGTGACTTGCCCAGGGTCACACAGCTAGTAAGTGTCTGAAGCCAGATTTGAACTCAAATCTTCCTGACTCCAGGCCCAGTGCTGTATCCACTGAGCCACCTAGCTGGCCTTAGCCATATGTATTCCCTAGATGTGAGCCTTTCTACTTGTGTGCACACTCTCCCCACTAGCTGCATGTGAATTTTCAGGAGAGTGAGCCCCAGGTTAATATTTGAGATATTTTGTTATTAGTGTTTTTGCCATGCCATTTTAGAGAATACCTTTGTATTGATCTAATTGTGTCCTTTGACTGTTGTTGTTGTTACTGTTGTTGCTTGTTCTTTGTTCTCAAAGAGGACCATGACATCAGGGAGGTGATGCCATGACATGCAAGTGAATTGAATTTCAGTGAGGGAGGGCTGTGCGAAGTCACCAGCCCCCTTTCTCCTCTGGTGCCATCTGGATCCACTGGCCAGATAAAGATCAGGACAACTGGAGATGGTCCCAGATGCAGTGGGAGGCCTTGGCCTTTTTAAGCTAAGGTCTTTAACGGGTCTCAGTGACTGATGAGAGTTCAGGTAAACAAAACGCACTGGTATTGGCTTGTGAACTGTAGTTTTCAGAGTGTGGACCAAGAGAATATTTTGAACTTTGGATCATCGCTTACCAAGTGATTCTGCCTGCTAGTGTATGTTGCAAGGAGGTGAGGAGTGGGAGAGATATCCTGTATCCCAAAGCCAATACATCATAGTTGTTTTTCACTATCAACCTCCCCCAGATGGAACCTGCCCTTGTGACAAAGTAAAATACAGTATATCATATACTACCCTATCCTTCTGCAGTGAGAGAGGAGGGATATTGTTCTCTGATTTCTGCTTATTTTGCTCTGCATTAGTTCATATAAATTTTCCCACATTTCCCTCATATCTATTATTTCTTACTGCTCAGTAATATTCCATTACATTCACATAAAGGGGTTTTTTTTAGCCATTCCCCAATTATTGGACAGTCACATTGCTTCAGGTTTTATTGTGGTGTATATTGCACCTTTGTTCTTTTGACTTCTTTGGGACGTATACCCAGTGGATGGATCAAAGGGTATGGATGATTTAGTCACCTAAATGAAATCTAGAATGGTTGGACCACTTCATAGCTCTACCAACAGTGCCTCTGTGTGCCCATTGTGCCATATATGGCCTCTCCAATATTCCCATTTTTTAGCAATCATTTCCTTTTTGTGAACCATCCTTTTAATAATACATTACATGCTTTTCAAGAATTGAAGTTTTCATAGAATAAAACTTCATAAGTGAGCACTTAAAACACAAAACTTAAGGTTTTTAAATCAAGATTTCAAGTGTTTTCATTACATTTCTCAGTGAAACAATGTATAAAAATCATAATAAGACTTCTCTTTTTTTGACAATTAAATCCTTCACAACCTGGTTCCAGCTCACTTTTCCGGATCTATTACACATTACTCCCCTTCACATACTCTATGTCCCAGCCAAAGTAGCCTGCTTGCTTCTTATGTAACATTCCATCTATCTCCAATTCTTTACACAGGCTATGCCCCACACACCCCCACTATCCCTTCTTAGAATCCCTAGCATCCAGGGCCATCTCCAGTCATCCTGATACATATCTTGCCGCTGGACCCAAATGGCTCCAGAGGAGAGAGTGAGGCTGGTGACTTTGCACAGCCCTGCTCACTTAAATCCCATTCACGTCAAGTCATACCGTCACCTTCCTGATGTCATGGTCTTCTTTGGAAATGTAGGACAAATAACAACAACAACTTCCTTCCAAGCTCAACTCAAACACCACCTCCTACAAGAAGTCTTTTCTAATCCCTGCTTAGTACTCCCCATTACCCTTTATTTACTTTATATATGTAATCTAATCACTTGCATTTGTAGGGGTCACTTCTCCCGATAGAATGTAAACTCCTTAAGGGTAGAAATTGTTTTATTTTTATTCTAGGAGCCCCAGGGCCTAGCACAATACCTGCACATAGTGGGTGCTTAATAAATGCTTATTGATTGATCAACTGATCACCCAGTTTGAGAGAATGCTGCTATTATCAAAGCAAGCAGCATAGCCAATTTTACCAGCAGTTGGATTTTACTGTAAGTAACTTTGCCAGATATGCTGGAGATAGGAAAGACCCTGAGCCTAAATCTCAGCTATACAGCTCCACCCCACTTTGCTCTGGAGGCTTCCAACAGCCTAACATGCCTTCTCATGTCCTCTGATTCTAAATCCCACCCTTTCTTCAAGGTTTAGCTTACTAACCAGTTCTCCCTTCCCCAAACACAACAGTAGTTCTTAGCAATCACTCCTCCTTCTGAGTTTCTTATGGCCTGCTTGGCACTTAGCACAGGCAGTGGGCCAATGACTTTTCCTTATAATCTTGTCTCTCCAACTACATTGCAAACTCCTTGGAGTCAAGAAGGACAGTGTTCTGTGCCTCCTTGTATAAATGCTTGGTTGTTGGCTACAATGATGAAAATAGGACTACACTTACAAAGACTATAAATCTGTTCCTTACTGTCACCAACCAAGAGAACAATCTGTATTTTTTTTTTGTTTTTGGATCAAGGTAAAGGTGGGAGCTTCCAACCAAATAGTGGCAGATAGGCAAGATCTCATTAACTGGGTTTATTTTTTTTTCTTTAAAGCAAGCATTTGCTCCCCAAAGCTATTCTGATGGAATGATGGATAGAGTGATGGAGACTCCTCTCAGCGCCCCAGGCTTTCCTGCTCAGCTAGTCCTGTCCCAGTTCTCTCCCTAGTTGCCTTCCCAGTTTCTCCTTCTTTAGCTGGAATGGGGAAGAAATTGCCGCAGGAAGAAGAGACAGTGTATCCTCTCCACCTCCCTCCTAGCATTCATCCACAAGGCAGAAGCAGGAAAAGAAGAGTGACACAGCTATCTCCTTATGCTCCAGAGTGTGAAACCTGTGTGACTGTCTAGATGACAAAAGAGAAATGCCCAGAAAGCCCCTCATTTCAGACCAGAAACATGTCAAAATGAAGTCATTTGTTTGTTTGTTTCTTCCATATATCACTCACTATTTAAGAAACCATGTTAGTAGACAGTATTGTCAAATTCCATTGGGCTGGTTAGGGCATTTTTAGTTTTCTTTAAGGTTAAACAAAATAAACAAATAAATAAAAAGACACAACAACACAGTGCCTGCTGGCAGTCTACTCTTGAAAGCCTCTAAAACTTCTGGGTGGTTCCCCACCCCCAATTTCTAGACTTGCCTGTAGGTTAGCAGAATTTCAGTTCCTAAATTTTATATAGAAACCTTAATCTAATTAACTAAGTAGAATATTCCTCATTGCTATTTTGAGGACTGGTAAGTACATTTTAAATAAAGAAAACAATTAAACAGTTAGTTCATACCTCATCAAACCGTTTAATAACCTGATAATGGTTAATTATATAGAGTATTCATAAAATGCATCTAGTAGAAAGGTAAATCAGAAGGAGGGGGAGAAAGGGGACAGGAGCATAGAGAAGTGCTTTTGTTATAAGTAGGGTGTTACCTTGTTAAGTGCCAGGACCAAACTGTTTTTCCTGTATATGGTGGTGTCTGCCTAGTAGTTTCTAATAGAGATTCTTAAAGTCTGGATCAGAACCTGCTTTAATTGGAGCATATGCAGCCTCAGCATGACAGTACTATAATTCTTTTAATCTTTTTAGAAATTTTCCTCTCAGTTGGTCAAGATGAGTTTACATATTTTACTTCATTCTCACAACATTCTTTCGTGTGCTTAAAAAAATGGCAAGTGTTATTATACAGATTGGGAAACTGAGGCACAAAGATGATATATAAAGTGGCTTAGTCATTCATATTCTCTGTGGCCTACCTTGAAAGAGAGATCAAGCACCTAGGATATATGGAGCCCAGGGCAATAATGAGTTTCTGGTCACCATCAGACAACTCATTCTCCCAATCAACTCATTGTAAAGATTAATTATGGTCTTTTGTTGTTATTCAGTTTGACTCTTCATGACCCCATTTGGGGTTTTCTTGGCAAAGATGCTGAACTGGTTTGTCATTTCCTTCTCCAGCTATTTATACAGATGAGGAAACTTAGGCAAACAGAGTTAAATGACTTGCCCAGGGTCACATGGCTAGTGTATGAGGCAGAATTTTAATTTAGGTCTTTCTGACTCTAGGCCTGGAGGTCTATGCATTTCACCATCTAGCTGCCTATACATGTACATATACATATGCATATACAAACACACATAGATGCTTGTATGTGTGCATGTACATGCACATATATGTGTGTCTATATACACATGTGTGTGTACATATACATATATGTGCATTGTATATTGTTAATATTTATGCCTTATAAGCATGAGTGTACATACACATATGTATAGGTATACATGCATGCACATGTGTACATATATTATGTATAGCTAGGTAGTATAACAGATAAAATAAAGAACATGGAGCCAAGAAAACCTAAATCCAAATCATGCCTCAGATACTTGCTAGCTCTGTGATCTTAGACAAGTCACTTAACTACTCTCAGACTCAATTTCCTCATCTGTAAAATAGGGATAATAATAGGACTTGCCTTACAGAGTTATCATGAGGATGAAATAGGATAATATATGTAAAACACTTTGCCAACTTTACATTACTATATAAATGTTAGCTGTTGTTACATGATCTGGGCCAGCTGTGGGAAACCTACAGCCCCAAGGCCACATGTGGCCCTCTTGGTCCTCAAGCAGGGCATTTGACTGAATCCAAACTTCCTTAGTTCTGTGAAGTTTGGATTCAGTCAACGGGCCACACTTGAGAACCTAGAGAGCCACATGTGACCTCGAGACCACAGGTTCCCCACCCTTGCTAGGCAAGAAGATTAGAGAATTATAGGATTTAAAGCTGTAAAATGCCCCAGAAATCATCTGTCCATCCCTCACCCCTTTATTTTACAGATAAGGCAATTACTCACACAAGGTCATACCATAGGCAGAAAACTCCTTGAAAGTGAGGAAAGCCGTTTTCTTTTCATTCTATGTATCCCTTGTGCCAGTGCCCAATACACAATAGATGAACAACAGGCACATGATAACATGATAGACCAAGTGTGGGGAACCAGCCCCTGTCATAGACACATTGTAGGCACATGATTGTTGAATTGCACTGAATTGAACAGAATACAAAATATTAGAGCTGGGATTCAAACCCAGTTCCCTGCCTCCAAAGCCAGGCCTCTCTGATGATCTCCTAAGGAGATTTCCACCCTGGAAAGGTAGATAGAATAAAAAAAAAACTGGTGGGTAGAAAAAACTGTAAAGTTGAATAGAATCCCCAGCAGCCTAGCCCAGTATCTGCCATTTAGCAACATGGAGGGTTGTAAGATAACATAACATAAAGTCTTGTAGGATGTTTGAATGTGCAAATACATACCATCTATTCATAGGCCAGAACTACGAAGTGCAATCAGTACTGGTAACAGAGAAACTAGGACTTTCTAAAATTCTTTTGCTTTCCTCAGAGAGAGTTTCCTAATATATCATTTCCAAGGTGGATTCATGGATTCCAAAGTTTGGGTTGATTTTGGATTCTATCACTGACTGGCTCCAAGGTCTTGAACAAACAGCTTGAAATATTACAGAAAGTCTGATTTCCTCCTCGTAAATAATGTGCAATCAGGTGATCCTATGAACACTACCCTAGCTTAAGAGGAATAATACAAGGGTAAATGTAATCCAGTGTGAAAATATTTTCATAAAATCCTTGCGAGACTCATGGTCTAACCATGGGAAATGTTCGTATTAGGGACTTTATCTTTCTCCAATTCCTGAAAGCATTTGACACATTGGCAAATGGTAAATAACTGTTATATTTGAAAATGGATCTTTAGTTTTAAATCACTTCAGCATTTACTTTTAATTAATGCCTTTGTATTATACTACACATACTCGTAAACATTTGCTACCCTATTATTAGATTTGTATAAATTATTAAAACCATAGCTTCCTGACTAGCTTGAAACTCCCCTGGTTGTTGTGTTTTGTGTGGACAGCACAGTATGAAAGAAAACAAATATACTTAATATCGGCCCGTTTCATACCAGGACCAAATCCCACTGAAATCGACTGCAAGGATAAATTTACAGTTTTCTTTGAATTGTTCAAGGAACAAATCAATAAATCAGTGAGTTAGAGAACAAATGTAGGATAAAATAACATCTCAAGAAGCTCCTGATAAAAGATTTCAAAAAAAAAAAAAAGCAACTACTGGTCTCTGGACCTGAGCACTAGTTCACTTTGAAAAAAAAAAGGAAGTGGGCAGCAGTGAAGAGAGACTTAAAAGACACAGACTGTGAGTAGCTGTATTAGATATTTGACTGTTTTGAAATTCTACAAAGTTGGGGGTGGGGAAAATCTGCAGCCACAATCAGTTCTCTCTCCAATCCTTTATTTGCTTGAGTGTGATTTCTCCAGGCAACAAAGCCCGGGATGAGACCATGACAGACAGAGTAGACAGACAGAGTACTCACGTCACACCAAAGGGAAGATTGACAAAGGATATTTTAATTTCGATAAAGGATGATTTGAAAATAAAAGGTTTGTAATGGCATTAATAACCCATTTTTACTAGCCATGTAATGATTAGCTAGAGCATTAAGAGACCAAGGCAGAATGGTGAGAAGCTCAGCAGAAGTCATTATTACCTATGATTCCTTTAATAACTTTTATTATTTGTTGAAAATCATAGCAACAATACAGTTCAGTAACCTTTGTGCTTTAAATCCATTTCATCTAAAAAATGAAAGCTGAATAGAATTTGATGTTATGTAGAATCTTTCAATGCTGATGATATCACAAAAGTGCTTGGCAGAATAATGAGTTAGATACTGATAGCTGGGAAAACTGAATTAGGCAAATGGCACCACCACTGTGTGTACCGGCTCAGCCTCGGCCTGCAGCTTTGGAACTTACTTAAGGGAGAAAGAATATTAAGGCTGAGCCTAATTTTCTTCAGTGCTTTTGTTAAAAGAATCACAAGGGTCTCAGAGTCTATCTCAAAATTAACAGAGAAGCAAAGAGAACTTCCATGTATTTATTTTAATGGACCCAACTATGGTTTAATTGGTGTGTGGGTGTTCATTTCTACCACTATAGCTCCATATAATTTATCCATGTCATATTTTACCTTAATCTCCCCCAAATTTGTCTTCTGGGGATGAGCCTCTATACTTTTAGCTGTTTCTCTAAGAGCAGACACAGTCTAGGTCAAGGCCACACTGGAAGTCATTCCTGATTAGTTGCTCTGCCAGAATTTGTGGTCTACTGACATAACCTCGAGCCCCAGGTCCATCTCCATGCCATGATGAGGCACTGGAGTAAGATCTGTCAGGAGGCTTCATTTTTTATCTCTTATAAAGCATGGGATTTGGCACTGTATGCTGGAAGGCTATTTGGGGAAACAAATATAATTGATATGATAATATGATAACAAATATGATTGATATTTATGTTTTAAGAACTTTGAAGTTTTAAGAATTTAATTCAATGATTAATAATTACTTAGTAATAATACTAATAATAATAGCTAACATATACATAGAGCTTACTATGTGCCAGGCCCTGTGCTAAGTGCTTTACAATTATAATCTCATTTGATCCTCACAATGTCCCTGGGAGGTAAGTGCTATTATAATCCTCATTTTAGAGGAAGAAACTGAAGCAAAAGAGGTTAAGTGACTTGCCTAGGATCACACAGCTAGTAAGTATCTCAGGCCAGATTTGAACTCAGTCTTTCTGACTCCCAATTCAGCACACTGCATTTTGGTACCACCTAGCTGCCCCAGTAGAATATAAGTTGTTTGAAGGGAGGGGACTTTTTTTTCTCTTTGTATCCCCAACAACTGGCAGATAATAGATGATTAGTAAATGTTTCTTAAGTGAATATTTGTTAAAGATCTATACACTCCCAAACAGAGGAATACTGGGACCAGATACAGTCAGAAGTAAGGGTCATATTCTGCTAGGAGTTGCTAGGACTAGAAAACTTTTCAATCCCTCTGCCTGTCCTTCACTTCTAATTTTCCTGACTCTGCTTTTTTACTTTCAGCTTACTAAATACTTTCTGGTCTGAGAGAGACCCAATTCTAGCACTCCAGAGCTGTTCCTTGCATTCTCCCTGCACTACCCTGTTTAAACTCTGGAAAGCCCAGTTCCATGTTTGAAACTTTAAAACACGTCCTAGTCTTTTAACCTTATGAAATGTAGATAGATTTAGACCAGAAAATTTAAGAGCAAATTGCACCCAGGCCTTTACTAGTTCTCATTTTCATCCACAAACAAATTTCTAAGACTAATCCAGTTGCCCAAGATTAACTTTGAGAGCTTGTGAGTTTACTTGAAAATATAAATGATCACATGGAACCGAATTCATCTACGTTTGGAAATTGTGACTGGCTTTCATTTGAGGACAATGTAGTTGTGGCTGAAATTGCTTCAAAGTCTGAGACAGCTGGCCAGATGTTTGTACGGTTAAATTGTACTCAAGCCTTTCATATAGCATGTTCCAAGGCAGTTGCTATATTCTTCTGTGAAACTGGCCCATACTAACCTTCCAATAAAACAGGAAGCAATTGATTTTTCTACAGATGCAACTTGATTCTCACCTACTTTTGTTGCTGCCCGAGGATGTTCTGACATGTTTTGTCCTCCCATCTTTCCATCTTAGTGTGACATCTAATGCTCATCATTCCTCCCATCCATATGCTTTCCACATAGGCACCTATGCACATGTCAACACAAACACCCTTTATGGTACCATGCTATAATAACCTCCCTTTAAATAGAAAGATATTCTTTAATAGTCTTAGTTATAAAAGAAGGTAGAGGAGAAAAAAGGGACGTATTTGGTGATGTAAAAAACAAAAGATATCAATAAAAACTCAAAAAAAAATCGATATCATTTCTAGAATTTTTGAGGCCAGGGTGGAAAGGGTTGGGGTGGGTTCATGGGACATGGCAAGAGCACATGATTAGGGAGGCATACAGTTAGTGTAAAAGAAGATCTGGAGGTTTTAACGGATTTTACAGTCTGACATAGTAGCCCCCAAAGCTAAAGTAAGCTTAGACTAAATTAAGACAGATGAAGGGCAGTTAGGTGTTGCCATAGTGCATAGAGCACTGGACTTGGAATCAGGAAGATTCATCTTCCAGGGTTCAAATTCAGCCTCTGACACTTGCTAGCTGTTTGACCCTGGGCAAGTCACTTAACCGTTATTTGCCTCAGTTTCCTCATCTGTAAAATGAGCTGGAGAAGGCAAACCACTCCAATATGTTTGCCAAGAAAACCCCAAAATGTGGTCACAAAGAATTGGGCATGACTGAAATGTCTGAAGACAGGTTTAATATTCAGAATGAAAGAGGTGATAGTCTTGCTATGCTCTGCCCTGGAGTGCTATGTTTTGTTCTAAACCCCACATTTTGGGGGTGGGAGTGGAGGTCATTGATAGCAATTGAAAGCAGGGTGGTACAATGCAATCCTGGGATTTAGAGTTGGAGGGCCTGTGTTCTAATCCAATTCTGCTGCTCCTAACCTGTGTGACCTTGAGCAAGTCACTTAACCTTTGCCTTATTTGTTGGACTAAATGGACTCTTTAGTCCCTTCTAACTCTGAGTGATGATCCTAGGATTCTAAGCTAGAAAATATCAAGAGGAATGTCATGAAGCTGTGGGGACCCCCAAAGACCACATTCTGTGAAGAACGTCTGGGGGAACTAGGGATGTTTAACCTGGAGAAGAGAATACTTAAGTAGGTTGTGATAGGTGTTCTTAAGTAATTGAAAGGGCTGTCATGTGAAAGACTGATTACATTTATTCTAATTAACACCCCCCTCAAAAAAAAAAAAAAAGAGGCCAGAACTAGGAACAATGGAAAAAGTTGGAGAGAGATAGATTTCAGCTTGATGTAAAGAGACACTTCTAACTATTATAGTCTTCCAAAATGCAATGGAATGCCTTGAAAGGTAGTTGGGTTCCCCTCCCTTGAGGCCCTCAATAGAAGTCTGGATCACCATTTATTGGGAGTGTTGTGGAAGAGATTCCTGTCTAGTTACAGACAAGAAGGTCCCCAAGATCCCTTTTATTTTTAAGATTCTGAATGGCTCCCCTCCCCCCCCATTTTGTTTTTCCCCTGCCCCAAGTCTCAGGGTAGAGGGGTTGAGAAATGAGAAGGGAATTGAAATGTATAGAATTTAGATGTAGGGATCTATAAAGATCATGTCATATAACCCTTTTCTTTTAGAGATGAAGAAGCAGAAACCCAGAGAAGTTAAACAGTTTCCCCAAAGTCATGCATTTACACCTCCCGTGTTTTTTCATGGAGTCAAACTGTTAACCCTCCTCAAGCTTACTCGCCAGTTCCTGCTATTTGTTACCACATGTTTTTAAAGCTCATTTCTCCATCTTAGTGGAATATCTAATGATTATCATGCCCCTTCTTGTGCCGCCGTGCCGTGCACTCTCCTCCTATAAGGAGCAGGCTGCCAGAGTCATACTACTTCCCAGTCTTCGGAGCCTACCCGGATAAACACACAGAGACGAGCCGACCAGGAGGTGCCAACACCCGAGCTTTATTCAGAGGCCATCACAGCAAGGCCAAGCAGGAAGGCCAGAGCAAGAGAGCAGGAGCAAAAGAGAGCAAGCTCCAACCACTACCATTCCTTAAGTACCTACTTAGCCCCTCCTCCTCAGCCCGCCTACTAGTCATTGATTGTAGGATCAGATACCGGAAGGGGATGTCTGAGTTTAGCGCACCAAGGGAGAGGAAGTGATGCAGGAGGCTAGGACCGGATACAGGAAGGAGGCGTCTGGGATTAGTGCATAGACAGAGTACGTGACCTAGGAAGTCAGGAAGGACACAGGAAGGAGGCATCTGGGGTTAGCGTTGTACCTGGGGGGGGGGGGCTAGACAAAGGAACTCGTTCTCTGCCGTCCCACTCCCACATGGCACAGCCCCCTGCCTCAGGAGCACATGCTCCGGCTACTTCCTTGTATTCTGTTCCTTCCCCAGCTTATCACAGCTCCACATAGCACTGCCCACTGCCTCGGGAGCGTGAGCTCCAGGTACTTCCTAATATCTTGTTCCTAACCCATCTTGCCACAACTGTCACTTGGCAGTAGTCAACATCAGACAGTCCCTCACACCTTCTCCATCTTCTGTCTCATTCTTCCTCCTGCTCCCTGCCTTCTCTTCTTTAATGTAATTTAGTAAACATTTATTAATTACCTACTATATGCAAAGTGCTGGAGAAGACTTAGAGAAAACACAACCTTTGCCTTTGAGTTCATTCTGGAGGAGTGAAATAATACATTCATAAATAACTATAATGTAAACTCTAATGTAAACTAGAATCTGATAGATGTGCATAAAAGAGGTATGAACCCAGGTACCAGTAGAAGAGGTCATCTCTGTATAGACACACCTTTCTATCTCACTTTGCCAAATGTTCCCTTTCCAGGTCCACATGGGGTTGGTCCCCACTCCCACACATCAGCCAAACCTCACTGTCTCCTCCTAGTCCAACCCATCCCTGGGGAAATCTTCTTTGGCTGAATAGCGTCTGTAAGTGGCTGTTTTCCCAATGAAACCTAATTTTACCTATGTCCTAAATCTTCTTGACCACCAGGATGGCTCAGGCTTGTTGAAAGTCACTTCCCTTACCTCATCTCTCTCTCTTCCAGTCTATTTGACAAGTGGAATCTTCTAGAACAGATCCAATTGTGTCTCCTCTCTTCTCATGTCTCAGGAGTAGGTTCCCATTGTCTAAGGAATAGTTACCACCACTCCTTAGCCAGCTTTCAGGCCCTCTATACTCTGGCCTAATATATCTTTCCAACCTTTTGTTACATTTACTATTTATTCTATGCCCCTGTCAAACTGGACTTGAAAAGGTATTCTTCTCTCCCCCAAGTTTTTACATTAATATTTTATATTAATTTTTATATAATTTATAATATAATAATAATTTATATTAATGTCATAATAAAATACGACACAGTATTAGTTAAAGTTAAAAAGCTCACATCCATATATGGGAATTATTACCACAGAGTATGGCATAAAGCAAACCATCACTGTTACATAGCCAGGACCAGTAAAGTTGATTTCTTCAATGAAACACTTTTGTTTCTGTATTTACATTTCAAAAATATTTCAAAAATTTCAAAAAATGTCTATACAACTTGACAATAGTTGATGCTACTGAATGCCTGCCCTTTGTGCTTAGGCCTACAAATAGAAATCTAAACTTGACGGCTTGTGGTCGTGTTCATCAGTTTTCCACTTTTAGTTTCTTTCTTCCCTTCTTTTCCTTCTTTCCTCAAATGTGGTTTGATGGAAAGAAAGCTCGAGTCATTGAGTTCTAATCCAGGTAGATCCTCATCACTACCTGTGTCACCTTAGGTAAGTTATGGAAACTCTCTGGGTCTCAGTTTCTTCATCTATAAAATTATAGGGTTGATGTCTAAGGCTCTAGGGATCTCCTGGCTCTAAAGCTGTGATTCCTTTTCCCCATTTCCAGGATGATACTGCTTTCAAGTCCCCATCTCAAATTCCTGCTTCTTTATGAAGCCTTTTCTGATCTCCTAATCAGACATGATTCTTCCCTTCTATAAACAACCATAGTACTTTGGAGGAACAAGTAAATACATGTGAAATGCTTTGCAATACTTAAAGTACTATGTAAATTTCAACTATTAAGTCAAGGAAAGTCAACAAGTATTTAATAAGCATCTTCTTTGTGCCAGGCACTATTATTATCAGGTGGCACAGTGCAGAGCACCATAGCTGGAATCAGGAAGACTCATCTTCCTGAGTTCAAATCCGGCCTCAGACACTTACTAGCTCTGTGACCCTGAGCAAATCACTCCATTTGCCTCAGTTTCCTCATCTGTGAAATGAGCTGGAGAAGGAAATGGCAAACCACTCCAGGATCTCTGCCAAGAAAAGCCCAAATGGAGTGTCAGACACAACTGAAAAGACTGAATGACCACAAAGGAGCTGGAGCTGAAAGGCCCAGAGCTAGAAAGCTGGGGGGGGGGGGGAGCCATCTAGTCTAACCCCATTGTTTTACAGATGAAGAAACTGAAGCCTAGGGTGGTGATTTGCCCAGAGGAGGGATGTGACCCTAGTTCCTCTGACTCCAAAAACAATGGATCCCACAGTACCTAACTGCTTTTTATTAGAGAAAAACTAGTTTCTGTGGCAGGAATCTTCCAGCCTTGTTATTAGTAGTAAATGCTGCTCCTGCCACAATTTGCCATCCTCTTGTGACATCTGCTTGGTGGAATTCTAGACCACATTGCTGCACCAGTCACGTAAAAATATTCTGCATCCTGTCACACTTAAAAGTAACTCCATAAAATCAAGTCCTGCATGTTTTAAGGTCTTTATTTCATAATGCAGGCATACATACTTGGACTACTCACATTGCTTACATTTCTGTCTTTGAATCTTTGATCCTAAAATATTTCAGTAACAGGAATTGGTTGATAATTCTTCCCATATCTTAATAAAGTATACATTTTGCTTTCTTCTGTACTTATAAGCAGCAATATTTAAGAGTCATACTGTGCTACTTTAGAGTACGGGAATTGTAATAGTGTAATACCAAAGACAATTTTACCCTCCCAAAATCTGATTATATAATTTTAGAAATTATTCAGGGGGACTAAGGGTTAGATGTGAACACCTTGCCTTAAATATTTTATCCATTTATCTAGAAAAAAAATTTCAAAATCCAAAATTTTTCATCTATGAGGGGAGAAAAAGTGACTGCAGAGGAAAAATTGTATGGGAGCAAGGTTGATCAATTGATTTCCCCACCCACCCACTAATTTGGTTAAATTAATGGATGTGAAGGAACATAATAGAGTCAATGAGGTGTTAAGGATTTTCCCCTTTCAGACTTTTGATTGGTTGCATTTACAGCTTGTAAAGAGGTGAAACTTTTGAGTGGCTCACACCTGGAATAACCTATTTACAGATTGTAAAGGTTGTAAAACTGGGAGTGACCCAGTAGGGGGTGCTATGAAAACAACAGACCTTCACATCTCTAGAGAAAAAGAGCTATCTGGTGCTTCTGCTTTGTGAAGAATAAGGAAAAATAAGAAAGAATAGGAAATAGGAAATCCATACCTTCAAAATGGTGAACTTTGGTAGCCTCTGAAACCTAACCTAAACACTTCATCAACCGGTGACTGTCTCATGACCACAGAGTAGAATAACAAAACATTTAAATAATTGGGGTCTAGGACTAGGGATCTTAGGGGAAAATAGACAAACAAATAAATAAAAAAAATCAAATGATATGTTCTTTTGCATTGACATTCCTTCTGATTGAAAACAGAATCTTTTGAGAAGGCCCCCCAGGATATTTGTAAAGCCAACAGCAGATACTATCCAACTGGATTCAATTGCTTACGGTCCTGAGCTCATTCTGAAAACTCTCCTCTTATGCATTAACTTTGGATCATTAAATCCTATGGTGTCCACTTCCTATAATCCTCTTACCCCTATAATGGAGAATTTAGGAAATACTCCCACCATCTAATAGGATAAAAAAGTCTTAGACTCCCTCTTTAGTGCCCACTGAGCTGGTACCCATGACTTTGGCATTCATCTTTCCCCCTACCACTTGTTAATAACAAAATTGATATTGGGCTGTGTGTGCCTGTGTGTGTGTGTGTGTGTTGTGTGTGTGTTGGGAGGGAGTAGGGAGAGGTTGTAGCTCCAGAACAGAAGCAAAAATGAGATAGGTCTCCTTAAGTAGATTTTCCCCTCCCCCTCCAATTGCTCAGTAATTGTCACCTCTTTTTAAATTCCAAAGAAATGTTATGAAAGAAAATCTGAAAATGGTCACATCTGTATCTTAACTTTATCCCCATTCAAATCTTCCACCAACTGCCAAGGCCCCCTCCTCATAATACAAAGGGAAACCGGAGTGGTGAAAGTTAGAAATTTTTCCACAGCCTTTTTTGTAACACAGGTCATCAAATGATCATTATATTTTATAGTTCTGTAAAGTCTATAGAAGTTGAAGCTATGTAATATACATTGCAGAATGTTCCTCTAATCCTGGTTGACCACATTCGTGCCTGGACCAGGGGATAAAGGCCTGGTAACTGGAAACCTGAGACTATAGGAATTCCAAACACAGTCCTCAAACTAAAAACAGCCCTCTCTCTCTGCCCATGGCATGTTCTACTTGAGAGGCCGGGATTGTATTAGTTTACATTATCTGATTTTTTTTTTTTTTTTTTGCTGTGCATTGTTTGGAAAAGAACGGGAGAAGGCACCTATACCAGCTCAGGCCTTAAAGAATCTATGAGTGGTGTGTTTATGGTGGATATGATGTTGTGAGCTGAGCTCTTTGCCCCTGGTTGAGAGAGGCAGGCAGCTCATGTAGATGGCATCAGTGGTTTCAGGCCATTTGGCTGCCTATGACTTGTGTACCAAACTTGGTTCTCAAAAGCTATATGCCTCTCTGCCATTTTTCATCTTTCTTTTTTTTTTTTAATGGTCATGGGATAAGGATCTGTTTGATATTTGCCTCATTTCTTTCAGTGTACACAGAGTGCTTTATAAGACTCAAAAGAGCTCCTGTCTGCTACTCCAGAGTCTTATAAGTAATGACTTTAATGCTTTGTGCTAGGAAAGAAAATGTCTACCTTGCGTTTTACTTGTCAATCAGTTCTGGCTTTTTAACTCTTATACCTTGTGTCTCTCTGAGCTTCCTCCAGCTGGTCTCTTTTCCCTTTGTTATTTCCCAACTCACTAGCTCTCCTCCATCCCTCTCAAAGAACAACTTATTGAGATATCCAGGATGTATCTAGGGCCACCAGGCGTCACTCAAGCCTTCGGAGAATTCTAGAGAATCTTGAGTCTCTGAATTAGGAGCTCTGACACCAGCGCCTGATTGGCAACACTGAAGTCTTCTGATAGAACTTGCAAGATTCTTGTTCTTTACACTCTATTTGCTAAACCTGAGTCAAATGACTAAACTTGCAACAAAAATTATGAACAGACGAATATGGTATCATGATACAATTCTACTCATGAATGGCTACATTCTTTCTATAACTGATGCCACTGTACCCAGCTCATTCTGATTGATTTGTGGAGTCAGTGTAGCACATTTTTCCTTAAGTCCTCTTAGAAAGTCAGTGATTATAGGACTTAAAAGATCACAGGACCTTATTTGCTCTTTTTTCATCTTGTCTCTTCTCTCTCTAACCCATCTTCCACACAGCTACCAAAGTGACTTTTCTAAAGCACAGATCTGAGTATATCACTCCCTTCCTCAATAAACTCCAGTGGCTTGCAGTTGCCTCTAGAATCAAATACATACTCTCCTTTTGGGCATTTACAGCCCTTCACAGTCTGGCAGCAGCCTGCCTTTCCTGACTTACTACTCCTTACCCTTCTCAGTTACTTTAAAGTTTAGCCAAACTGGCCTCCTTTTCTGTTTCTCACATACAACATTCCATCTCTTGTATCCATCACTGGGTCCAGACCTGGATTCCACTCTCTGTTTACCTTTGCTTCTTAGAATGCCTGGATCCTTCAAAATGCAGCTCTAGCATCACCTCCTACATGGCTTCTTGCCTCGTTCCCTCCCTGGGCAGGAGGGGGCTTCTCTTCCAACTCCAAAAGACCCTGCATTATTTTGTCTATTTTGTGTACTTCTTTATATATGTGCGTGTTGTTTCTTCCTGTAGAATTTGAAGTTCTTGAAGGTAGGAACTGTTCCATTTTGTCTTTCTGTCCTTGACAACTGGTACATAATAAACACTGGGAATTGATTGGTTGATTGACCCTTCTGCCTATCAGAAAAGGGTAGAGTCGTGGGCAAGCTATTTTCCAAAGAAAACAAACACTTTCCCCCCCTCTTTTCAGATATGATTGTGAGATTTTAAATGGAAAGAGGTTTTTTTATTCTTTTGGAAAAATAATAACATACACAAATAGTGCTCACAAGGTCTCCTAAAAAATGAGATGTCTTAAAATAGTGATGCATTCCCTATTTGGATTGTTGTTTTAATCAAAATCCCAGAGGAGGTTGCTCCTGGATTTCTCACTGTAGGTATAATGCATGTAGCAGTCTCCATGATCAGTATTTATGACGTCCCAGAATGGTATTGCCTTAGATGTTTATCCACAAAGGTAAGGTTCCAAACCAGTAAAGAAACCAGTGACAGGGAAGCTAAAGATGGGCAAAACTATCATTTAATCTCCCTCTTCTCCTTCCTTTTTCTTGTGCCAAAATCCTGTAATTATGAAAGGCGGGGTATTTTTCTCCCAGGCTTAAACATCCTCTAAAAAAAAAAAGACTAAGAAATATACTCCAAAGAGATCAGTGACAAAAAAGAAAGGCTCCCAATACAACAAAATACTTATGAGCATTCTTTGTGATAACAAAGAACGAAGACAAGATGCCCAGTGATTAGGGAATGCCTACACCAGTGACAGTATGTGAATGTGATGTAGTATTAAGTACTGTGTCATAAAAAAAGATGAACATGATATATACAGAGAAGCATAGGAAGTCTTATATACACATCATGATGCAAAGTGAAGTAAGGAGGACCAAGAAAACAATATCCATGATGACTTCAAGGAATTAAATGCAAGGGGCAGCTAGGTGGCACAGTGGATAGAGCACCAGCCCTGGAGTCAGGAGAACCTGAGTTGAAATTTGGCCTCATATACTTACTAGCTATGTGACCCTGGGCAAGTCACTTAACCCTGACTGCCTTCAAAAGAAAAATAAATGGAAAAACAACAAATAAACAAAAACAATCAAAACTAAATGCTACAAAATCATAATGATCAAGATTTACCCTAAATGAGAGTTATAAGATGACCAGCCCCTCACCTGTGCCTTTTATAGAAGTAGGGAACCATATAATGGCAGACTTTTTTTTTTAATATGTTGCTTAGTTTTATAGAACTTTTTTTCTCCCTTTTTTTGTTTCTTCATACTATGTTGAAATTATGATGGGAAACAGATGATGCAAAAACACAAATATGGATAAAATTATTTTTAAAAAGAATAATTAATAATAATTTCTTTTTGCTCAGAAAAAAAAAGCCTCTAGTAGGTTAAAGAAAAATGTCTGTAGGAAGTTTCCAAGCAAGAAGGTACTGCGAATATCAGATACCCCAAAAGGAGAAATATTCAGTGTCTTTAGCACTCTTTGAAACATTAACTCTGTGTGTTTTCATAGGCCAGCATATTGTTTTTCTTCTCTCCCCAAAAGATAACTGTTATGATGGATTTTACAGAATAATATGGTTTCCATTATTTTCATTCTTGACAAAGAACAGCCACCTCACTCTTGGTTTCTACCACATGTAAGCACAAGTTCCAGTCATAAAGTTTCCCCTCAAAGGAAACTAGGAACGGGATCGTGAAATCATCTCGGGCTCTGCCCTGTCTGCCCATAGAAAAATGAAACCTCACTTTTCCCTTCCGTGAAAGTTGGACCCTGTCGCATCAATGAGGTGTGTGAGAAGAGATACCAATTGTCTTCAGTGCCTGCAGTGAGTCGGGATTGTATCTCGGAGGGTGGCTTCCGCCCCTTCAGCACTTAGCCTGGCTTGTCTCACCAAAAAAACAACCCAGAGTGCCTGTCTTTTATAATGTGCTGTTTTAACAGAGAAGAGTCTCCAGGGAGAGAACAGGACCCTAAAAGTCCAAGGCCTGGAATTCCTCCTTTCTCTCTTTCCATTTTAAACAGGAAACATTCACACTAAGAGACTCCAGAGGAAGGGTTGGTTGTATGTTCATTTTGAGGCAGATAATGCTTGTGCTTTGCGTATGTCAGTGATTTACCCTGTGGGCTTTAAGCGAGTGCAGGAAAACCACGTTCCACTTCATGCAGAGAAATCTCTTCAGGGGAGTTGGGGAGGAAACACAGGTTAAGGCCTTATTTTTTTTCTAAGTGTTTTGGAAATCTCCAGCATGGACAAAAAGAAAAATTGGAGCTGGTAAGGGGAAGACTCAAATTCTAAGATAAAAGATGTCATGGATACTGAAAACATTCTCAAATGAAATAGCCTTCAAACAGAAAAAAGAGATGAAATAGCTAGCAATCCCACTACCCTCAGCAGCAACAGATGAGTTATTTGTGTCTTGTGTGGCAAGGGAGGTAAGATGCCCAGAGTATTATGGAATAAAACTCCACTGAAATGGCACCCCCTCCAGGAGACCTTTCCTGGTTGGTCACAACCTTTGCCCTCACATGTCACATAGTGTTTTGTTTTGTAGCCTCCTGAATGAAGGAGTTCTTATCCTTGTTTATGTCATAGGCCTCTTTGGCAGTATAGTGAAACTTCTTAAGTTTATAATGGAAGAAAATGCAAATTTTCAGGTAGATATTAGTAAAAATAGAGATTTTTTTCCCTTTCAAATTCATGCTCCCCCCAAATCTCTCTACTCTCATGATAAGAACTCCTACTATGATGTAATAACTGTTCAGTATTCTTTTTATTGTGCTAGACTGAAACCTTCTTGAGAGTTCATCATTTCATAGATGTCAAGCTGGAAACAACTCTCATTTTGTAGATGAACAAAATGAGGATACTCAACCACTATACAATAAAATATTTGCATTGCAGTAATCTCTATTTAGTGTCATATCCTCTGATGGCATCTAGGTAACACAGGGCATATATATGATAGTTAGAAAATTAGTTAGAAAGTTGAAAGACCTGAGTTCAAATTCAGCCTCATTTACTTACTACCTGTATGAGAGATAGATAGATAGATAGATAGATAGATAGATAGATAGATAGATAGATAGATAGATAGATAGGTAGGTAGGTAGATAGACAGATAGATAGATGGATATGGATAGGTAATATGTAGATGTAGATAGATGATAGATACTGAGGATAGAGATAGATGGATGTATGGATATAGATAGGTGATATATAGATATAGGTACATCATAGACTAATGTTAGAGATGGATGGATAGATAGATATATAGATAGATAGATGTGTTGTGGAAAGAACACTGTATTTGGAGGTAAAGGTCCTGGGTTCAAGTCCTGAGTCTTCCGCATAGCCTTTGGACAAGTTACCTTCATCTCTCTAAGCCAAGCCTGTTTCTTAGTGGTTTAGTGCAGATCATATGACTTCCGTTCCTATTTCTTAGAGTTCTTATGAGGATCAAATAAAATAATGCAGATAAAAATGCTTTGTAAATTGTAAAGAGCTATGTAAGTATCAGCTAGATGGCAATGGATAGAGCTCTGGACTTAGCATAAGGGAGACCTAAGTTCAAACCCAGCCTCAAACACTTACTAACCATGCGACCCTGGGCAAGGCACTTAATCTCTGATTCAGTTTTCCCAGATGTAAAATGGGGATGATAATAGCACCTCCCTTTCAGGATAAGATGAGACAATATTTATAAAGTGCTTTGTAAACCTTAAAGATATTATTATTACTGCTTGTTGTAGGCATTTTCAAATAAACCAACACAAAAAATTTTACTAAACAGTAGTACCTGCTATATTTCATGAAATATAATGTATTTCATGTATTAGGCAATGTTGCCTAATGGGTAAAGGGTCAGACTTAGAGTCAGGGGGGCCGAGATTCAGGCCTTAGATTAGAATACTGGTTAGAAGTCAGAAAGATCCTAATTCAAATCCCTCTTCAAATACTTAACTACCTGTGTAACCCTGGGCAAATCATTTAGCCTCTTTCAACCTTAATTTCTTCATGAGTGAAGTGAAGGGGTTAGATTTGATGACTTTTAAGGTCCATTTTAGCTTTAACCTATAATCCTATGAAAAAGAGCTGTGACACCTTGGGCAAGTCACTTCACTGCTCAGCGCCTCAGGCAACTCTCTAAAACTATGATTTAGAGATGAATGACCAGTCTGCATTGGTGGAAGGAGTTCCCACCCCAGGAGTTCTCTGCATGACTGAAATCACAGCCCTGAACCAAATGTTTAATGAATGTAAAACAGTTTACTTTGGTTTGCTGACAACTGTCCCAAGTTAAATGGGACACGGCAGGAGCGTCAATCATCATGATGCCTGGTAGAATTAAGACGTAGGAAGATAGAAGGGGGGCCTCCCCGGCGCATTTGTAGGGCTGGATTCACATGCTCACATGTTGCTTGTCACAGGCACCAGAGCTTGTCAAATCCTCATTGATTCAGGAGACACACAGAGCTGTTTTACCCTCAGCCTCCGTAACTTCTAGGGTGCTTTCCTCCCCATCTGGCAGCCGGTTGAATTAACCACAGCTACTGTCTTCTCTCCCAGTCCTTCCCTTCAGGAGCTCCAGCCTTTTTGAGTACTGAAGTTAAGAGGGCTTGTCAGACTGATGTGTTTAAGTTGCTGTTTTTGTTTTCTTAAAAAGAAAAGGGGAGGGGAGAATGGCAGTGGGAAAGGAGCCGGGAGGTGTGAATATCTCTGCACAGAAGGTTTATGAGATTGGCAAAGCTGCAAACTGAACTCATCTGTTTATCCCCGGGCTAGATAAGATGCAGTCATCTGCACATTGTTTGCTCTGGTTACAGCAAATGGAATAGGAGAAGATTGCTGTCTTCCAGTGGGAAGATGGGTAGAGGCTGTGGGAGGAAGGCATCGTGCTGTGTTCACTTCTGACTTACCCTAGACCCTTTTGCTAGCCTACACATTGAAGGGTGTGGAAATGGCAGCTTGTTTGGTTCTCCCTGGGCAGTTGAATAGTTCATGTCCAGAATGAAATGTGGCAGTGTCTCTTACCCAAAGACTGTGATATCCAATATCATTGGTTTCCAAAAAAATGTTTTTAATTTGGGTCTCTCCTCCCTAGTGCCATAGGGTCCTAAGGAAATAGCAGACCATTGGGAAAAATGGAGGCTGCCAGAAATGGCTTCCAGAGTTTGGTGACTTTGGCATCTTTAAATTGCCAACACCAAATCTAGAAAAGGAATAGAGGCAGACAGATAAAATCCCCTTTCATGTGTTCTCACCATTGACAGCATCTGTGAAGGAGATCAGATAAAGTCTTGTACTTAGAGTCAGGAAGACCTGGGTTCAGATCCTACTTCAGATACTTACTAGTTGTATGAGTTACTAGTTATATGACCTTGGGCAAGTCACTTAACCTCAGTGTCAGTTTCCTCATTTATATAATGGGAATAATAACAGCACCTGCCTCGAAAGTGTTGTTACGATTTGGTGTTCAGTCATGTTATATAGTGTGCCAGGCCCTTCTGTCCTCCACGTTCTCTCAAAGTCTGTCCAAGGACATGTTCTTTTTTTCCATGATACCATCTATCCTTCCCATTCTCTGCCATCCCCTTTTCTTTTTGCCTTCAGTCTTTCCCAACATCAAGGTCTTTTCCAATGAGTTCCATCTTCTCATTATGTGGCCAAAGTATTTAAGCTTCAGTTTCCATATATGACCTTCCAGTGAATGGACTAAATGAATTTCTTTGAGTATTGACTGATTTGACTTCCTTGCTGTCCAAGGGACTTTCAAAAGTCTTCTCCAGTACCGTGACTTGAAACATCCCATGTAATAGTATATGCAGCTATGAAGAATTTGCAAACATTTAACCAGTATATAAAGGTTAGCTATTATTATCATCATAGAATTTAGATTTAGGAGAAACTTTCAAGTTCAGCCAATCTAGGGTTTCTCAGCCTGGAGTCCCTGAACCCCAAGGAGTCTGTGGATAGATTTCAAGGAGTTTGGATGGGAAAAAATTGTATCTTCATTTCAGTATAATTAATTTCCTTGTGTTTTTTATGCATTTTAACACATTATTCTGAAGGAAAAAAAAAGGTACACGGGCTTTACCACACTGCTAAAGAGGTCCAGGATACAAAAAAAAAAAGAAAAAAAAAGGCTAAGAACATCTAACCTGGTTTAATTACCTCAGTTTACAAATGAGGAAACAAACCTAGTGAGTTTGAGTGACTTGCCCAAAGTGCCTTAAGTAGTAGAGAACACAGTCTGAATTTGAGCTCATGACAAGTCCTCTGACATGATTGTGTATCTCTAGGACACGGAATTCCTCCAGCCTCTTAAAGAGCTCTGTATGTCCCTGGATATCCTGGCTTTTTTTCTAATATGTGTCTGTGTTTTCTCTCTCTAGGCGAGGACCTACAGAACCAGCAGATTACCTAACAGGACCTCGGTTGATATACAAGGAAAGGGAACTTCCGTATTACCCAGGAATGCAGCCCATTCATCTTCCTAAAGGAAGCTACTCTCGTGCCCAGGATGTGAGGGTGACAGACCTTCGCTATCCTCAGTACTACCCACCCCCTCCAGCCACACACCACAAAGGACCTTTCCGACAAGATGTCCCACCTTCACCACCTCAACACCACAAAGTGCCAGCATATCACGAAACAGGCAAAACAGGACAGCGGGCGGCCAGCCCAGAACAGTACCCATATAGAGCCCAGGACCCCCAGCAGAAGAACCCCATGACTGCCGCTGTGTAGTAGGACATGGGCCAGGAAAAAAGCCTTCTGCAATTGCCTTGTTCTTTTTTCCTCTCGGTCCTCCAAAGTCTCCTTGGCTATAAAATTATCCATGAACTGGAACCATTCTTTCTGCGGCAGGTACAGATTAGGTTCTTCTCGCTGAGGAAATCACTTAAGGCCAATCAGAGGGGGAAAAAAGGAAGGTACAATATGTCTGATCAGGCCATGAAAACAGTGGTACTGTACATTAAAATGCTTTTAAACCAGTTAAACCCAGAGCAGAAGTGGTAGCTGAAAAGTAAATAACATCATTAGATACACTAAGTGGAATGTCCCAGGGCTAGATAATATGCATCGCTGGCCTTTCTACACATATGAGCACACGGGCACATACACACACACACATACACATACATATACACCCACAGAGCAGCTCCTCTTTTAAAGATTACCGCTGGTATTAAGACAGTCTCTGCTAAAGATCCTTATCCATTTGGGAGCCAAAGCTACACCAAGATTTTTGCAATCAGAAAGCCAGCACCTACGGCCATGGTGTATACAAGACTGCAAATCTGGTGCACCTGGAGTGGGTTATTATTTTAGCAATGGAAGGAAAAAAGAAAGAAACAAACAAACAGAAGGGGCTCCTCAGAAGTTTTCCGTCAGAGAAAGACAGTATTTCTTTATCTCTAGTGTCTGTCAGGGTCCTGCTACCATCAGTTTGATTGAATGTTTCACTGACTATACCTGCCAGCCAGGAAAGCACTTGGTAAGCCTGAACCTGCAATAGGAATTGGGGGGGGGGGAGCCTCAGTTATATTTCCCTGTTTTCCTTATTTAAAAAAAAAACAAAAACGGGTAAGGTAGAAATTCAACATCAGGCCTCAGGAGGAATCCTAAAAATCAGTGAGAGCTGCTGAGAGGCTGGTATTTCAAGGACCAATCAATCACGAGGAAAGAAGTGGGGTCTTGTCACATGCAGCCTAAAGCTATATTCCACAAGGGCATGCTTATTCTCTCTTAGATAGAGGAGCCTGAGAGCCAGCAGGAGGGCCAAAGTTGACCTGGTCCTTCCCCCTTTCCTTTCCGTCTTTTTCCTGGCCACAGTATCAGAGAGGCCCCAGATCTCAGAAGCAATCCCGGGTTTCCAACCTGTAATTATTTAGCTGCTGTTTCTATTTTAAGGCTCTCTCTTCTCTAGATAATCCTCAGTCGGGAAGGAAGAGAACTCTCCTGTTGGGCCTCCCAGGATCCAATGCCCTGGAGGTGCCAATTCAGTAATAAGTGCCAAACAATCCCCGTTTGCACTACAGGGAGCTAAATGCCAACCACAGCTGGGAGGAGCCTTCTTGGGTGTTTAAAACAAAATGGTTTAAGGAGCAGTGGACAAACAGTACGTGTTCATTAAGGTGGTGCTCTGATGTCAGTTTGGTTTTGAATTGGTGTGTGTGTGTGTTAAGCAACAGAGGGGGTAGGATGTAGGAAAACACAGTTTTGGAAAACTAACTTTTAAAGGCAAATATAAAGTTAACATAGGAGTTTTTGGTTTTGAGAAGGAAGAAAAAAAGAAGGGAGAAGATAGAGGGGAGGGGGTAAAGAGGCAGCAAACCAGGGTAAGTTTTATCTGTCTTCTTAGTAACAACAGACAAGGTAGCAGGGAGGGCTATGACCCGACCAGAGATTTAGAGCTGAATCCTGTCTATTCCTCAGTTTCCCTAAGAATAAGCATAATGCTCCTCAGTCTCTGGGAGGTCAACAGAAATCCCATAATGTTAGAGCTGAAGGGAGGGCATTTAATCCATTTAGAAAATGAAAAATCTGAGACTCAGAAAGGAAAAAGCAACTGAGGTCACATGGGTCAGAAATGGCAGTCAGGATTTGAACACACATCTTCTGTCACCAAATCCAGGACACTCCACTGTACAACTCAGACTTGGGTTCCAGTGTCTCACAACCTAGCTTGTTTGACTGCAAAGTAAATGGCAGAGAAGGGATCTTAAGGCTTTAAAAATAATTTTCATAAAAAATCTTCCAAAGGCTTTAAGATGGATAAATCAATTGTAATTGCTTTGAATAAAAATAATTTTCATAAAAAATCTTCCAAAGGCTTTAAGATGGATAAATCAATTGTAATTCCTTTGAACTCCATGACCATTTTCCGCTTATGAATGGACAATTCAAAGATTGTAACTAGACCTAAATGAGAAAGCAAACAAAGAACTATTTGAGGACCATTCAAAGCCTAGAGGCAGAACAACTTGTCTAGATCTGGGCCTCTTAAAAAGAAATGCTATAAGACTCTTTAGAGTGCTTCCTTATTCTTTAAAAAAAAAACACACACATCTAGATGTCACCTTCAGCCATTGCCTTTGTTTAAAATGGGGGAGGTTAAGAGGATTTATTAAATTACTGTGCTACTGAACACCAAGGGTCCATCTATCCCAGATTAATATTTCCTTACTCCCATGTATCTGTGATGTCACTGATATAGGTGTTACTTAGTCCATGCAGATCACAATCTATCCTCATCTTCTGGTCCATGCTTCCCCAGTCATCTTCCACAGGGCCTCAACCCAACATAATGGAGGCCTTCCCTTGGTCTTTTTATATTTCATAGGTATCAGGGTAGCACTTGAGTAGTCTGTAATCCATTGCTCTTACCTAGCCCAAAATAAAATTGAGTTCCGTCTCTAAGAAGTGATACTGACTGCCGGTGTGGGAGAAAAAAAGCAATGCTGAATGGCAGGAAGAGCACTAAGTAGGAATGAGAAGGACTGTGGCTCTGCTAATGACTACATGACCTTAGGCAAGTCACTTAACCATGGGATCCTAGGATCATTGGTCCAGAACCAGAAAGAACTTAGTCCAACGACCTCATTTTACAAAATGGAGAAACAAGCTTAAAAAGAGACTTCAGTTTCCTCGTCTTTAAAAGGAGGTGATCAGTTGGACTTAATGATGTCTGAGGTCCCCCCATCCCAGCTATAGGTTCTAAACAGATTTATAGAGGAAGTGAAGTTTGGCAGGATATGTCTCTCCAATATTCTTAACTACAATTTCCTGTTGGAAACATACCAGGATGTTGCTTTTTCTATCTCTCAACCTCATGAGCCCATCCTGGAACTATGTAGCATCAGAACCTCATTTGAATTCCTGTTAAGAGTACTCAGTGGGAACCAGGTTAAGGAATCTGATGTGCCACATTCTAATACAGCACCTGATTTTATTTTAAAAATCCCAGGCTTTCCCATCTGTATTTGGTGCTTGTTCCTTCTAGTAATTTCACTGGGGATCCACATGGGTCTTGAAGGAAGTCCTACCTTGGAAGTGCTGATTCAATACTTGTTTGTAGAATGCAGGTACACCAGGTTGAGCAGTGGGCAGGCAGAGATGAAAGGGATGATGTGGTCTCACCCTCAGGCTAAATAAATTTTGCAGATGAAAAAGATAAAGTGAGGGGAAATGTCCCTTGTAATGGATCATTAGAAATGAGCTCTTTGATTCTTTCCTTCTCTGCCCCCCAATCTCTAGCTTAGCTCCTACGGGCTAGAAGCCAGAAGCTTCAGCTTATTGGTAAAGGATGTAACCACAAAGGAGAACATCTGGATAGAGGGCAGTACCATGAGGTTAAGTAGTCTACAGTGGGTGAGAGGCGTGACCTTGCTAGAAAAAAAGCCCTCATTTTCACGTTCCCACTTGGAAACCCAGCACATACTCCACCTACTGCACACCAACTGGGTCTGAACTTCTCTGGAGAAGGCTTTTTGCACTGTGTACACAGTCAATAAAAATGTGGTAACCTCAGGGAAACAGCCTGTGCCGAGAAGGTCCACTTAAAGTGAGTGAAAAATAAATTAAGGTAGTTCCCTTTGCTCCTTTGAAATATAACCCACATCCCTTTGGCCCCGGCTGGAAAGGAACTAATATTGTATGTTTGTGACAGTGCCTTTATCAAGCCAGGCAACAATTAGAAACCACTCAGAACTCATTGGAGGGCTTAATAAATCACTATGCAGTATATCCCTTCTCAGGGCACCACAGCACCATTTACAGACCTCATCTACAGTATTTAGGAAAAGCACAGTATAATCAGCATGGGGTGAAAAACAAACTTGCATTTTATTTATGGCCTTTGAAAAACTCCATCAGTAGTCTCCACATAGCTCAGAACTCCAATAACCCCCCTGGAATGCCATGGCTGGTGCCACTTAGGAAAGATGTATCAAACAAACCCTTCCTTGCTGCTAATCTGACCCAATAGGTCACTTAGGACTTGAAATGATATTTCTGCCTTAAGTCAGCAGACATTTTTACAGACCCATATTTTCCTCCTGTGTTTGAAGGAATAGGTAAAAAGGGTAATATCTGGGAATAGATCATCAGAAATAATAGTGGTAGAAAAATTCTACCCTCCATTAGCAGCAGAAAGAAGAAATATCTCATCAATGCCTTGGACCTTTGGGTTGCTGGACTATTGCTGTTGGAATAAAGTGGGGGAGAGGGGCAGGTTATGCCTTTCCACAGCTCCCAATCCAAGGATTGAAGATAGGTCATGATGGTTTTGTAAAAAATTCAAGAAGTAGGAGCCAGGATTGTTATTAGAAAACATAGAATTTCAGATAAGCCACTTGATAACATTGGGTTTTTTTCCCTTTTATTCATTTTTATTGGGTATTTACAGTTACCCAGAGAAATTAAGTGACCTGCCTAGCATCACATAGCTAGTACGTGTTTTCCAATCCAGGTTTCCCTAACTCTAAATCTAGCTTCGTAAATACTTCCTAGTGCTGCTAGGGAGCATGGTGTATTGGATACAGAGGGCTGGTTTTGAAATAAGGAAGATTTGGATTCAAATTCAGTCTCTCACACATATTTTGACTTTAACAAACCACGGGCAAACCATTTAACCTCCAGCTACTCCAGGCCATCCTCTAAGCCTACAAAGTATAGATGTGTGGTCAGTATGCAGTGGGTGAAAGAGGGTTTCTACACCAGGAGTTCCCCATGGTGGTGGACTCACAAGTCTGGACCAATATGTAAAGCCAGTATCCTTTCCTCTTCCCATGCAAGCTGATCTGGAGTCTGAAGGATTTAGAAGGAAAGGAAAATACCCCTGATAGATTTGGGATATCTATGGGCCTGGAAAACATCACATAATTTGAAACATTGAGACTCTAAACACAGCTCCTTTCAAAATGGAAGTCTGCTACTGGAGAGACTTCTCTCCTGCTTTCTGAGTCCATGAGTCACACTGTGGCCACATTTGGTGCCATTACAACAGGAAGAGCCGTTAATAGAAATAACCAAAGATGCTATTTCTCAGCACTCCTCATCCATGTCAGCCTGGAAAGAAATGATAGCCCAGTGATGGTAGAGCAAGGAATAGTCACTCGGAGAGATCCCTGCAGAGTGAGCTTTGTGATCAAAGAGAAACCTAGGGCAGACTAAAATTGGTCCCACATCACATATGCAGCCAGGTCTTTTAAGGAAAGACATCCCTAAGTCATAATAGCATCCCCTCAAGGGCTGATTTTTCAAAGGTGGGCTAGAGAACCCTGATGTTGGGGGAGTTAATGGCCCCTGATTACACTTCTAGCCTGTATCCCTGATTGCAGTGATTTGAGAGTATTCTCACTCAGTCTGCACTAACTGAAGCGCCGTTTACTATTAGGATGTAAAAACAAAACCTGTTGTTTATACACTACTTTTTCTAGTACTTCCTGTGATTTTATGATACCAAATCTGTTCAAAAGTTCTAAAGAAAAATTATGTGAAATCATATTTTGGAATACGGGGGACGAAAGGGGTGGCATCTTTGCTAAATTTGAAAGATTGTACCTTTTTGTACCACAGAAAGCATTTGGAATTTTTGTTTCATATGACTATATAAATTGTACTTGGTTTTATTTTGCATTAAAATAAAGCTTTTCAGAGTTCAAACAGTATTGTGTAATAGTGTTCATTTTCACTTGCCATTACTTTCAGTCATGATGCATAAACTAGGATGGCTTGAACCTCCTCCTACTTGAATAGGGGCCCATAAGAAACAAGGGCGAGGAGTCCAGAAGTGGTATGAGGACCCTGAAAGTGGTAGTCTTTCCTCTGAGGCAAAGCCCAATGCTGATACTGTCCTTGAGGTGAAGGGTGAAGAGTGTTACCTCAGAATAAGCCCAACAGATTGCATCTTAAAGCAGGAAACCATCCAGAAGGATTGTAAATGGAATTGGTGATGCATTATTTAGAGAGGAAAGAAAAACATAAGCATAGAGAAAATGCATTTCTTACAACTTACTTAGATGGAAACACTCGCAGGGATAAATGATTACTATTATTATAGGTTTTAGGGCAAATGTTTCATAATCGTATACATGATTTCCCCCCTAATATTAACTCTACTAAGTAAAAATACAAGAAGTAAGAAGAAGTAATAGTCTCAAGGCATACTGCAAGTAATGCCCTGAGTAATTAGAGTATTCTGTTGACATAGAGGAAAGAGGCCTCCTGGCAGTCTAGAACCCAGTTTTTTTTTAACCACAAGTTCAGAGGTTTCTGCTCACTGGTGCCCCCTTCAGGTTGCAAGCTATGGCCATTGCTAAATCCCACTACAGAGAGGTGACAGATTTCCTTTGCCCCACTCCTCTTAAAGAGGAATTTGCTACTGGGCACCAGAGGGTCATATGCAGCTGCTCTGGATCTGGCAGCAGTAACAGTTAAAAAGAGTGTCAGTTCACAGTCAACAATAATTCTTGGAGTTTAATGTTATTCTTCACCTCTAGCTATGGGCTATTTGGCCAACTCTGCTTAGCTTCCTCCTACCTAAACTCATTTGCTCGATCTTGGCCTTGATATTAACTTAGCTTCTGAACCATTGCAATGAATTGCTCCTTAAACTGTGGGAGGCCTTGAATGCAAGACTGAGCAGTTAATATTTTATTCAAGAGGCCATAAGAAGCTTCCGGGAAGATACACAAAGTCACCTCTCTCATTTGGAGAGAAAAAAAAAAACTCAAGTAGTTAATTTAAAACAACAGGCTTAAACTGTTTAAAAATCTTACAAAGAGAATAACTTATGTGCAATAAAGACTTTAGGTTATTTGGTATCACAAATATCATTTTAAGAACAACTTTGAGCCAGTAAATCATTTTAACTATGACAAATACACAAATTAAAAATAAAGGACATTTGAAGAAAGTCGCTATCTGCATCCTGAGAAAGAACTGAAAAATAGAAGTATGTATAGAATCATTTTACATATATATGTATTTATAGTGTGTGTGTATATATACTATAGGTGTATATGTATGTATATATTATGCATATTTGTATATATATAGTATAGATATCTATTTGTGTCTAATGGTAGCCATCTCTACGGGCAAGGCAGGGAGGGAGGAAAGAAAAAAAGGGAAAAAAATTTTCATGATAACTTTATTATATATTTAAAAGGAATAGCAAATTGTACATAATAGATTTGCAGTTTCATGTGCAATCATCTTTTTTATTATATTCTGCTATGGAAATGCTTCTTTTATTACATAAATTAAAAATTAAATAAATTTTTAAAAATGAATTTAGGTTTATTATAGGATCATCTAACTGAAGCCTTACTCCTAAAAGGGTGCTTCTTCCTAACTAACTTGACCTCGAGTTGTGAAGCTGGGGCCCCTCACTATTAACCAAGATACCTTAACAAGCACATCTGAGGGAGATTAGAAACTGGTTACTTTTCCTTTGTCCTTAGCTTCGGAGCCAATACTTTTCATGCCTGAGTGGTCATAAGTCACTTGGACCAATGCCACACCTCAGAAGAATACATATTTAAAATAATTATAACAAAATTGCATAAATATGTATTATATATATATATTTCCATATATATGTATATATCATAGATCATTACTAATGTAGTCTCACTGCTTTCCCCCCGTTTACTGAGCAGTAAAATTTTAGCACAAGAGAATGATCTACCTTTTAAAAGGGGCTTTTTCAGGGAACCCTTCTTCCTTAGTGACTTCCCTCTCAGATTTCCTTCAATTTACTGCATATGTGTTAATTATATATGTACAATGTACCATATGTGTATGTGTACCATTTAATAACACATATGTGTATACATATATCTTGTTTAATTATTGAATCCCCCATTACAATGCATGTAGCTGGCAGACAAGAACTAGTTTTTGCCTTTTTGTGTGTGTATGAGGCAATTGGGATTAAGTGACTTGCCCAAAGTGAGTATTATGTGTCTGAGGCCAAATTTGAACTCAGGACCTCTTGACTTCAGGGCCAGTGCTCTATCCACTGCGCCACCTAGCTGCCCCTGTTTTTTGCCTTTCTTTGTAGCCCCAACACTTAGCACTGGGCTTGGTACATAGCAGTGCTTAATAAATGCTTATTGACTGAATCCCTAAGTTCCCAGTTCACATCCTGGTAGTGTGTAGATGGCTTAAGAAAACACCTTAATTGAAATAGTACAGGTAGGAGTTGAGTCAGGGACATTTTCTCAATGGCCTTAAAAAACAAAAGTTATGACTAACATGTAAATATATTTTTTGTTATAAAATATGTATAATCTATATCAAATTGCTTACTGTCTCAGGGAGGGAGGAGTGGAACGAGGAAAGCAGAGAATTTGGAACTCAAAATTAAAAAAAAAAATAAATGTTAAAAATCATTTTTACATGTAATTGGGAAAAATAATAAAATATTGTTAAAAAAAAATGAAAGTTAATTTTTTTCTGAGTCCTAAGTTCCTATCCTCCTCTCTTAGGAAAGGGAGAGAATTAACCAGAGAAGAGTGCACCAGGATAAGAAGTCAGCAAAGGCTTGGCTAAGATGAAAACACTGTTAGTTCAGCCAGACTAATGCATTGGAACAAGAGGCCCTATGGGAAAGAGAGGGCAAGGAAATGGAATAGTCATGACTAAAAATAAATTATACTGTAATTTTTTTTAAAAAAAAAGATTTCCGTCATTAGAGTTGTGACCATTATTAAAAATGTGTGCAGTGTTGAAGAAAATCCACAGCATGTATATGCAGATTTTGACATTTTATATTCAAGATACAGGCAGCCTTGAGTAGGTTCCACCGCATATTAAATTATAATCTATGTAGACAGCAATTTTGAAAGGTATCCAGTCAAGGAAGTTGTACTTTTGGCTGAAGTGAGACAGGTAGATGAAACTTTGATGACTTAATTCCCCCAGCTGTGAAAGGCATAAACAGACAAGTGAGTGCCCACTGGAGTTGGAAAGAGACAGAAAACACATTAAGCACTGTTAAACTGAAGGTCCATAATTTTAACGAGTTATCTTGCTCTCCTGGCTAATTATTTGCCAAGGTTTCTCAGATCAGTGCTATTCAGCATCCTTATCACCTGGGAGCCAGGTGAGCTCTTGGGATGCTTTCCAGGCTACATTCTCCTCAGGCCTCCCAGAGCAGCTGTAATTTTACTCCCAGAGTTGTCTGGGTAGGTTTAAGGGCCACCCCTGCACCACAGTGTGCTGTGTGTCATAGGTGGTGTGGTACCACTCTTGAATTTAGAGAGAGCACTGTTCTCAAATCCTGGACAGGCTTCTGAACATAGAAGCTGAGAAAAGGGCTTTCTTCCCTTTCTAAACCCACCCTGGAAAATCCCTCATATCCTAGCCCCCTCCTCATCACATTTTGGTCCCAACTCCCTTTGGGGCATTTCCCAGGACCCACTGTCACATCAAAAAGGCAGCCTTTACTCTTTCACCTCCATTCTAGGAAAGGCTGCAAGATGTCCAGAGCATCCCTCCACTGACTTTATGAGACTTCCACTTGATTTCTCCTCCCCTACTCCAGGGCAGGAGTGTGTAGGATGTTATTAAAGATACCTTCTGCAGGCTTCCCCACCTCAGAAGCCCATCCAGAAATGGCAACATACCTCTGATCAGTCACATTTTTCTGGGATTCGGAATTGTGGCACTGCCTTTGAATGGCCTCTTGCCATTCTGCAGACTCCCCCCTCCAAATCCCCTACCACCCCTGCCAGGTGTGAAATCAGGCTCTTTGGAAACCATTGCCTAGGCCTGCCATCTAGGAGGCCTTTCAATTTCCGCTTGCCCTGACCTTCTACTGATCCGGGTGGTCAGACTGTGCCTGGCCTGAGGCTTTACCTCTCCATGGTGATTTTCCAGCAGGGCTTCAAAAGAGGAGATCAGCTGTGGGATCCCCCTTTCTTTCAAAGGCTGTGGAGTGTTGAGTTTAACTGAGCAATTGGAGGCTACCCAATAATGAGAATGGCTGGCAATTGTTAAAGCCGTGGGGAGAGGTAGGTGGGGCAGGTATTAAGGAGGAATTCCTAAAATTCCTCATTTTGCAGCTGAGGAAACTGAGGCTCCTAAAGGCTAAATGGTTTGTGCAAGATCCCACAGCTGATAAGTGAGCTAGGTAGAATTTGAATCCAGACCTTACTGAATCCAAGTCCAAATGCATTGTTCCATACTGCTTCTTAGTAGTGTAGGGATTCTTAACCTGAGGTCCATGTACTCCTTTTAATAAAAAAAATTATTTTTGATGACTATATTTCAATAAAATGACTTTTCCTTATATTCATATGTATGTTATTTTGTGCATTTAAAAACATGATTCTGAGAAAGGGCCCTCAAGTTCAACAGAATGTCAGTGGAGTCCATGAACCAAACAAATCTAAGAACTCCTGCAGAAGTGGTAAGATGCATGTACATAGACCCACATAAGTGTGCATATATGTACACATTTTTATATATATATATACATATGCAAATATACCAAGTGTAAATAAACATGCAAAGTATATAAATGCATATACATACAAAGTATACACATACACAATATGTGTGTACATATACATATGCAAATGTATACATGTGCACATAAGTGTGTATATATGTATATATATATATACACACACACACATATACACACAAATATGTAAAGTGGAATAAAAGCCATTCCATTTGGTGGGTGTATATATATACACATATGTGTGTGTGTATGTGTGTATAATATGTATGTACATATGCATTTAAGTATATATAATATACACATATGTGTATAGTATTCTCATCTATAAATATAGTATTTATTTGTCCATGAGTTTATTATTTCATCCACTAGAATGTAAATTCCTTTAGATTAAGGACTATTTAGTCTTTCTATCCCTGCATCTACAACATTGTTTGCACAAAGTAGACATTCAATTGAATTGAATTTACTGACCCAAATTTGGCTTTCTCAGATTTCCCAATCACCTTCACCATCAGACAGATTCTGTATGAGAAGGGAAGTAAATGTCTGTTTTCCTTGATCTTCTTGACCTTCAGATTGCATTGAAAATATTCTATGGGCCTGATTCTTCATCTCTATCCTGACCTGGAATTAGGAAATGTGGCTTGGAACCCGAGCTGTAACAGTGCCTCAGTTTAGGACCTGAGTCAAGGCTCTGCCTGTCTTTGCCTCCCAATTTTTCCAGCTCTGTAATAAGGATAATAACACCTTCCCTAGCTACCTCTCAACGATACTGTCACTTAATAAGATAATGTTTATGAGCTGTGAGTTTCTGGGAGAAACGTGTTATATAAATACCATGTGCCAGTATTATTGATGATCCCAACAGCTGCCCTCCAGGCACCCCCTTCTCCTTCCCCAACACACAGACATTCCTGCACTGTGGGGAAGAAAGATCAAGAAGAGCCAGTTGTCACAAAGGTGCTGGAAGGATGCCCTCGGCTTCTCTGAGCCTCTCCATTAGTCTGTGAGCATCTGAAGAAAAGTGCCTGGTTTTTGCCTTTCTTTATATCTCCAATGTTTAGCACAGTGCCTAGCACATAAGAGGCACTTCCTAAATAGTTATGGACTTAACTTCCAAATAGTAGAAGTAGAATTAAGAAAGTCTAACAAAGAAGGAAGACCAGCATTTTGAAGTTGCCTTTGGTTCTAGGAAATGCCCCAAAAGGAGATCAATCAGAATGTGAGGAGATGGGAGACAGGTTTGCAGAATTTTCCAGACTATGGTCCCTGGTTCCCCTATGCCCCTACATATAATTTTTGCTACATATGCAAAAAATGTACATGCTTAGTCCTCTTGCCAGTGACAGGTACTCATCAGAAAGTATGACTTTAAAGAGGCATCTGACAATTTTTCTTGCTATAAGCAGACACAGGCTAGATGACACTAAAGAAGGGAAAGGAGGGGCAGCTAGGTGGTGCAGTGGATAAAGCACCAGTCCTGGAGTCAGGAGGACCTGAGTTCAAATCCAGCCTCAGACATATAACACTTACTAGCTGTGTGACCCTGGGCAAGTCACTTAACCCCAATTGCCTAAAAAAAAAATTTTTTTTAATTAAAAAAAAAGCAGGGAAAGGAATCTTGTTTTCTCCTGAAGCATGGAAGGAAATTTGTCTGAAAAAAACACTCAAGCCTAATGTTTCCCATGGCCAAAAGGAATCATTAAGAATTCAATTCAAAAAGTCAATTCAATTCTACAAATGTTTACTAAATTCCTAGGCACTTGGGACACTAAGGTAATATCAAATAGTCCCCACACTCAAGGAGCTTACATTCTGGAAGTGGGGGGCATGATGATGTAACAAACACACGTACAAGAATAACAGAAGGAATCAGTCTATACACTCCTCTAAAAGTTCCTCCCCCACCCTTCCCCCAGTTTTCTCACCTCTCTATATGTTCAGAAGACTTCTACATCCTTCCAGATGTACATGCTGTTTCCTCTTCAACCCTGATGAGAGTAAGGTTCCAAAGTTACCAGCCCCTCACCTGCTTCCTCTGTATTAATTCTTCCTTTCACATCATATTTTTATAATATAATTACTCTCTCTTACCTTTTCCTACCCAATTTTGTTTTTTAGAATCACCCTATCATATACAACTCAGCTCCAACCTTTCTTTCAAACTGCCTTAGTAATGACAGTTTCAAGAATGCTGTAACATTTTCATATATGTGTGTATATGTATATATATAACATATACTATATATCTGTGTATATATACATATATATAAACAGTTTGATCTTAATGAGTGCCTTGTAATTAGTCTTTAATGTTTTCCTTATATTTCTGCTGGATCTTTCTGACTTTTTGTTACAAATACCTGAAAGTTTTTCAGTTCATCAAATATCCATTTTTTTTTCATTCAGAATTATACTCAACTTTGCTGGATAAGGAAAGACTTTACATAGGTGACAAATGTAATAGTCTAAGTGAGAAATGAGGGCATCAACCAGGGTAGTGGTTTTGTGAGTGGAAAGAAGAGGGGAAAGTGAAAGACAGAGACATGAAGAGAAAGGGTGTAAAGGATGAATAGATAAGACTTAGTAGTTCATTAATGGGAAGGAGAGAGTGAAGGAGAAAGAAAAGCCAAGTTGCTGAGTGCTGGTAAGAATTCTGGTGCCCACAAAAGTAATAAACAAGTTTGGGGAAGAAAGATTTGAAGAAAAGGATGGAGGAAAGATGTTAAGTTCCATTTCGGACATTTTGAAATTGAGATACTGATGGAGCAGTGTAATGGAAATGTCTAGCAGACAAAACTGGAATTCATTAGAGATACTAGGGCTCCATGTATCAATGTAGAAGTCAGTGGTGGGGCAGCTAGGTGGTGCAGTGGATAGAGCACTGGCCCTGGAGTCAAGAGGACTTGAGTTCAAATCCGACCTCAGGCACATAATACTTCCTAGATGTGTGACTCTGGGCAAGTCACTTAACCCCAATTGCCTCACTAAAAAAAAAAAAAAAAAAAAGTCAATGGTATACTAAAGATAGTTGAACCCCATGGTAACAGGTGAGATCACCAAGAAAAACAGTGTTAGGTGGTACCACAATTCAGTGATAAAATTGTGAAAGAAGAAAGTTGAAGAGCTTCCTGTCCAAATAACTCATCTTTCCCATTGGCGTTGGGTTTTAGAATCAAAGTTCTGGTTTGTGATTAAAGATTAGTACTCTAAGAATCTTAAGGACTTCAGGAAAGTTTCATTAATTCCCATTAAGCTCATCTCTGATATTGAACAACTTTATAAATACCCTGAAGGAGTATCAGATCTTCAAACAACAACCTTCAGAAGCTCTCGGCAAAAAAATACTGTGGGCAGTGAAATTTGTCTTGATGCTCCTCTCCAGTTCCTCTGTCTTAACTTCTCTCCCTAGGACCACACTCTCCCCTGGCTCCTGCCCATCTCTTGTGTTCCTTTTCCCAGAAAGAAAATCTGTTTCTTAGAAAGGATCTGAGAAACTCCTTCCCAGTAAACTGTAAATAACTAATGATGTCTATAGGGCTGTTCTTCTCAGGGAAAGTGTAAGCCAACAGAATGAATTCCAAGCACTGCCAGAGTGACCAGAGAAGACTTTGTGACAGTAAGTCTTTCCTGGTGCCTTTGAAACTCCAGAATCACTATTCTAAAACTAGTAGTAATGGGCTGTAGTAGAAAGATTGTTAGATTTCAATTCAGAGGACCAGTATTTGAAACTTGGCTCTGTCACTCACCTGTGACTTCGTGCCTTGGTTTGCTCTTATGGAAAATGACTTGATCTCTAAGGTCACTTTCCATCCTAAGTCCAGTGATCCAATTCTGCCCGCTCACATAGCTGTCCCTGTTGTACCCTAGTTACAGGGATATTAAAGAAAGGATGTCCACAATAATATAGAGGGCCCAGGATAAAAGATGTAATGTCTGTAACTAAGATCAGAACTAAGGCCAAGGCAGTTAGGTAGGTAGCAAAGAGATAGAGTATTGGACCCAGAATCAGGAAGACCTGAGTTCAAAACCTGCCTCAGATACTTACAAGCTTTGTAACCCTGGGCAAGTCACTTAGCCTCTCTTTGCCTCAGTTTCTTCATCTGTAAAAATGAGGGGATTGGATTTGATGGCCTCTAAGTTCCTTTCCAGTCTTAAATCTATGATCCCATAATTATCTGTAGCTCTTCCTGAGAAGATCCTGACTTATGGTCTAGTGTTTAATCTTTAATTAAGGATATAAAATGTCAGGCTCCAAATTCATTAAGCCTCAAGAAGACAGCAAGGAAAACAATAGACATAATGATGATCACAAGGGAAATGGAAAGAACACAAAAGGAAGAGTGAATATTGTGTAATTTATGGTATAATAGGGATAGCTAGGTGGTATAATAGATAGAGTGCCAGGCCTGGAGTCAGGAACACTCCTCTTCCTGAGTTCAAATCTGGCTTCAGACACTTACTAGCTATGTGACCCTGGGCAAGTCCCTTAACCCTGTTTGCCTCAGTTTTCTCATCTGCAAAAAATAAGCTGGAGAAGGAAATGGCAAACCACTCTAGTGTCTTTGCCAAGAAAACCCCAAATGGGGTCACAGAGAGTCAGACGTAACTAAAAACAACTGAACAGCAAAATGGTATAATAACCAAGAAGATTGACCCTGGTTAAGAGTTAAGAAAATGAACCTTCTTGCCTTCTTTGCATAGGTAGAGAGTTGATGGGTTTGCTTTGGAGATAGCGAATGCAGGGCCTGGAGTCAGGAAAACTCTGGGAGTTCAAATCTAGCCTCAAATACTGATGAGGTAACCCTGGGCAAGTCACTTCACTTCTCTCTGCCTCAGTTTCCTCATCTGTAAGATGAGGGTAATAAAAATTCATAAAATACTTTAAGTAATACAAATTCATAAAAGTTAAAGCACTATATTATTTGCTCAGCAGCTCTCTCTCTCTTTTATTTCTCTCTACTATTTCAAGGGATAGCTCACTGAATAGCAGATAGGGAGGGATATATTCAGAAGTAAAAGTTACATCAAAGCAAAAGACATAAATAATTTGTTTTAAAGGAGTCAAGAAAGGAAAGGGCTCTTGGGTATCTTTAGCAGTCTCCTTTCATGCTTACAACAACTCATATCTAGAGCTCATTAACTCAGACAGAGGCAATTGGGGCATCGTGTTGCAATGGAAGGAGTGAGGAATTTAGAGTCGGATGACCTGAGTTTGCATTCCACCTCTTCCATTTACTATCTGTGTGACCTTGGACAAGTCCTTGATTTCATTGGGCCTCAGTTTCATCATCTTTAAAATGAGGGGATTGAACTAACTGACCACTAATTTCCCTTCAAGCTCTAAATCTATGATCCAAAATTATTATACCCATTTTTCAGATGATGAAACTAGAACCTAGAGAAGTAATATGACTTGTCCAAAAGAATACAGCTATTAAGACAGGATTCCCAACTTGGGTGTCCAGACTCCAATGCTGCATCCTTTCCTTATCACCATACTGTCTTTCTGAGGATAACTAGTAGAAGCCTTGTCTTCTTGACTATGGAGTCAAGACTGTGCAGTTGTATTTGCTTCCTTGGACATGGCTAATGAAGAACAAATTCTTTCTCCCAAAGTCAGCCAGATTTGAATTAGGAAGGTAAACAAGGCATTGACTTTAGGGCTAGGCTGTCCTGTATTCTGAGCCAAAGGCTCTTGAAAGAAGGATTCTTTATCTAGAGAAATGCATCTCTTCAAATAGCTTTTTTTTTTGTTCAGAAAGGAAGCTAGTCCTAATCTGAGATTAGCAAATTCTGTGAGCTTGCTTCTAATTGTTTTCTTTCCTTGTTATGGTATCTGTGAGTATACAAATTACAGGGCTGGTTTGTTAAACACAGACACATCTGCCGACAAGAAACCAGGTAGGGAAAGATGTGAAGAATAGAAATACAGCACCAATTTTCCAGAAGAATATCTGCCTCTAAAGAGGTATAACTTCATGTAAAATCTGCTTCATCTTCTGAATAGCAAAATAAGATATTATGCAAGCAGACTCCTCAGAAAACTGCCCTGTGAAATCAGGATGCAACGAGTACAATGATATAATGAAGACTTCTTAGACTACAGTAAAAATGTTTTTCGAGAAAACAAAGTAGTTTACAAGTAGAATTGACATATCTTCATGTCCCCTACACCATCAAATAAGTTATAAGGCAGGTTTTCCTTTCAATTCAAGAATCCTGGGGGTAGTAGCTGAGGCTGCCACCAAAATACATTAGATGAAAAGTAAACTTGTATTACAACTGACTGCTCATCTCCAAATTGTCTGCCCTTTTAAGGAGAGCCTCCTGTCAGCTACACCTTCCCTACATAGCTAGTTTCATCAGAAAGTCCTCGTACATCACCTCTTTTGATATTTTTTTCCAGGCACTACACATTGCCGCTCTATGTGTACCACTGTAAGGAACACCCCAAATTTGAGAAACAGGATGCTGGGTCTTTAAGAACCTACATCCTGGGGGCAGGCAAGAGAAGGGGAGGAGATTCAGAATGGAAGCAAAAGTTTTTCACCAGCCCACTTGGCAACTCCTGAAGCTACAGTTCATTCATCTGAAAAATTCTTGCAGCTCTCTCAAGACCCAGTTGGAGAGCCTTCTGTGGGGCCTCTTGTGTGGTTTTAAAGTTAACCAACATTCAAGCCCAGTAGGTGGAAAAGACTGCTTTGTATCCTAGACAACAGAGTTTAATCCTTCGATGCAGTTTGAAGTCAGCATCCTGACTGAGCAACCCCCCTTCACCTCCCATCCAAAATCATACACCTTTTTTATTTGAAGAAGTTTTTTTCTTTTCCTTTCTTTTAGTTTTTCAAATTCATTTTTGTAAGATTTTGAATTCCAAAATTTTTTCTCCCTCCCCTCCCCTCCTCCTCAAGATGACAAGCAATCAGATATAGGTTATACATGTGCAATCATGTAAACATATTTGTACACTAGTCATTTTGTGAAAGAAACAGAACAAAAGGGAAAAGTCACAAAAAACAAAAAGCAAAAAAAAAGTGAAAATAGTGTGCTTCAATCTGCATTCAGATTCCATAGTTCTTTCTCTGGATAGCATTTTCCGTCATGAGTCTCTTGGAATTATCTTGGATCATCATATTGCTAAGAAGAGCTAAGTCAATCATAGTTGATCATTGCGCAATGTTGCTGTTATTGTGTACAACGTTCTCCTGGTTATGCTCACTTCCCTCAGCATCAGTTCATGGAAGTCTTCGCAAGCTTTTGAAGAAGTTTTCTGAGGAAGAGATAAAGAAAATGGCTAGACAGCTTTGATAGCTAATATTTCAATGGGCCCCCTCATTTCATAAGTTGTTCCCTCCATCTGTGGAATCCATGCCTTCATATGCCACTTGACTCTTACAACATGCCCAGGGCCTTCTTCAGGGTCTTTTAAGCATTTCATGGATGCTAGTGTATTGTTCAGGCTGTCCATCAGTTCTCTCTCACCCTCAATATGTGACCAACCTATGGTACATGTGGACAGCTAGGTGGCACAGTGGATAGAGCATCGGGCTTAGAATCAGGAAGACTCAGCCTCATGAGTTTAAATCCTGCCCCAGACACTTACCAGCTGTGAAAACCCCAAATGGGGTCATGAAGAGTTGAGCACAACTGAAATGACTCACAACAACAATAATTGTACATGTTCTCCATAATGACTTGGCCAAGCAACATCTAATTTATTTGATGACCTACACTATTGACAAAATCACAGGATTTTAGAACTTCAAAGAACCTTAGTATACATTTAATCCAGCCTGTATCAATTATAGTATACCTACCCAGTGGTCACCCGACCTCTGCTTGAAGACCTCTGATGAATGGGAATCCATTATTTCCCAAGAATCCATTCCCACTTTTGGACAGCTATATTGAGAGAGGTGTTTTTGGGTCGCCAAGCCAAAAGTTACCTCTTTGTAGTTTCTATGCATTGCTGTTGGTTTTGCCTTCTGAATCAAACAGAAAAAGTCTAATCTCTCTTTCACATGTTTTTGTTCAGTGGCTTCAGTCATGTCTGACTCTTTGTGACCCCCATTTGGGGTTTTCTTGGCAAAGATACTGGAGTGGTTTGCCATTTCTGTCACCAGCTCACTTTACAGATGGGAAACTGAAGCAAACAGGGTTAAGTGACTTGTCCAGGGTCACATAAGAAGTATCTGAGGCCAGGTTTGAACTCAGGAAGATGAGTCTGGCCAGGCACTCTATCCACTATACCACCAATTATCATGTTCCCCTACTCCAGTCTTTTTTTTCCTTCATACTAATTACCTCCAGTTCCTCCTGGTGATACTTATATGACAAGGTATTAGTTACTGAGATAATCTGTGCACTAGCTCTTTCTGTACTTAAACTGCAATATTTGTGAATAACCATACCTGAGTTAATGTTATCATTGCTATTATCATTGTTAATACCATTTCATTCTTTTCACCTTTCTTGAAGAGGTTCCTACAGAAATGGTTCTAGGACAAATCATTTACTACTACATTTTATATTGTGTTCTATAGAGTACTGCATGGATAGTTAAAATAACTGCTTTTTGTAGTTGAATTAAATACTTAGGCCATAAGCTTATCCTCTGTAGGCTAACTGAAAGCACCCTCATTACATTGTCTAATAGCAAATAAGAAAACTGGGATAATCTCTACCTCTTCTTACTCCTGATTTTGATTTCCTCTGCTAGACAGCTATGTTACTCTGAAAGCTTTTTATTCTGTATATATTGGAAACTAACAGTATTTGGCATAGCAATATCAATTTAAAATGCTGTTCTTGAAGGTTTTTTTTCCCCGTGGTTCCTATGCATCCAAGAAATCATGAGCAGTAGTTGGACTTGTGATAATCATCTGATTCCAGTACGATTTATAAGCTGGTTCCTCCAGGATATTTTGAGATCTACACTTTTGGTATAGAAATTATCAAGTTTGCATTCTAATGCAGAGTCAAAGGGATGATATAAACATCTCCAAGTACTGTAATGTCATTGAGATCATAGAAAGAGTCACATAAGATGGAGTGCCTGGACTTATGTTTTGGTTTGTCGATCTTAAAGAAGAAAGGAAAGAGAGAAAGGATATACTGGGGAAATGGGGGAGGATTGAGGGGGATTTATCTCATATAACTGGGGGGCACAGGTAGAAGTCCATATAAATATAGGGGGGCTAAGTGTCACTTAAGTCTCACTTTCATCTGAACTGGTCAAAGAATGATAGGACAGACACATATACACACATGCACCACACACACATACAATTTGGTGTATTCAACAATTCAACAGAAAAAAAAATGGGAATAAGAGAGAGTTTATCCAGGGAGAGATTAGTCATAAGCAAAACAAGAGGGGATATCAGGAAGAGGTTTAAAATGAAAGAAAGAAAGGGTAAAAACCTATGATTGCAGTCTAGATGAGGGGAAGAAAAGATAGGACAGGCAGGGGAAGCTGTTTGCATCAAGCATAGACATTGAAAAGAAGGAAGGAAATTAAGCACCTACTATATGTGGGGCACTATGCTAAGTACTTTACAAATATTATCTCATTTGATCCTGATGACAACCCCAGGAGGTAGGTGCTATTAGTATCCCTATTTGATAGTTGAGGAAACTGAGGCAGACAGAAGTGAAATCATTTGCCTAGTAAGTATCTGAGGCCAGATCTTTAAACCTCAGACCAGTGCTTTCTCTACCATACCATCTATCTGCCTTCATAGGGCTGAGCATACTATTATTCCATGTCCCTCTTCTTCTATATAAAGAGGGGTCATGGAGCAAAGAGAAGAAAATATATAAAAGAATAGAGTGGAGGTTTTTGCACAAGTAATTCTAATGAGGCTGAGATTGGAAAGGAAACAGTTAACTATGAAAAAAAATTTGCAGCAAGTTTTTCTGATAAAGGTCTCATTTTCAAGATATATAAGGAACTTATTCAAATGCATAAAAATAAAAGCCATTCCATTCCCCAATTGATAAATGGTCAAAGGATATTAACAGGCAGTTCTCAAAGGAAGAAACCCAAATTATTTATAACTATGAAAAAAATGCCCCAATTCACTAATAACTAGGGAAATTCCACCTCTTACCCATCAGATTGGCAAAGATGACAAAAAAAATGAAAAGGGCAAATGTTGGAGATGCTCTCGGAAAACAGGTACATTGTTGTACTGTTGGTGGAGTTGTGAATTAGTCTGACTATTCTGGAAAATAATTTGGAACTATATCTCCAATGTTACTCATCTGTGCAATCCTTTTGCCCCAGCAAAACTATTGTTAGGCCTATATCCCAAGGATATCAAAGAAATAGGAAAAGATCTTATATGTAAAATAAAATATTCACAACTTTTTTTGTGGTGACAAAGAACTGGAAACTATAGGGGTGCCCATCAATTGGGGAATGGCTGAACAAATTATGGTATATGAATGTAATGGAATACTATTGTGGTATAGGAAATGAAGAACTGGCTCCAAAGAAACCTGAGAAGACTTGTATGGACTGAAGCAGAGTGAAGAGAGTAGAACCAGAAGTACAATTTATACTATAACATCAACATTGTAAATGCTAATTTTGAAAGACTTAAGAACTCAAGAATCAATTATGATCTTAGAGGACTGAAGATGAAGAAAGCCACCCTCCTCCTTTTTAGAGAGGTGGTAGACCAATGTGATCTTAGAAGACTGAAGATGAAGAAAGCCACCCTCCTCCTTTTTAGAGAGGTGGTAGACCATTATGAAGGGGCACCTAGGAGGCCCAGTGGATAGAGTGCCAGGCCTGGAGACAGGAAGACTTATCTTCCTGAGTTGAAATCTGGCCTCAGATACTTACTGGTTGTGTGACCCTAGACAAGTCACTTAACCCTGTTTGCCTCAGTTTCCTCATCTGTAAAATGAGCTGGATAAGGAAATCACAAACCACTCCAGTATCTTTGCCAAGAAAATTCCAAATGGGGTCACAAAGAGTCAGACATGACTGAAACCACTGAACAGGAACAGATTAATACGCAGAATGAGATACATTTTTGGACATGGTCAATCTGGAAATGTGTTTTGCTTCACTACACATATTTTTACAAGGGTTTTGTTCTTCTTTTCTTTTTTCTTTTCCATTGAAGAGGGAATGGTGATGGTGAGAAATAAATGCTTGATAAATGAAAAAATGATTAATTTAAAAATAAAATGTTGGACCTTCTGTCATTTTTGGTGACATTAACCTAATCCTGAGTTGCCATCATCCTTGTATTCCATAAACAAATCTAAAAGACTCATCCATTTGTTTGAAGTTTCTTTGTCATTACATAGTTGGCAGAATTCGTGTGGACATTACCTATGGAGGATTTTTTAATTCCATTCTTGAATCTTATCTGTTTCATGAGACCCATCCAGAGGTAAACCATTTTTTATTATCTTAAACAAATCAAATGATGTATGCCTATTATTAGCCATCTCTATGGTTTAGTGAAGTGATGGCTGCTTGTTTCAAAAGCATCTCTGAAGGTTTTTGACCTGTTTATCATTTTCTCTGAGAATGTCTATTAATCCTCTTCCTCCCTTTTGGCAAAGAAGTGTTAATCTCCTTATAGCTGCCTTGGAGCAATAAGTCCCATGTTTTGTTAATATTTGTCTAGGTTTTGTTAGGATATTTTACAAATATGTTTTGACATACTTTATGGTTTCCAAAGTGTAAGTTAAGACTTATATGGTGTAGTTATAAATCAAATGTGTTCTTCAAAAGTTTTCTTCCCACTGAGTTTTGAATTCCGGATGTCAGTAAGTCTCTCTAACATATTAAGTTACAGCCTTCTCTTTGATATGTATCTTGCCTGGAGAAGTTCAAGGTATTTGCAGGCATTGCCTTCAGTATGAGCTCTGAATTCAGAAGCCTTCAGTATCTTCGGTCTTAATGACATTTTGATATCATTGGGAATAGATCCTATGAAATGTAGGAGCTGTTTAATGTGTTTTTTAGTGGAGCTATATAGCTTGATGTCAATCACAGAAATGAAGGGATTAATCAGATGTTTTGGATCAACTCCCTCTTTAATTTGGAAGTCATAATTAGTTCTATTTAAAAGAGGTACTAGTAGAGTGAAAGCTAGATAGAACCATAACAGCTTAAAATATATTCTATACAAATTGTTCTCAATATTGTTCTGTTGGTGGCATATATTAAATATGATTCTCCACAGGGACATCAAATCCCTAGTATTCTCATTACACTTGGGTCTATTTCATATATGTGCAGTAGACGGAAAAGTCATGAGTGTGAGACTGAGTCAAAGGCATTGTGATAATCAATAAAGTCGATGTAGATGTTATGCCACTTTGGAGCAGTTCAGTAATTATGGAATCAGTAATAAATTGACCTTCATATGCCTGGGACTTCTGCCACAATGTTTTTGCTCGCCTGCCAACACATGGTTTTCTTATAAGTGTTGACACATTTTGCTTCTGGTGATACAAGGTGTGAATCCTTTGTATAAAGCACATAAACATATAATTGGTCTATAATGAAGAGATCACTCATATCCTCATCTCTTGGTAGCTGAGATGTGATCTTTCTGGTAAGAAATATAGAATTGGATTTACATCTGAGAGGATGCTGGTAAATGCTTTCCTCATATTCATGCACCATTATGAAGTACTTAAGCCAATCATTATGATTCTTATCCAGCCCACTGCTTTCTAGTTTTGCAGAAAGTCTAGAGTTACAGTCACCTCCATTGATGTTCTATCATACCATTACTGTAATGGTACCTAACATGTCTGTTTCCCATTTGATCCAACTTGCATTTTCCTAACCCTGGGCTTCTTACAACCATATAGACTACCAGACATTTTTCCACATCCTTCTCCTTCAACTCTCCCACTTCTGATTTCTTTACTTCTCACACCTCTGCAGTAAAGGTTTTGATTGATGTTGAATCGTTTATTTTGTTCTTTGTACTGTTTTGACTCCCAATAGCCAATTAATCATTAGGTTTTAGTTTTCAATGACTAATTAGGGGAATATGAAATCTATGATATACTTATATCTTCTGAATCTCATTTCTTCCCCATGTTCCATTTTTGTTGCCTTTAACTGGGTGATACGATGTTCAAGTTTTCTAATATAGGAACCAGAGAGATAGTGATGTAATCTTCCAATGCCTTCCCACAGATCTCCACTAACTCTCTCAAGGCATTTCTCTACTGGTAGCATTAGTGCCTGTCCATTTTTCTTCCTGTGATTCTTACCATGGCAACAGCTGCCATCTATATTACTGGGTGCAGGTTCTGAAATGTTTTTACACTTTCTGCCAAATACTGTTGAAGAATGAGCTCATTCATGATGCTTATAGGAAACGACAATTTTTTAAAATGACTCTGATTTGGCTTTAGTTGGTCTGCTAATTGGATTTGTGCCATCTGAACTGAAAAATCAGATTTCAAAATTCAAACCCAAGTATTCCCAGCTACTGGTCAAAATCATGTGTAATGGCAGTGCTGCTTATCATCCATTTCATCAGGTAGAATTTCTGGAGTTCATACTAAGTGAAGATCTTCAATGACCCTTGACTTTTCCCTTTCTACATTTTAGCAATACCTCAATTTCACCTTTTACATTGTCCAATCTAAGCTTAGGAATCAAGGGTTTCTTTGCTTGTTTGGTTTGTTTTTATAATTGTCCTGTACTTGTTGGCGACATCTATGTGACTTAGAATTGAGGGCTGTTGTTTTTGTTGTTGTTCTTTGTCCTTCATTTTAGAAGAGGACCATGACATCAGGGAGGTGACACCATGACATGCAAGTGAATTGGATTTAAGTGATTTAAGCGTGCAAAGTCACCAGCCTCACTTTCTCCTCCGGAGCCTTTTGGGTCCAGTGGCAAGACACAAATCAGGATAACTCGAGATGGCCCACCCAGAGCTGAGGGTACCATTGACAAAAAGCAGTAGGAAGTCCTTGCCCATCACTGATAAGATTGCCTCTAATCTTGCTATGGTAGAGTGCTGATACATAATGAAAGTACTCATATCTTCAATCTATTTCATGCCCACTATGGTCTGTCCACTTCAGTGGTTAGTGACATGTGCACTGAAGGCATGAAGGCAGGAGCAAGAATTTATTAAGTGCGTTACTGTGCTAAGTGCTAGTGATGCAAACACAAGGAAAAAGGATTATCTCTGATCTCAAGCTGCTTACATTCTAACATAGAAAGACAGCACATAAAAGGGGAGCTGAAACAGGATGGGGGGGGAAGAGGGGGAGGGGAGGGGTGGAAAGTATCCAAGCAGGACATGATGGTGAAGTCTGGAGAGTCAGAAGCACCATCAGGAACGGCATAAAGCATGGTTTGCTTGGACCCATTTCCAAAATGGACACCCTTGGAAGGAACTCACCAATGGGAAAAGGACTGGCATGGTAGAGAGATGTTCTAGGAGGGGAGAAGACCCCAGGAAGCATTTCTAGTAGTGGACTATGGATATTTCTGAGTTGTTCTGGTTTATCTTGCCTTTCTGTGGCAACAGCACACAAAAGACTATCACACATTGCTATCTCTCTTGTCAAGCTGATAAGCATCAAGACATGTTCAAGTAGGGCCTGGCCCTTAGTGCTCTTTGACTTTTAGGAACAGTTGCATCATACTAATTGGGCTGCTAATCTAATCAGTGGTATCCAGAGATCTCAATTCCCTAGCATTTCAGATTTCCATCCAGGCCTTCACAACTGCCCTAAAGGTCTCCAGACCGTAGCTTACATCACTGATGCATCCCAACCTCAGCAGCATAGATGAGCTTTGAAGGGATAGCTATTTTTTTATTATTATTAACAACAATAACTCACATTTCTATTAGTTTTAAGGCTTACAAAGTTCTTTCCTCACCCATGAGGAATGATAGTTCTGAGTATTACAATACCTATTTTATAAATGGGAAAACCGAGGCTTCAGAGTCTAAGTGACTTTCCCATCACCACATAAGGAGTCATTGTTGGGGCCAGGATTTGAACCTAGCTGTTCAGACTCCAAGTCCAAGACAACATCTGCCTCTTTTTAAGTGGCTGATATGCCAGTCCACAAGTGATTGAGAATTCTTAGTAGTTTGGTAAAAGCTTCTGAATTTACCTTCAGCCTCACCCCACAGGTACTTTTAGACTTCCAGCTTTCCCCCACCTCTCCACCTTCCCACCAGTAAGCTCAGGATTTGGTTCACTCAGCACAGCCTTCTGGTTTCTCCTCAACACCATCGCTTCTCTCAGAGTTTAGCCTATGGGAGAAAACTGGAAAGTAAGCAATATTTTTTCAGCCTGTTTTGTCCTACTTCCTGAAAAGACAGACTCTTCTTGGTTTTTGTTGTTGTTGTTGTAGTGTTTTTCTCACTACAGAGAAAAATATGCAATAACGAACAAAAAGAAAAATTTCAGTTTATAAAAGTCACAGTTAACCCGGGTCCTAAGACAATAGGCCTTATTGTTTCTTAGATCCCAGTCTCATTACACTCTCCAACTTTCCGCCATTGGGAAATGTGTGTGTAAGGGAAAAAGTATAACCTAAGACATATCAATTCCTTTTATCTTCCAGACTGGCTTCGCTTGAAATTCCTCCTACTCCCCATAGAGCCACAATCAGAATCCCCAAGTCCTTTCCTTCTTCCCCTATTACTATTCTCAGAAAGTGGCCTCCCAGACTCCAGGGTAGGACAATAGGTGTAAATTGTACTCATGCAGTCCAATTAATTAACTTCTCCCAGTGACTTCCCGATGGGCTATAATGAATTAAACATCTCTCTTACTTTTCCCAATCACCACCACCACCCCCACCACCTTAGATCATTTCTCCAAAGGAAGAAGGCATGATCTAGTGTGGTCCCTAAATGCTACTTTTCAAAATCAAAATGTAGATTTGCAGATTGGAGGATGTTCAAGGAAAGCAGGGATTCTTAACCTTTTGAGGAGTCGTGGACCCTTTTCTCAGGCTAGTGAAACGTATGGAGCCTCTTCAGAATAATATTTTTAAATGCATGAAATAAAACACATAGGATTGCAAAGGAAGCTAATTGTGTCGAAATGCAGTGACCAAAATAAAAAAATAAAATAAAGTTCATGAATCTCAGGTTAAGAACCTCTGATCTAGATAAAGAATTTCTCCAAGGTCAGAATTTCCTAGTGCCTTTCAGCTGTCAAGGCAGTCTCTGTCTAGGCACTGTGGAGAAAGCAGAGGACTCTGTTTATCTTCCACCTATCCTTTGGGTTCCCCAACCTCCTTCAGCTATATACCAACCGAGAGGAAACTGAGTCACTTCAGAGAGGGAGGGGTGAGTTGTCACTTCAGAGAGGGAAGGGTGAGTTGTCCCTTCAGAGAGGGAGGGGTGAGATGTCACCCATTTAAGACAGCCAGCTTCTGCAGCTGGCTAGTGTTGTACCTTTTCAGAGATAGAGGGAAGATAGGAACAGTCCTACAGTACCTGGGCTTGACATCCTGCTTTGGAGGGCAAGGACTGTTTTTAACTTTGTTTGCATCCAAATCCAATGCCCAGCAAAGTGCCTGACAAACAGTAAGTGCTATTAAGCACTTTTATTAAAATGCTTGTTGACTGACTGACTGATGGATTCCAAATTTCCCTTTAACCTTTTAATCTTCTCCAGTCTCTGGGAACAAATATCCGTCTTTTGATCTCAGTTTCTTTTGGGTTCGTTCTCCTCCTTTTCTTGAAGTCTTTCATCCTTTATACCAGGGTTCACAACTATTTTTAAAGATGCCAGAGATGGTGGTAGGAGTGGTGAAATATCTTGAGCAGAAAATAATAGGAAAAGGATCTATCCATTTCTGTTCCAAGTTCATCATTTTCCCTTTAATTGACCCTGGATAAGTAATGATCCTCTCTCCCAGTCTCTTTTTCCTCATCTGCAAAATGGGGACAATAAAAGCCCATTATGTGATTGCTCTGAAGCTCAAATGTGATACCCACGTCACATGCTTTGCTAACCTGAAAAGCGGCATAGAAATATTGGCATGGTAACCCACCCTTTCCCAGGTCAGCCCTGAATGATCATGAACGGAAAGCTCCTTTACCAAGATTTCATAATATTGGCTGAGAAATCTTTCTTTAGACCCTGCCCACAGGGAAGAATATGGAAAAATAAACCAAGGGTGGTCCTGTTAGCCTCCAGACAGATATGGACCTTGGGTTAGTTGGTTGTGGAATCATTCTTTGTTGTTGTTGTTCATCCTTCATTCTCAGAGAGGATCAATGACATCAAGAAGGTGATGTCTTGACTTGCAAATGACTTGGATTTAAGTGAGGCAGGACTATACAAAGTTATCAGCCTCACTCTCTTCTCCAGTCATCATAGTCCAGTGGCAAGACATAGGTCAGGACAACTGGTGAAATACTTAAGGGAACAAGGTAAGAGGGTGGCAGGGATGTGCTGGTAAATGTTTAACAACCAGTTTGAGGGAGGCGGTAAGAATGACATACGTACATTATTAACATCTCCATCACTTCACTAAGTCTAGGAGTTCTAGGGTGCTGCCTTTTGACTGAGTCTGAGTTTTACAGAATAAATCCTTTTATTAAGGGAATTTGTTCTGTGAAGTTTGGATTCAGTCAAAGGGCAGCACTTGAGGACCGAGAGGGCCACATGCAGTGAGGCTGCAGGTCCCCCCCCCCCAAGACAATCAACAAAACAATGAATCAAGCCCTGACTTGTAACATCTGAGGATTTCTGAGGTGTAAATGCTTATACTGAAAATTTAAGAATGTCGCTCTCACAAACTGATGGGAGATGACTCCAGTACACCCCTGGGTGGCTGGAAGGTTTGTTCTTACACATCCCAGACACCCAGCACAGCTTCTTGTGCATAGTAGCAGCTCAATAAATATTGGTTGAATTGAATAAAACCAGTTGGGAGCCCATATCATTTGTTTTCAAATTTCACCTTCAGGAAGCAAAAGGTTGCATGCATTAGGTGAACTGGTGCTAAAAATGAGAGCTTAAAGTTAATGCCTCACTCCCTCCCCAGGAGGCTGAAGTGAAAACAGAGTTCTCCAACTCAGATTTCCACTTGAAATAAACTTGACTCATAATCTAGTAATAACTTTGCCCTGAATCCACACTTGAAAGGGGAAGTATGGTGTGGGAGGGGAGGGGAGGGGAGAAAAGGGAAGGGGAACAAGAACTAATTCTATGTGTTTCCAGGTCTTGGTTTTAGATCTCTCTCTCGGCCAGTGTGATCCCTGACGCCAGCACCCTCCCTCATTTGCTTTGTATTAGATGTTAGGGAAATATAACCAAAATAGTGCTAGATTTTAATGAGATGTCAATCCAGAATAACCCAATCCGACTTTACCTGCAAAGCTAAGGTAGAAAAAAGGTATCATAAATCTCTATGTTGTATATCCTTGTTACCAAAAATCATAATCCTCCAGAACTGTACATTCATGATAATAATAGTCATGATAAATAGCACAGTAATGAATTGATCTTGCACCCCTGGCAAGACTATAAAATTGTCTTAACAATATGGCTTGTTTGGAATAATAGGTGCTCATTTTAGAGAAATATAGATATGGATATGGATATGTGTGTATGTATGTATATACACATACATGCAAACATTTATATATTTACATAGGTATATATAATGCATGCAACCTTTCGCTTCCTGAAGGTGGAATTTGAAAACAAATATACAGTTATCCCTTCCACAACATGGGGATTATGGGCCTGGTTCCCCCCATCTGGAAAATACTCATAACATGTTTTGGTCCTCCCTTGGTAACAGAGAAGAAGTCTGAATTATTGTGGTATTAAAAGATAAAATATATTGCTATTATACAATATTTCACATATATTTTTTGCATTTCTGAGTTTCTAAACTTTTTCTGTGTTGTCTGCTGGATTTTCTGTGTCCTTAGAGGCTTCTGCAAAATTCCCCCAAAATTTCCATTTAATTTCTTATGCCAACCCAGAATATATCAAAAAGTTGATGGAGAAAGTTGAGGTGCAGAAGGGATAACTACATACACACACACACACACACACACACACACACACACACACACATGCATATATATGTTTTGGATTTTTTGCCCCCCCTCAAGTTTGTGTGCCTCAGGTAAGTGTCTTACCCTTTGTTCAGTCTCTGATAATGCTACTACTTACATGTGGGACACTGTGTCTGATCAACTGATAAATGGTTTGTGGCTAGGTTGCCCCACTGAGAATGTGATCTCTGCATTTGCAGGGACACATTCCTGATTCAGTGGCGAGGGACCCTGAGGCAGTAAGTGACAGCGAAGCCATCTCTCATTCACTCGCTGGGGCCTCTGGCAAGTTTCTCCTGCTTTAGGCTTAACCCAGCTAGATTGATTAACCATTGTTTTTCATGCTCTTCAATAGAGTGTCTTTCCCCTGCTGTGGATAATTGAGAATTAGCTATATCTTAGGCGATTGGTTTTGGTATCTGACTGCTGTTTCTTTCTTAAAATCTTTGCCTTTTTATTTTATTTTTTCAATTAACAAAAATTTAGAGTTTCCTAATTTATCTGTGCCTCAGTTTCTTCATCCATATAGTGAGGTCTTTGGACTACATAATCTTTAAGATCCCTTCCAGTCTGAAACCTGAAACCTGAAAACTTCCAGTCTTAAATCTCTTGAATACTAATCCTTCTTAGGAAAATGCTTCAGCAAAGATAACCAACCTGCAGCTGACCCTGTTTTCCTGTCCCACCCACACACATACCCATTGCTAATTTGCTCACTATTATCCCATTGCTAATTTGCTCACTATTATATTAACAGTAACGCAGCATGTGGGTTTTGGGGACTTTTTCACTTACTCTATCTCCACCACCATCTAATCCAGCATGTATTAATTACACAGTGCCTGCTATGTATAAAGCATCCCAGGCAGGATTGCAGCAGCCAGTGACAGCAATTATTTTCTTCTCCTGGTGGCCCCAAATATGCTCTCTTTTACCATCTAGTCCCATTTAGGATTACAGTTGTGAAGCTAGAAGGGACAACACAAGGTATCTAGTCCAATGCCCTAATTTTACAGATGAGAAAACTGAGGCCCATAGTTACTCGTCCTAGGTCACACAGGTGAAGTATCTCGTTTTAAAATAAGACTCTGGGACCCAAAAAGCTCGATACTCTAGGGATAAGTGCTCCAGAAATAATAACGCCTTATATTTACATCTCATCTGTATCTAAGTAATTCAAAGGGATTTTATCTTAATATAACTAACTCTGGAAGATACATGGCAAAGAAGTTAGGGGTAGGAATTATTGGTCTCATCTCAGAGATATTAAAAATATCTTAAACTAATACACAAAGAAATGAAGAAACTTTCTGAAGGTTACAGAGCAAACCAGACAAAACTATAACAAAATCTGGAGAAACTCACCCATACCTTTCTAACCTTCCTAGTTTCCTGATGTAAGTAATAATCAAAGGTATATGATTATAAGGAAACAGTAGAAAAAAACAAACATTCTCGGGGCTTTCTGGGCATTTAATTAAGAAAAGAACTGGAGGAAATGCTTTACTTTCCTCCATTTCTTATGATATTCATTCTAAGAGCCAAAGAGTTTGAGAAAAAGGAACAAGGTGGGCCCGAGGCCTTAACCTTTTTTGTATCTTGGAACCCTTTGGCAGTCAGTCTGGTGAAACTTATGGATCCCTTCTCAGAATAATGTTTTTAAGTACATAAAATAAAGTATGTAGGATTATAAAGGAAATATGGTTACCAAAATATATTTTAAAACCAAACTCATGAACACCAGGTTAAGAACCTCTGATAAGCGTTTATTTTATTATCCTTCTTTTCTTTTTCTTTTTTTTACAAAGCAATCAAGATTAAGTGACTTGCCCAGGGTCACACATCTAGTGAGTATCATGTGTCTGAGGCTGGATTTGAACTCTAGTCCTCCTGACTCCAAGGCAAGTGCTCTATCTACTGCACCACCTAGCTGCCCCTTTATTATCCTTCTTGAGTGAAGTTTGAGATCCCAGGGTAAAGTTTAAGCCTCCCTTATGCTAATAGGGGGCAGGAATCTCTCTTGTATGCCTCTCATGTTGCTAAGGGGAACAGCCCAAGAAGCATATGGTTCAGGACAGGCCCCTGGTCACAATCCTAGTGTAGCAGAGGAAGGGGAATCTGGTCTCAGCCTTTGTGGTTTATGTTCCCTAAACCATAACTTGGGAGGGTGGGGCAGTTGCCAAGGTCCCAACTCTAGACAAAGGCCAATGGTGCTAACATAGACTATTGATACACACACAATCATGAGTTATGGTATAATCTTGTGCTGAATACCTTCATTAAACATTAAACATCTCAGAAGCTAACTCCTCTCCCCAGAGCTGCCTAATTCCATGAGTACTGGTACCTTCTCCCCCCACCCACAAAGTCAGGGCCATTTCTATAGGGAGAAAGAAGGTTTAACACATTTCTAAAGGAGGGAGAAAGGAAAAGCATCCTGTCTACGTGCGTAGAGTTCTTTGTCTTGGTACAGGCCTGACTACTTGGAGGAAATGTGGTATAGTGGAATGAGTACTAGATTTGGCATCAGGCGACCTGGTTTTGAAACCTGCCTCAGACATTCACTAGCTGCGTAACCCTGGGCACCACCCTGGATTGCTTTCCACCTCTTCGTCTGTAAAACGGAGATAATAATAGCATGCCTTTCGTAGTAGCAAAAAACTAGGAAAAAAAAATCAGAGGCTCATCAACTGGAGAATGGTGAAACAAGATGGGGTACGTGAGTGTGATGGGATATTACTACCTTAAAAAACAAATATGAAGAAAACAGGGAAGCATGAGAAAATTCATATGATAAATTCATGTAAGGGGAGATAAGCAAAACCTAGAAAACAACATACACATTGACTATAACAATGTAAATGGAAAGAACAACAACACCCAAAACTGAGTGTTGTATAATTATAATGACCAAGATTGATCTCTTGCCCCTCCCCCCAAAAATGATATGACATTTCATATCCCTCTCTTCTCGGCAGAGCTGTAGGGCAACGAATGCAGAACAGTGTTGGGCTTAGCTGATATGTTGGTTAGTTTTGTGGAAAAATTTTTTCCCCTTTCTTTTTTTATTCTTGGTTAGGATTGAGTCTTTGGCTGAAGGAGGCTTTATCAGATATTCAAAGTGATGTAAAAAAAATCAATTAAAATATTAGTCAATTAAATTTTTATCAGTTAAAATCATGAATATTTTTTAAAATTATACTTGCATAAGGTTTTTGTAAGAGGAGTTCTGTGTAGATGGGAGTTATTATTCTTCCTCCAGGCTGGTTCCCTAGATCTGTTTGGGGGTCATTTGGACTGTTCAGACAGCGCAGTGTTGTCCCTGAGTTTGGGTGTGGGCTCAGTTCTTTCATTTCCTTCTTCCCACCCTCCCGCCCCCACTCCAGACTCAGACAGTTCAAGGCATCCTTTACATGTAGCAGTGTAGGAGCAGAAACACAGGAAAAAACCAAGACACACAAAAATATCTGAAAGTTCAGTCTAAAGCTACCAAAGGAAGCTTTCCAGGCTTACTTTTTTTTCTTTGCTAACAGGATATGGCATCTAAGGAATATGTTTTCCTAATATCTGTGGTCCTTTTTGTCCTTCCCTTTCCATAGACACATTTGAAATGTCACAGGGTGATATCAGGGCAGAAAACAAATTCCTCAGAGCCAGCAGTCCAAGAGTTAGATTCTTACAACTGCATCTTCTTGAAGGTCCCCCACCCCACACCCCCCCACACCCCCACACACCCCCACACCCCCACCCCCACTGACCTAGAGAGAGAGATCCAGAGAAATTCAAACAGGCATTTGTTGTGCTTAGCCAAGTTCCAGCCTAGTTTAACCTTTGTTTGCAGACAAGGACCAAAATTATTGTTAAGGCCTTTAAAAGGAATCACTTTTTTTTTCTTTCTTCCTTCCTTCCTTCCTTCTTGCTTATTCTAGACTACCCTCTCTCTCCTCCTCACCCCCATAAAAGAAAAGAGGGGGAAAAAAACAAGGCCAGGATTATTAAGGGGGAAAAAGAGGGGAAAAAAGTAAAGAAAAGTGCTTATCTAAAATCTGCCCTGGTCTGCCACTGACAAGAAATTGGAACTCCAGTGATCAGCTTTCTTTGTTCACACCTTCCTCCAAAAGTCCCCAGAGAAGTGCCCTGACCTGGGCTGGAGCAGGCCCCATCTTTCCAAGTCTACCAGATGGAGTTGCTCAAGCTCTGCAAAAATCCTCTTGTCCCTAGGGAGACAGACTCATCAGGAATCCTCTCTTCTGACTTAAGTGCTCGGGGATGGCCCATATTTTAGCTTCATGGATCAGCCTTGCTCTCCTAATGCCTCAGTGAATCTTGTCATCAGACCAGCTGAGTAAGATACTATCTGCATACCACACTGTGTGATAAATCTAGGCCTTCCTGTCTTAGTCATCCAATATTTCAAGCCCAGGGAAACTTCTTTCTACAGGGTGCTGGCAACACAGGAAAAACATCACCTTTCTGTGAGTACCCCAGCATTAGCATCCCAGGAGACAAAGAATAGCTGGAGATGGTGAGTGCTGTCATTGGTTGATGGCTGATGCAAGGAATTGCTCCACCTGAATGTGCCTTGGGCCTCTTCTTGCCCAAGGGATGGAGGTTAAAAGTACATTGTCATTCTTTCTCTGTACACCCATCTCAAGTGTCATCAGGAATCAAAATAGAAGAGACTGCATTGAGGAAATCTACTAAGAGAAGCATTCTAACCTTTCCCTTCCAGGTTCAAACAACCTTTCTGAGTTTCATATGGCCCATCCTTCCTGCCCCACCCCACCCTGACCCATTCCACTCTTCAAAGGCCCTTCTCAGACAAAGGGTATAACTTGGCTTTTGTCGGGCTTTTTGTTTTTAATAGAAGTTCCTTGTTCATACTTTTTTGTAGGGGTTTTGTAGGGGTTAGGGGAGGAGGACTACAGTACAATTATTCTCAGCCAAACCGTACTTAATCCACTGAAAGGAAGGAGACACAATAGCTCCAGTCCTAAGAATTAATGCAACTTTTCTAAATGCCAATCCCCCATTGTATAAAACTATGATAGCAGGTCTTTATGTGAATTTAAATCAGAAGTGTCTCTTCCCCAGAGGGAGTAGACATTTGTAAAGGTTTAGAAAAGCAGGGAAACCAGCCTAGATCCTCTGGTTCTTAGACCTTAGGTTGCCTATTCCCTAGCTACCACCCTTTCTCCTTCCTGGGCTCTCCTCCCATCTGCTCTCTCTTCTCCTTTTTCAGAACGTCTCTATCTAGAAACATCTATAACTAGGTACTTCCAGTTTCTTAGCTGATTGTTAGCTCCCTGCCTATAACTTCAGCACTGGGAAACTAACCAGACTTTCCTAAGCAGGTCTCCCTCTTTCCCTCTCTGTGAAACACCTGGGTTGCTCTGATCCTAGAAAGGCCATGTCCATGACCCTAGATCTGAACCATGGGAGTAAGGAGAACGTAAGAACTTAGAAATTAAGGTTAAAGGGGAAAAAGGGACAAAGAACTAAATTATATTTCAGAAAAGGCTTGGAGATTATTCAATCCAAACCCACCCCCCTCATTTTTGCAAATGTAGAAACTGGGTCCCTGAGAGATGACTTCCCCAAAAATCACAAAACTAAAGAGGAAGTCAGAAAGGAAAAAAGTTCTCTGGATGAGATAAATTATGCAAATCAAGTGACTAAAATCTGTATGCCCTTCCATTCAGACCACTAGGTACATGTCCCATATATCAACATGTCATTGATTAAAAAGAAATAAAAACCAATTATAAATATAAACCATATAAACCAAAATATCTGTAACACTTTTTTATTGTAATAAAGAATTGAAAACAAAGTAGATGCCCATCAGTTAGGGAATGACTAAGCAATCACGGCACATGAATATGATAGAATATTACTGTTCTATGAAATAAGACAAATATGAAAAGAAAATTACTGAGGGCTTGGAATGGTAGCTATTGAAGATATGGATACTGTGGAAAATATGGAAGAGATAGAATAAACAAAGTTTGGTAATTAGTCTAAAAGCAGAATGAGCTAATGAAGTCTTCGTTAGAGCTCTTTAAGCAAAAACCACATGACCATTTGTTGGTCATGTCCTGTTGTTGTTCATTCTTCTTTCTCAAAAAGGACCAATGATTTCAGGAGGGTGATGTCTTGACTTGCAGGTGAATTGAATTTAAGTGAGGGAGGGCTGTGCAAAGTCACCAGCCTCACTTTCTCCTCCAGTTATTTGGAGTCCAGCGGCAAGACATAGGTCAAGACCACTGGCGATGGCCCGGATGCAGTGCTGGCAAAGAAGTAGAAATTGAAGGGCTGCTCATCAATCAGGGAATGGCTAAACAAGTTGTGGAATATGATTGTGATGGAATACTACTGTGCTGTAAGAAATTATGAGCAGGTTGATTTTATAAAAGCATGGAAAAAAACTTGCATGAAATAACAAAGAGTGAAATGAGCAGAACCAAGAGAATGTCGTATACAGTAACAGCAATATTGTTTGAAGAATAATTATGAATGAATAAGCTATTCTGAGGATTATCACTCTTTTCTAGGTATAGGTTGGGCCAAGTGAAGTCCCTTTTCAACGTTGAAGTTTTGTGGAAAACCAAAAGGACTATGTGCAACATTCCTACAATAACAACAGTAAAAATAAGTATTTTTTTGTATTTTTAATCTGTCCCTTCCCCCCATTGAGCAAATTAAATTAAGAAACAAACAAAATTCCAAAAACCCAAATCATTTAATACATATCTAGATAGTGTGGCAAAAGAAATTCCCCTATTAGCCATGTCTGAAAACATATGTCTCTTTTCGGATTTAAGTTCAGCACCTCTCTGTTAGGAGGTAAATGGTATGTGTTAGCATCCTTCCTTTGGATTTGTGATTCATTGCAGCGTTGATCAGAGTTTTAAAGTTTTCTAGGTTGTTTTTCTGTTCAATGTTATCATTACATAAATCGTTTTCCTAACTCTGCTCACTTCACTCAGCATCAGTTCATAAAGGTCTTTCTAGTTTCCTCCAAAGCCATCCATTTCCTCATTTCTTATGGCACAATAATAATAGCCATTATATTTATATACCACAAATTGTTTAGCCATTCCTAAACAGAAAGATGCTCAGTTTGTTTTCAGTTTTTGGCTCCCATGAAAAGAACTACTGCAAATATTTTTGTAATATAGATCCTTTTCTTCTTTCTTTTATATTTTGAGGGCAAAGACATAGTAGCTGTAGCACTTGGTCAAAGGGTATGGACAGTTTGATAACTTTCTCAGCATGGTTCCAAACTGTTTTCCAGAGGGCTGGATAAATTAATGACTATACCAACAGTGCACTAATGTACCTGTTTTCTCACAATCCCTTAAACATTTGCCATTTTCTTCATTTGTCATCTTTGCTAGTTTGATAGGTATAAAGTAGAACCTCAAAACGACATTAATTTACATTTCTGTTATTCTTAGTGATTTAAAGCATTTTTTTCAGATGACTGTTGATAGCTTGAATTTCTCCCTTTGAAAGCTCCCTATTCCTCTCCTTTGATAATTTATTCATTGGGGAACGTCTCTTGGTCTTATAAATTTGAATCAGTTCCTTATATATCTTGGAGATGAGACCTTTATCAGAGAAATGTGTTGCAAAGATTTTTTCTCCAGTTACCATATTCTCTTCTAATTTCTGCTACATTAGATTTATTTGTACAAAGTCTTTTTAATTTCATATAATCAAAATTGTCCATTTAAATTGTGTGATCCTATCATTTGTTTAGGCATAAGTTCTTCCCGTATCCATAGATTGCAGAGGTAATTTCTTCTTCACCCTTCTAAATCATTTAATGTCTCTGAGCCTCACTTTCCTGATCTGTAAAAGGGGTATAATAACACCCTATATTCATGATTACTTGCCTTGAGGGGTTATCATAAGCATCAAATGAGAATATATATGTATATATACACATACATATATACATATATACAAACACACACATATATATACATATAAACATGTGTATATACACATATGTACACATAGACGTGTGTATGTACATACACACGTGCACATACATAAACACACATATATACACACACAAATACACACATACATACACACATACACACACATATTGTACTTGGTAAATCATAAAATGCTATATAAACACGAACCATTATTATCGTCGCTCTGACTTTCACATAATGAGTAACATCCAAAAAGGAGAAAAGGTGATTAAATTAATTGATTATATATAGCCTACTTTTTAATCTATTGAACTAATCTTTTATCCTAATCCATTACCATCAAAAAACATTTGCTAAGCAACTCTCCGGAATCAAGAAATCTGGATTTGAGTTCTTTTTTCTAACAATAATTAGTCGTGTGACCTTGGATAAGTCTCCTAACTTCTCTAGGTCTCAGCTTTTTCATTTGCAAAATGAGAATTTTCTGATCTAAAACAACTGGCTTTAACAAACTTTAATTTTCAGTTAAATTAACAAGCATTTATTAAGCACTCATTATGTGCCAGGAAGCGTGCTTAGTGCTATGGATACAAAGAAAGACAAAACACAAAAATGGTCCCTACCCTGAAGGAGCTTACACACTAATAAGAACTCAACATATATAGGTACATAAAGTATAGAGTGATGAGTTAGAAGAAGGTAACCCTAGAGGTGTTTTATATTTAGGTCACAAAATGGTAGTAAATTGAAAAATGCAAGCAGGTTTCATTTACTAAAATTCTCTTACTTTAAACCTTTAAAAATATTAAAGACTTTGTTTTCTCCATTAAAGTCCTACTCAGATAACCCCAGTGTGATGTAGAGTAGAGCCAAGCTCTGGCAGCTTCTCCTTTTGAGTACAAGGCTGGCAGCAGAATGTATGACTGTTATCTGAGACCCAGCCTAGCCAAGTGTGGAGAGATTCATTCCCCGAGCCACAAGCCTATAGATTTTTTTTTCTACCATGGCAACTCATGAAGGCACAGAGGGGGTTGCAATCTGTGTCAGTGGATGGAGTACCCACACTGATGAAATCACAGACCCTTGAAGTACTGAAGTAGTAAACACTTCACTCAGGGAAAACACACTTCATTAATTTACTAATTATTCTTCCCTGCTGTGAACATGGGCAAGGACAAGGCCCTAACAATTCCATCCAACCAATCAGACATTCCTGCTCCACTTAAATGGGCCGTGTGATACAGTTCAGCAAGCATTAGACTGTTTATTTTAGAGCCCTAGGCTCCTGGCTGTCACCACCTGGATGAATGACCTAGAGTAATTTACTTCACCTTAGATTTCTCATTTGTAAAGAAGAAGGAGGAAGGAAGGAAGGAAGGAAGGAAGAGAGAAAAAGAGAAAAGGAGAAATAAGAGAACAGAAGAGAAGAGGGTAGACTAGATAATTTCTAAATACCCTTCCAGTTCTAAAATTCTGATTCTCCACTAGCCAATACATTCAATTTTCTTTAGGGAAGTGAAAAATGCTACCTTGTTTGTATATCCAATAAGATAATCTCAGCAATTTTGTGATTTCTCTTCTTTAGATGTACATCAAGTGGAATGATCAGCTCAATGAACATTTTTTTTGCCAACTATGTGCAAAGTACTAAGGATGCAAGGACTAGAGGATATAAATACAAAGAAAGTAAATACAAGGTAATGTAAGGTTTTTCCTAGCAGTTTGTGCCAAATAGCTTTTGTCCTTATCCCAGTGGTTAGTGTCTTTGGTTTTATCTAATATTAATAGCTAACATTTGCATAGTGCCTACTATATCCCAGGCACTGTGCTAAGTGCTTTGCAATTATTATCTCATTTGATCCCCACAACAACCCTGGGAGGTAAGTGCTATTAATATCCCCATTTTACAGATGAGGAAAATGAGGCAAATACAGATTAAGTGACTTGCCCAGGGTCACACCACTCTGCCACCTATAACTATCATGTTCAATTGCTTCTGGCTCTTGCTTATTCAGTCTCTTCCATTGCATCAACTTTTCTATTTTTTGAACACCACCAAATGGTTTTGATGATTACTATCTTATAGTATAATTTAAGATTATTTAAAGTGTAATTTGATATTATAAATGGAGTTAGGATTGCTTCATTTCTAATTTTTCCCCATTATTTCCCTTGAGCTTCTTGACCTCTTACTTCTCCAGATGAATTTTGTTGTAATTTTGTCTAGTTCTATAAATAACCCCTTTGTAAGTCTAGAAGGTCATTGAATCTATCCATTATTTTAGTTATTATCATTTTTATCATATTGGCAAGATCCAACCATGATCACTTCATGACTCCAATTATTTGTCTTCCTTAATTTATATAAAAAAGTATTTTAGTCCTAAGTACATGAACCTGAACATGCACATGTCCAAGTACTAAGAACATGTCCATGAACTCCTAGATATTTTATACATTCTGTAACTATTTTAATGGAATTTCATTTTCTATATCTTTCCCTTCCTCTTCAACTCAACTCAACACAAGTGTATCTACTCAGTGTCAGATGGGGCTAGCTACTCAAGGTATAAAGAAGAAATAAGACATATACCTTCAGTAAACTGTCTTCATGTCTAGTAGGGAAAATAAGACCTATTTAAATACCTATAATACTGCTTCAGAAGAACCTGATTCCATTGCTTCACTTTAAGAAACAGATTAAGAATTAAGAGAAACATATAAAGAACTATCTGAAGTGATACAGAGCAAAGTAAGCAGAAGAAGGAAAGCAATATATGCAATGATTATAGTAATGGAAATGAAAACAACATTAAAGGGCAGTTAAACTCTGATTTTTTGCAATGGTCAATCTTCCAGAATAATTGATGACAAAACACTCCTCTCTCTTCTCAAAGGAGAGGTGGAAAACTACAGATGTTAAATGTAGTATATGCTATTAAAATTAATCAACATGCCAGTTTTTTGTTGTTGTTAAGTCATTTTTCAGTTGTGTCTGACTCTCTATGACTCCATTTGGGGTTTTCTTGGCAGAGATACTGGAGTGGTTTGCCATTTCCTTCTCCAGCTCATTTTACAGATGAGGAAACTGAAGTAAACAGAGTTAAGTGACTTGCCCAGGGTCACACAGGTAGGAAGTCTCTAAGACCAGATTTGAACTCAAGAAGATGAGTCTTCTTGACTCCAGGTCCAGTGCTCCATTCACTGAGTCACCTAGTCATCAGTTACTTTTGGTTTAATGCTTCCTTTATTATAAGTTTTAAAAGTATTAGAGGGAGGGGAGAGAAAGTATGCAAAAGTGGAAATACTTTAGTGGAAAAATGAAAGACATCAATAAAATTTTTTTAAATGAGTCACATTTCATCCATAGTGTGCTCCCTGTTACACCTCGCCTCTCCCCATCCCACAATTCATCATCTGACTCTTAGGAGATAGTCTGTTTGTATCTTTTTCTCAAAACATTTCCAGGTTGGTGAGACCTGTCAGAGCTCATGTTCTGTGGGGCTGGCCTTCAAGAATCTGGGTCCCAAGAGGAAAAGAACCTATAGAGACAAAAATATTTCTAGCCAGCAGCTCTTTTTATGGTAACAAAGAACTGGAAACTAAGGGGATATCCATCAATTGGAGAATAGTTGAACAAATTATGGCATGTAAGTGCATATTCATTGTTGTAATGTTACTATGCTGTAAAAAATTATGAAAAAGATGGTTTCAGCAAAACTTGGCAGGATGTTTATAAATAGATACATAGTGAAGTGAGTAGAACCAGGACAACTATACATTAACAACATTGTGAAAATAAGCAACTTTTCAAGGCTCAAGAACTCTAATCAATGCGATGACCAATCATGATTCCAGAGGACTGATGATGAAGCTTGTTACCCACCTCCTGACAAGAGATAGACTCAAGATGCAGAATAAGACAAATATTTTTGGACATGGCCAATGTGGGAATTTGTTTTTTATGTTTGTTGCAAATATTTTCTTTTTCTTTTCTTTTTCAGTGGGAGAAAAAAATTAATTCTTGTTAATTTTTTTTAAGGCAATTGAGGTTAAGTGACTTGCCCAGGGTCACACAGCTAGTAAGTTTCAAGTGTTTGGTCTGAGGCTGGATTTGAACTCAGGTCCTCCTGACTTCAGGTTCGGTTCTCTATCCACTGCACCACCTAGCTACCCCTAATTCTTGTTAATTGAAAAAAAAACTTAAATTAAAAAAGTAGACTCCAGGATCAACACCACTGTAGGACATCTGAACACCACTTTATTGGCATCTTTCACTTTCCCCCTCATATTCCTTTTTCCTTCCACAGAATCCTATCCACCCATCCTTTCTTTCTCCAAAAACTTGCTAGTGGTAGCCAGGATCACTGCTTAAATTCAGCTAGCACTCAGATAGGAGCTAGAAATTGTCTCTAAAACCACGGTGCAATATGAAGATTTTCCCCTTCTTGTTATAAGAAAAAACAAATGTATTATGATACACTAGGTAAAAGCACTGAACTTGGAATCAGGAAGACTTGAGTTCAAATCCCACTTCAAAAAGTTACGAGTTGGGGCGGAGCCAAGATGGTGGAGGGAAAGCAGTGACTTGAGAGCTCTCCCCCAAACCCCTCCAAATACCTACAAAAAATGGCTCTAAACAAATTCTAAAGAAGCAGAACCCACAAAAAAACCGAGTACAACAAATTTCCAGGCCAAGATAACCTGGATGGCTGATCGTAAAGGTATATCGCGCAGGGCTGGGAGAGGAGCGCAGTTTGGTGTGGATGCGCAGGCCACAGCAACCCTGGAGCAGGCCTCAGAGGACTGAATCATGGGCAGCTGTGGCAGTTTCCAGACTTCTCTGGAAAGACAACTTAGAAGGTCAGTGGGAAAAGTCTGTTACTGCGGTGAGAGAAGAGCTACATCTCAGCCACCCTGAGGGAAGCAGTTGCCTTCTGAGCTTCCTGCCCACAGACTGAGGGGGAATCCAGTGGCTGATCAGAGGGGTATTGCAAGGATCTCTTTGCCAGGGCTGAGGCAGGAATCTCTTGCTTTACCAGTGCTTAGATCTGGGTCACAGTTCTGAGGGGTGGTCCTGGGGCGAGGAGGAGTGCTGGAGTGGTGGGGCTTGTTGTGGCTGTGGAGAGGAAACACCTCGCCCCTTATCATAGCACCTTGGAAGAACTGAAAGTTTACAGGTCCCTAGAAGTATCTGTGAAAACAGTTGTACAAACCCCCAAAGCTTGGGACAGTACATTATCCACATTGGAAACAGACTCTTACCTTAACAAAGAGTTTAAAACTCAAGTAATTGGTTGGGATGATGAGCAAGCAGCACAAAAAGAGTCAGACTATATTATCTTACTTTGGTGACAAAGAAGATCAAAACATACAACCAGAAGAAGAAAACAAAGACAAAGCTCCTACATCCAAAACTTCCAAGAAAAATATGAATCAGTCCCAGGCCTTAGAAGAGCTCAAATGGGATTTTGAGAAGCAAGTAAGAGAAGTAGAGGAAAAACTGGGAAGAGAAATGAGAGTGATGCAAGAAAATTATGAAAAGCAAGTTAACAGCTTGCTAAAGGAGACCCAAAAAAATACTGAAGAAAATAACACCTTAAAAAATAGCCTAACCCAAAAGGCAAAAGAGGTCCAAAAAGCCAATGAAGAAAAGAATGCCCTAAAGAGCAAAATTGGACAAATGGAAAAGGAAGTCCAAAAGATTACTGAAGAAAATACTTCCTTAAAAATTAGAATAGAGCAATTGGAAGCTAGTGACTTTATGAGAAACCAAGACACTGTAAAACAAATCCAAAAGAAAGAAAAATTAGAAAACAATGTGAAATATCGCATTGGAAAAAACAACTGACCAGGAGAGAGAATTTAAAAATTATTGGACTATCTGAAAGCCATGATCAAAAAAAGAGCCTAGACATAATGTTTCAAGAAAATATCAAGGAAAACTGCCCTGATATTTTAGAACCAGAGGGCAAAATAGAAATTGAAAGAATCCACCAATCTCCTCCTGAAAGAGATCCCCAAAGGAAAACTCCTAGGAATATTGTAGCCAAATTCCAGAGTTCCCAGGTCAAGGAGAAAATATTACAAGCAGCCAGAAAGAAACAATTCAAGTATTGTGGAAACACAATCAGGATAACACAAGATTTAGCTGCTTCTACATTAAGGGACCGCAGGGCATGGAATATAATATTCTGGAGGGCAAAGGAGATAGGATTACAACTCAGAATCACCTACCCAGCAAAACTGAGTATAATCCTTCAGGGGAAAAAATGGTCATTCAGTGAAATAGAGGGCTTTCAAGCATTCTTGATGAAAAGACCAGAGCTGAATAAAAATTTGACTTTCCAATACAAGACTCAAGTGGAAAATGAAGAGATAAAAAGGAAAGAGAAATCATAAGAGACTTATTAAGGTTGAACTGTTTGCATTCCTGCATGGAAAGATGATATCTGTAACTCATGAGACTATTGTCAGTATTAGGATAGTTGGAGGGAAAAAATTATATGTATATATAGATAGATAGATAGATAGATAGATAGATAGATAGATAGATAGATAGAT